>NC_071088.1:127410295-127766129 GCF_027358695.1 Spea bombifrons
ATTACAATGCTTTAAGCAATATGTTGGCTACCTGTTCCAGACAGGGCTCCGTTTTGATGTAAATTATAACTATTTTATACTGTATATTTATGTCTTCACATGCTAATGTTCTCTCCCATGTTGTTGGCATGCAATGTCATACCTTGTCACTTCATTCTCACACACACACTATAAGAAGTAATGGGTATGAGCCGCCAATTAAGATGTTGGGTTGTGACTGGGACTCACTGGGACATGACTCCTGCTGTTGAGACTGCTCTGGTCAAAGCAGAACAGTTGTCGGCTACGGTTTTGTGTCGCAGAGGAGGCGAATAGGATGGGCCATACCCCCACTCTCCATTTTTAAGGTGGTTGACAAACAAATCACTTGTTCCTCTCATCTGTAGTGATAGTCGAAGAGCCACTTAAATACTTTGAGGCCCATTTTGTTTCATTAGAGTAAAGTTCTGTTAGCTTTCTGAAAGAGAACTATTAATAGACAACATAAAGTGGAGACCTTCAGTATGCAGTTAATATATATAATATATATAATGGGTAAATGCGGCATAACGTAAAACTTTTGACTTGCAGAACTAAAAACTTCCCTGCTATTCACTCCATGGTACATAGCTACCAACAGTCCCAATAACTTGGCCAATGTCCAGCTGTCCGTATAGGCATTCCTGTTATTTGAAATCTAGCCACCGTGTGTGAGGAAAGGGGATAGAGATGTAATATAATGTCACTGCACCACTCATGTAGTCACATGCCTGCCAGTTTCCCAGCATGAGACCTTAGATATTTGGTAGGTATAATGCTTTTGGCCTACTATGGAGAGAAGAACACAAGAAGAAGCTGAAAGTTAAGAAGACAAAAGATACAAAGTCTCCAGATCAAAATCTGATTCAAGAGAAGTCGAGTTAAAACCAACAAAAATAAGAGGGGTTACATATTAAGCTAATTGTGCCCACCAATCCACCCTACTCTATGGACCCCTTTGCTCTTTCTTCATACTCGGTATAGTACTTGAAGTGACAAAATAACCAATGATGGACATGCCCAAAGCAACACTCTCTTCATAGTCTTTTGGTCTGTTGCACGGGTGTTTTAAGTTGTACAATGGAAAAGTAGGTCTGATAAGGTACTACTTACCCCAAAATATAAAGTTTGAGGGTGATCAGAACAACAGCCCATACTACACTCCTCCAGTAAATGATAAAGGGTTTGCAGATTGAGTCACAAGGCCCTGTGCCAAATACTTAATTTTAAATGAAATTTGGACCACGAGCACTGTCTGAGCAGTAAAGCTAAGTTGTCTCTTTAATTGCATTCCTTGAATCCTAACCAGTTCCTATATCTTTGCTGGTGATATCACTGGATTTTGATGGACGTTGGTTCCGCAGATATGTATCGCCTAACCACAACCTCTGAGTCAGTTTCCTCATTGGCTAGAAATTTCCCCTAATCTGGTAGCTGAGTGTTTTATTCTTAGTTCTTGGGCACTTAGAAACTATAAACAGACTCGGGATGAGAAAGATGAGAGCAAGCACAAAGCTAAGCTTAAGGAAGAAAACCATATTATTGGATGAGTAAAACACACACAGAGGAGAATTTTGCTAGGCTAACACAAAAGATGATAGAACAGTCTTCAAATATATAAACAAAACATTTTTAAACAATAATTACACTAAAGACAACTTCTTCATCCTCAATCTGCTTCTATCTTCGTCGGCATCTCTGCGGACATAATCTGAGGGGGCCTCCAGCAAGATGGCGTCACTTGCAATGAAGTCCTCTCTCCGATCCTCCACTCTGGGAAGAGGATAACTCCTTAAGTGCGATCATTTTGCCCTCACGCCATATTGCCCTCAGTTCACATACGTTTGCGGTGATGTCCTCTCCCCCGATTGGACAAAATGACAGCGGTTGTGGTGACATCCTGTCTCCCAATTGGAGGATTAAGCACTTACAAGTACTGCCTTTGTCTCTGATCGTGAGCTCGAGCGAGACATAAAACAGTAAGGAAAAGTAATTCCCAGGTTTAGACATTTTTTTTTACCTGACCCTAATATATATTAGCTTTAAGTTTCATTTTTGCAGTTAGTGTGGTGGGTGTTAGTGTGGAATAAGTTAGCTAGGGGTAAATAGGGATTAAAAAAATTAAAGACCTAAAAAATATGTATAATATAGAGTGGTTACAAAATCAGGGCAGGATAACAAATATTTTTTTCCCCATTGAAATTAGCCGTGTATAATCTATATACCTGGGAAACTGTGGATGTCTTTTATTTTTTTATTTTTTTTATAAATCACATTTAAAAAAACAAAACAAAACAAAAAAAAAAATATATATATATATAATATAATGTATTGCAGGCATCAATATCCTTTAAAAAAAAGCCCTACTTAAATTATAGCATTTGTGCGTCTTCACTAAATGAGCAACCTGGACTTCCTTGGTCCTCTTAACAGCTCCCTTTAAGCCCCCACAATATGTCCTGAACATGGTTGAAAGTAGTGGTAAGCTTGACTTTTAACCTGCATGCCCTCAGCTGCAACTTACAAATTCTAAACTCAACAACAACTACTTTTTCTGTGACTTTTGGTAAACAGATAAAAAAACCTTTACAACCACAGCCTTGATTAACTAATTATCATTGCAACTTGCAAATAAAACCTTAGACGCAAAGAACAGGATAAGTGATTCATTTACACTTTGGAGTATGTGCTACATTTGATAAACAGTAACTATTTTATTGTTCGTTTGTAACCTTCACATGAAAGTTAGTCACAGATCAAAGTTTAAACTTGTAATTTGTAAATTGAATAGTTTGCATCTAAATCATTTATAGTAGCAAACAACTAAAAGTGTATTTTTCTATATTTGGACAGTGGAAGATCAATCTATTTTCCATTGTTTTATATATATATACATATACATATATTTTCTAGTGTCCCTCTTTTGAAGCCTTGGTTATTTGTTAGGACTCAAGTGCTTCTCTTTCATGTCCTGCTGTCAAGATCTGGGAACATATAGTCCTAAAATATTTAGCCTTCTTGGTCCAAAGATCAAGCAGCCAATAAGCCAATCCATGACAGGAGAGCGTTCCCATTGAAAACATGAACAGACTCCCATCCTCATTTGCCAAGCCAGCGCTGAAGTTCACTTAATGGTAATTATATCACATGTGATGCGATCCCATCTCCTGCATGGAAAATAGCTGGGGGATGGGAAGAGGGACAAGTGCATATGGGAGGATTCTGCAGAATTGCATGCAGCTATTATATGGATGAAAGTGCATACGATGGTTGGAATGACCCTTCAAACTCACAATAAGGTGTGCTAAAACTGTACCACAAGCGTGTATGAATTTGCGCAGTGGGGCCCCCAAATAGGGTGACCAATTGGTTGATGCCAGAGGAAGATATTATACCCCCAGATATGCCACTAGGTCCCCTGCAGCGCTGTGATATTATCCGACCTCTGTTTGAGATTTGATTATAAGACAAGGGGTATTTTTCAGAGCATTTGCTGGAAAAAAACTCTCATTGATTCAACTAATCGATAATGAAATTTATTGGCAACGCTTTTTATTATCGATTTTATCAATTAGTTGTTGCAGCCTAAGTATATAACATTATAATTCGACTTACAGAAACAGAAAAAATATGGGTTTTGTAGAGATGCTTTTGATTTAAAACTTCCACTTACTTATATCCCTGCTGAGATTAGATAAGTGGAACAGCCACCCATCAGTCATGGTAAAGGCTAATATACTAAGGGGATTTAAACATGCATGGGATAGGCAAATGACTCTTGACTCTTAGTCCAAGGACTGATTGAGGTCAGAGTCTTTACACCAGGAATAATGGGCCAAACGGGCCAGATCTGCCATCAACATATAAGGACAGCATCCATATTGAAATAATAAAAAACAAAAATTCAGCAACAATAAATCAGAAAGTAGAGAAGGAATCTGAGCGAAGAACAGTCCCTCTCTGGTACCCAAATCCTCCAGACCCTCCTTTTCTGACATCCCTCTTTCGTAGGCACTCAAAATGTTTATCGGGTATTGGTGTATCCAGGCCCGGTCTCGCCATCTGGCATAAGGGGAAATGTCCTGTTGGTCGGTGCCAGATTATATGGGCCACCTATAGTCATACCTTGGAACATCCAGACTCCGGCTACCCAGACTTAAGTTGGCTGCTGTGATGATGTTGGTGGGCAGTCCCCTAATGTTGGCGGGTGGTCCTGCTGATGTCAATGGGTGGTCCCACTGAAAGCTGCCAGTGTTTGGAGGGGACGTGGGCAGGGAGCGTGCCGCAATTGTGCCCCTGCGGCCTAGATGTTCTCTGTGGTGACCTGGCGAAGCGGCCCTTCACCTGGAGTCCCCAGGCAGCCTATAGGCACTGCTTCCCACAGTGCAGATGCAGTGATTTAATGTGCAGATGCTCTGAATACAAAGCACTCAGCAATTCAACTCCAAGCACACAGTCAAGTAACATGCGCTAACTGCTCAACCTGCTATACATGTTTAGCGCATGCTACTTTGTATCTCCGAACAATATGCTATTTTCAATAAAAAAATCACTGCTTCTGATCAAAGCATCAAAAAACAAAGGAAATTTCTAGGCAGCCAATTGAGATCAAAGTAATTGAACACTTAGGTTAAATTAAGCTAAACAGGCAGATCCTATTAAAGCGCTAAAACTGTTAAAAAGGGGATTTAAAAATAACCTTTGCGATGCTGGCAGCGTTTTACTTTGTAAGATAAATCTAGGTAAGTATTGGTGTACTAATACTTAGTAGCATTATTATTGTTGTAGTTTTTTTATTATTAAAGTTTAAATGATCAGAGCAAATCTCTGGGCAACCAATTACAATCAAAGCAATTGAAAAAGTAGGTTCAATTAAGCTAAACTAGCAGTTAAAATGTGTACAGATCCCCTTGATACAAACAAACCCATACAAGATAAACACAACATTTACATATATATATTTTAAAACCTGCCCATTATAATATGTACGGTACAACTGTTTTCCCTACATAGGGGTAATAATTAAAGGTGCCAACATTTTCTACTGTGCTAGATTTTTTATATATCCATGAATATTCTAGAAATAATTAGCGACGCGGCTGGCGTATGTTCCCAATGACGGTGAATGATAGTTTTAGGGGCAATATAAACCATTGTTTTTTTCTCACAGATTAGATTTTGGGACAGGGTATTAAGGAGATCCAAAAGTGGAGAAGCAGACATTTCTCCTCCAAATAGTTGTTTCCAAAAACATTGCCATCCGGAGTTTGTTAATGCAGGGGCCGGACCACCATTCATGTAGCATGGTACCCACGTTGCCGCATTGTCTCCGGCATAAATTACTAGTGTTTGGATACATCCTCGCCCGGTTTGGTAGGAACGAGGTGCCATTTCATGAGGACTTCAACGAGTGGCGCCCCAGGAATCTCTAATTGATTTTAGCCGTTGTTCCTCAGAGATGGGAATGTCAACAAACCCCAAATAATCATATCAGATCATTTATCTGTGTTTGATGTAAAAGTACTGTTAGCTCTTTAGTACGGGTCAGATCTGTTTCAGAATAGGGGTTAGAGGACTCCTGTCACCAACAGACCCCCGTCTAAGGTAACGTTCAACATCCGACCCAATACGAATATAAGTGAAGTGATCCCACCCATACAGCTGGAATCTAGCGATAAGAAGCGGAAATGGAACAAAGTAATCTTTATCCAATGAATCTGTAATATCAACATCTACATTTTATTGATTAAGAATACAAAGTTTCCGAGGAAAACTTGTATCTGATGCACCCGCAGGGGTCCAGCTGCCTCTCGTGCGTCCTGAGAATGAGTGGTATCCGTGTTCACAAGCGAAATCAAGCGATAACGTCAAATTAAATTCAATTTAGAAACAAAAAAAGGATTTGATTGATTTTCGGGGCATTTGATTTCTGCGGCCCGACCACCTCCCGTCAGGACACTGGCAGCGCTCTTCTTTGTCCGCTTAGACTGATGTTGTCTCCGTGGATCTCTTTCTTTTAAGAACGACGTAGAATAGCATGATGCAGGAAGAAACGAGGTGCAGGATCGCGGTCACTGCGGCCATTCCATATGTCGCGTATAGGACAACTTCATCGGAAATCGTCCCAGTTTTTACTTCCGGATCTCCTAAGGAAAGATTTTAAGTTCAAACATTTATTTTGATGTTTCATTAATATTTTTCAGTTTGTTTTCATTTAAAATACCCAACTAAATACCCAACTAATGTTTATGAAACTGAAAATAAGATTTAGTTAGTTTGAAGAAGGAGAGAAAAGCTATAAAAACATAAAGAAATTAAACTTAAATTAAAAGCCTCTATCGTGTTGGGTGTAAAATGACATAATTCAGAGAAGGAGAAAAGAACCATTAAAATAATGAAATACAATGCAAATAGTTTATAATACCCCCGATTACCTTTAGCGCTGGAGCCATCGTGCGATTCTTGCCCCTTGATGGAGGCAAAAACACAGCAATAGGATATGTGTAGACATCATGCCAACAACACAGGTCTATACTGTCTAACTCACCGTGACGGCAGCTTGTTTACTGCGCTGCTATTGCGACATCACTTTCATCATGCTGCAAGCTACCCTTGTAGCTGGTAGTTTATGATGTCATGCAGCTGCAGATGTTAAAGTGATATTACCAGCAGTAATAGTTCTAGTTTCATCACTTATTAAAGTTGATATGTCTCTGAGCTTTGACTCCATCTTCTGTTGGACCCACACAGCTCTATCCTTTTCTCAAAGCAGTCCGTGCCATTATAGCGGCTCCCTGACTAATATCACAGAAACATAGAATTTGATGGCAGATCCGGCCCGTTTGGCCCATTTTTCAGTCCTTGGACTTGTCTTAGAGTCATATGCCTATCCCATGCATGTTTTAAACCCTTTACCACCACTGATGGATGGTTGTTCCACTTGTCTAATCTCAGCAGGGATATAAGTAAGTGGAAGTTTTAAATCAAAAGTATCTCTGTAATAAAACAAATGAAGTCAAGTTAGTCTTTGTAAAATCTACAACGGTGACACAGTTTGAGCAGGGCAGTGGCGTCTCCAGCTTTCATATTTTGGGGGGGGGGCACATGGTGGGCCAGGGACCAAAGTAGGGGGTCCAATTATAAAACGGTACATATAAACTAATATATATATATATATATATATATATATATATATATTAGACATGCATTTTTAACTACATAATATGTACTTATCTCTTTGAAGTAAAGACCGTGATTGAAATATGATTCAAAATAACAGCTGAACTGGCAGTTATTTTTCATTCTTTAATATTAGACCCTGCTGCCGATATATAGAAATATTAGCCCTTGCTGCCGATATATATTAATATTTCACCCTGCAGCCGATATATATTAATATTAGCCCCTGCTGACGAAATATATATAATAATTCCCTGCTTCCGATATATATTAATATTAGCCCCTGCAGCCAATATATATTAATATTAAACCCTGCTGCCTATATATATATTAATATTAGACCCTGTTGCCAATATATTTCATAGTGAAAACATTGGACCCTACCCAAGCATTTCCTTGGGCCCCGCTCAACGCTCCCTTGCATGCAATCACTCCCTCCGCTACCACAACAAAAAAATATATTTGCCACGCTGACTGCAGATCCGGAGAAGACAGTGAGAGTCAGTGCACTCTTCCCTCCTTCTGACTGCACCGTGACATTGAGAGGTCCTCTCCCCTGTAATCATTCCCAGCAGGGCCGGCCGAAGACCTAACGCCGCCTGGGGCGAAGTTTAAAATGCATTTTAAACTTCGCCAACGCCATTTTTTACCCCCCCGGTACTTACCTTTAAAGAGTCCTGCGGCGAGTCTCCCTGCTCTGCCACGGTGCCGGCTTGTAATGCTGAGCGCCGGAAATTGACGCCACTTCCGGCGCCCAGCATTACAAGCCGGCACCTAGACCGAACAGGGAGACTCGCCGCAGAGGAGAGAGAGGGGCGCCGAGCGGGTAAGCGAAAACCACTCGGCGCCCCTCTCTCCTCCGCTTCAAAACGAACAACAAAAAAACCGCTTGGGGCGGCAAAGTGCCGCCCCTTCTAAAGTGCCGCCTGGGGCAATTGCCCCAGTCGGCTCCTTAGTAGGACCGGCCCTGATTCCCAGAGTCCCTTTGTCCCCTCATTCACTAAACCATACTGCTCTTTTACTTACACTCTTTAGTTCAGGCATAGATCAAATAACACATGGAAACAGCAAATGCAACTGAATAAGACAAAAAAAAAACCTTGCATTTGCAGGTATACATAAATAATGTGTGGAAACATAGCATTGCAGGTATAAACCAACAGAACACACAAACCCAGCATTGCAGGTGTAGAAGAACTGGAAATCACATGAAGGTATAGATCAAATAAACAACACATGGAAACAGCACTCCGGGTATTTATCAACTGAATAAGACACACAAATCCTATATTTGCAGGTAAACATAAATAATGTATGGAAACAAAGCAGATACAGATCAACAGAACAACACAAAACCCAGCTTTGCAGGTATATATGAATTGGAAATGACATATAAACTCTGCATTAAAGGTATAGATAAAACCCCCTAAATTACAGGCATAGATCACAGGTAGCACACCCCAAAGCCAACCCTGGTGTCCACATTGCCCACATAGAACCTGACCAGCACCCAAATTACACACACATAGGACGTGCCATCTTTGTCACCAAACAGCCCAGCATGAGTCAACTTTGTCCCGAAACAGCTGAGCGTACGTCATCTTTGTCCCATAAACACGCTACCTGTGCCATCTTTGTCCCCAGTGCTTAAAGTATATTTTTGTTATCCGCGGTATAGTTTAATATTTAATTCCTTCTGTTTAGTTTTAATTTTGGCAAGAACTTGATGAAAATGTCAGAAAGTAGCACTGTGGAAATTCCCATGGAAAAAACCAACACAGACACCGAAGGTTACTAACCCCAACCTTGGTCGCACTGCTTTGACCTACCTCCAGCCCATGTATACAATGGTTAACCAACTACCGTATCTGCCTGATTATAAGACGACCTCCCAAAATGTGATTATTTAAAATAGGAAAAAAGAAAAAGCCTGAATATAAGACTACCCTATAGGAAAAAAAGTTTTACTAGTAAATATTACTTCACATGTAAACCATATTTTTCCATATTTAATAAAAACTGTGATTGAGAAAAATGCATTTCTTGTTATTTCCTTTTATTTGCCAACCTACCCCCCAGTTATGCACATCTGCCCCCAGGCTTGCCACTCTGCTCCCCAGATATGCCTCATATCCCCCTATATGCCACTCTGCTCCCCAGATATGCCTCATATCCCCCTATATGCCACTCTGCTCCCCAGATATGCCTCATATCCCCCTATATGCCACTGCTCCCCAGATATGCCTCATAGCCCCCTATATGCCACTCTGCCTCCCTGATATGCCACTCTGCCCCCCCCAGACTTACCAATGCAGCCCCAGACTTACCCCCCCCCCGTGCTCCAGACTCCCTGGTGTTTAGTGAGGGCAGCTGGTGGACGTCTATACGATGCGTAGGTTTATTGCTGTAGATATATCTGTAGTGTAACAATAAATTACTTTTCCTTATTTGTCAAGTATAATGTAATATATAATATATGTAATATATGTAATATATAATATAATTCTAAATGTACGCATTACAAATACAGGTAGAGATTTCTTTACTAATGGATATATTATTATCTGTGGGATGCAATGACTCAATGAGGTGCTGAAGTGATTCCCAGCATACCTCCACTGTAGACCTAGTTTCAGGTTACATCATGGCAGACTCACACTTGCTGTTGGCCTCCTATTCTAATGTTTTTTGACAACTAAGAGTAATGGTGTCCTGTATCTCCTTACACTTCTAAAAAGAAGAACACATCATGTAAATATACAGTTCTGCAATATAACTCTCCTGTGTAAAGGGACCAGTGGAGAATACATATGAAAGTAAGTACTTTAATACGCATTCTTCAATCTGTGCTTACCTAGGACTGGTGAGTATACCATATGGGTGCAGGCAGCCTGAGATGTGTTCTGTAAAGTTACCGGGGGGCGAGGAAAGAAGTAAATGCATTTACTGTGTTCTGCATAATCCCCCATGCATTTGAAAGGGGGACCACATGAAAACGTAGAGGGGCCACTCAGCTATGATATTAAAGTGCTTATGATGGCTGGAAGGAGTTATGTGTCTGCTATGCTGTTGAGGACAGCTCTCTGGATTTGTGGTCTCCTTTTACTCTTAGAAAGGGGCGAGCAGGGCTCCAGCTCTCCATCATACAGATTGTACAGTGCTACGGAGTATGATGGCGCTATATAAAACGATACATACAAATAATCATGCTTGTGGTCGCTGCATCACTGATAGAAACAGAGCTCTGGGGTATTGTATCTGAGCAGTCTGCTTCGCTCATAACTGGAGAAACCAGCGTGAGCAGTAAGCAAGGGCACTGCGGGACCCTCCAGAGTGCAGGAGCCCCACTGCCTCTGCCTCTGCCTACAGGTGGCTCTGAATATAGTTGGTTAACCATTGTATACATGGAGGTAGGTCCAAGGTCGACGTTAGTAATCTTTTGTCTGTGTTGGTTTTTTTCCATGGGAATTTCCACACTGCTACTTTCTGCCATTTTCACCAAGTTCTAGTCAACATTAAAACTAAAGCGTTAACAGAAGGGATTAAATATTAAACTACAGTATATTACGAATAACAAATATTTATTTTGTGTGAGCCATTTGGGGATAAAACAAAGGTATTTGCAAAGCCATACTCACGCCTTGTGATTACTAACGAGACTAATTGGTTAAATACAGGTTATAAACTGTGCTGGGTAGCACATATATGTATGTGTAATATGTTTGTGTGTGTATGTTTGTATATGTGTGTATGTGTATATATATTATACATACTATAAATAATTGCAGTGTAATAATTAACTCTAATAAACCATGATTGCAAGCATTGTTGTTTTGTCTGCAGTAAAGTGCCCTGGAGTCTATGCAAAATGTATTCTTGTAGAGTGTACCTTTAAGCAAAATGTCTAAATTGTGTGCATATTAAATGCTAGATTTGTCTCTTATAACAATCCTTTCTATTTATATTCTGTTCATAAATGGTCATATGGCCTTTTTTTCTTTCTTAATTATTATTATTTTGCTACTTTTTAGTGGCCTCATTGGTCGCAGCTGGGCCATGGTGTTTGCGAGCGGAGGCTTTACAGTGACACTTTATGACATTGTGAAAGAGCAGGTCGCAGCTGCTTTGGAAGATATACGGTATGTAGTACACGTTTCAATAAATGATTCACTGTCCCATGTTATGTTAGACTTTAGATTTTAATTGGTGTGACCAGATATCCCAGTGGGCGGACTGGCACCTTTAGTCCAAGGGGCGAGTAAAGCCAACTTCCAATCTCAGGCACCGACATGGTCACTCTTGCCTAGTCCCTGTGAGCTGCGCTACTGCTGTGGGGTCCACATAGTGTGGTCTTGCACGACCTCATTGTGCTCCATCCTTTCCTGGCAAGCTGGCCAAAGTCAGTGCAGCCATGTTTGAAGAATTTGTACGGACCCAGGGCATTTACCCCCCTCCCTGGTCAACACACCCCTGGGGGTCCCAATCCTTACAGAACAATTCCTACTCCTCCCAGACGTGCCCCCTCTTCACTTTGGAAGCCTATTGGTAAATTTTATATTTAATTTCTTTTAACCCATTCAGTGTCTACCAACATATATGTTACATGGTTGGCAACGTTGACCCACTAGCTCATGTGGTCTCTATACGCGCATAAAGGAAATTAACTGATTAGCTGTACATAGAATTTAACTTGGAACCATGTGACCCTAATCTGCCTGTTTTTTTCCCTGATGTACAGATGTGAGGTTTAATTGGCCCTTGTTCTCATCTCGTAGATTCATTCTCATGCACATAACTTGCAGAAGGAATTGTACATGAGATTACAAAAACTTTCTTGTTTTTTTTTTTTTTTTACACATTCACACTAATAATTATGTATTTTTATGGTTTTAAAAGAAGACCTTACTTGTCCTGGAAAAAGTGATGTGTCTGTGTGGGTATATCCAACATGGAAAAGGAAAATCATGATTTAAAAGTATATATATATAAAAAAAAAAAAAAAAGATTTTGGACTTCAGGGTAGGATAACCTTTGGCTCTGATGTAGTTACGGCAAATGACCAGCGCTATCAAGGGCTGCATTTTAATCACTTTATTTCATCCTGTTAGCCACATGTCCTGCTTCAATGTAGTCAAACCATGCCTGAGAAAATAGGTGAACAGCGCCATCTATGGGAAAACAGAGGACATTTTATGATTTTGTAAAAAATATATGATATATATTTATATGATCTGTATCGCCTTTTGATCTGTGGACTTTGTAATTTAATTGCCAACTGGTTTCCATTATACTTTATAGTAGCAGTTACAACAGATAGATTTTAGTTAATTAATATGTCAAGTGAATTGCGCCCCAGTAAGATGTCCTCAGACCTTTCAATTACAATATAACCACCAACCCAGCTGTGCATATGCTGTAAATATGTTAAACTATATACATATATAATTACAGAGTTTAAAGCCCTATTGAGTCCAAAGGGTGGGGGGACTCTGTGTTCCCCTGGACGAGTGCACGGGCTCTGGTCATCTTCCTGTTTTACTTTGTGGTTATGATGATAGTCGAGCCCATGAGGGAAGGAAAAAGATGAGAACACAAAGCAAGAATGAATTGTGAAAATCTTTATTCTCTGTAGGTTCAATTTCAGGATAAGGTCAATGGCAGGATTGATTCTTGGAATAAAACTTTCCATGTAGCTCACTGTTGACAGATCTTATCTCCCCAACCCCGATTCAGATCAATACATGTTTAGTTACTGTGGGGTTAAAAGCAACAGGAGGGTGCCATGTAATTTGTAATCTGCTTTCTAAAGTTGACACCTCTTTCTATTGATCTGGTTTATTTATGTTTATGTTCATCATTGGAATGGATGAAACTTTTGGCTATTGCATAACCTCATAGCTGAGGTAGATCTGCTGCCATCTTTTCAAAAGGCTCATATGTCAGAAAGTGAAGGTGTGTGCAATGGCTCATCCTGTCCTAGGCTGATAAGCCCTGCCATGGTCCAGGGGAGGGGGCAGCCCCTGTGCTGGATTACTAGGGACAGATTGCCCTGTAGGGCAATTGGCTCCTGGTACCACTGACTCGATACTCCCTTGTAACCATCCCACTTGATCTACTGAGGTCTTTGTAGCATTCTCTCCCATACCTGGCCCTCAGAGCAGCAGATGCATGATGTGAATCCCTGACTAGCAGTAGGTCCTGGAGTTGGCTGGGCAGCTGCCCTTGGTCAGGCCTAGAGCAGCAGCCCCCTTGTATGTACGTATTTATTTTAATGCGACTGAAAAACAATTACATTTGTGAGACACTTCTAAACACCAAATGTTCCGAGCTCCTAGAAAATGGGCATCATTGGAGGAAAGACGGACAGAGGGATTTTAGTCCTAAAGAGGGACACTTGGGAGGTATTCATAATTGTAGCTTCAGATCACATACAGAAAAGATACAAAAAGACACCAAAGACTGTTCGAAATGATCACACCTCACTTACATGAAGGGTTGATGTTGGAGAGCTTTCTGAAATTATACTTTATTAATTCTGTTTCCTTATTTTTAGCTTATGGCATTTTTTTTTTTTTTTTTTTTTTTTTATTATGATTTTGCAAAACTGCCTTTTTAAATTTTCTTTCTTTTTCTCAGAAAGCAGATGGAGGAACTAAAGAAATCCGGAATGCTCAGAGGAACGCTCAGCGTCGATGAACAAATGTCCCTAATTAGTGGCTGCAGTGACTTAAAAACAGCTTTAGAGGACGCTATATACATTCAAGTAAGACATGTATCCAATAATTAACTGCAATCCAGTTCTAAAAACAAATGAAAGCAGACTTGAATTGCAGTCTGGAACTTATAAACTGCAATGTGTTTTATAGAAGGCAGTTTGATTTTACGTTCTGTTTTAAAGCAAACAGGCAACAGAAAAAAATCTCAAATATTTTCTATTTATTTGGCTTGTTTAATATAGTTTCCTACAGAAACACACTAGTAGTTAACTCGCACATTGTAAAGATCCCTTACTTCTATAATGTTTTGAGATATTTGTAATGATCCTGTACTTAATGCTATGCACTGTGTTGTCTGGCTCAGTAGCTGACCGTAGTTAAAGGGACCGTTTTTAAAGGGACAGAGTTCTGATTGCCACCGCCACACCAGAATGTCAGTGGTGTTTCTAGGTTGTGTCTAAGCTGTAGTCTCCTCAGGCAACAAAGCCAGAAATGCTCTTTCCAGTGCATTTTTAACTGAGAAAATCCAGAATTCCAGGCCATTTTGATAACTGGCACAACACTATCACTATTATATAACATAACCACCTGCACCCTGTTCTTTTCTTGCTTTTGTCTTCCAAGCAGTAGTTTTTAGAGCTGTCTACTGGGAGCTATTTAATAAATGTTGAGTTGTCCCGATCTTGCCTCCCTTCTTTTCACTCCTTGTACTGCTGCCAGGACTATTCTGCTTTCATCAAATGGGAACAGTGATTTAATAAGAGCAGTCATGCAGATTGGGAGATGCCAAGATGATGGTACTTTTTCTTTGCCTAACGATTTGGAGGATTTTGTTCTGTAAATATGTAATATATACTGAACCGTAACCTTTTGAATTTGCATTAGTGTTTTGGCCCTTTACTATGTTTCCATTTCTAAAAGACATTTCATTTAGTGGTCATCTACAGTTAAAAAAAAATAAAAATAAAAAATAATAAAAAAAAAGTTACCAAAAGTACATTTATGAAGCAATGAACGATAACCCAATCATTAAGAGCTGTCTGAGGTGTTACACGCTCTCCTATCGCAGGGCGCCCCCACTCACAATACACCCTGTGTTCTTTTCCTTCTCCTGGCACAATGTCCCATTTGGTAGACCTACTACACTTTTAAGACCAAAACAGGGAACATTTTTTTAAACACATCATTTATGTGATTCCTGGTCGGCACGGGGTGCCTGAACACCTTAGGCTGCCCCTGATCCCCTATCCTGTGTGTGCGCCATGAGGTCTCATGCAGAGTCACGTTAGGGTCAGAAGGAGTTAAGGACGCACTGACTCTGGCAATGTCCTCCTAAATTGTAGAACCAGTACAGAAAGTAATTTTGTTTCTTTGTGGGGGGGGGGGTTAGAGTTGAGTGGAGGGCGTGATTGTATGCCAGGGAGTGGGGGACCAAGCACATGCTTTCCCAGGGTGCAATCATTATTAAAGGCGTCCCTGCCTCCTGTGTGCATGTGTGGAAGGCACTTTTGTGCTACAGATTGGCTGCTTCAAGCAGCCAATCAGTGGAGCAAAACATTGGGCCACAGAGGGGGCAGGCAGCTGTAACTATGGAGCTGCAGCTTCTACCTAAGGTAAGTAATAGTTATAAAAACTGGGGGGCTGTACCCTGAACATCTACATTTTTGACACATTAAATACATATGTTTCTGGAAGCTCCTATAACAAAGAAAATGCCAAATATACTGGACAGAAACCCAGTTTTCCTGGCTGTTTCTTAATATTTTTATTGTCGCCAGTCTTTGCGTTATTGTCAATGTCGCCTAAATAAATGAATGGACGCTCATTTGTAATATGTACACGTATATATTGTGTATTTTCCTTTCCTCGTGTCTACTTAATCATGGAATTCAGTCAGACGACAATGGAAACCATTTGTTCATGTAAATGGTCTCCAGTAATTAGTCTCCCCTTTAGCGTGTCAGGTAATGGAGAAGATTATAACGCATTAGCTGGAGTCTAAAGGTTCATGAGACGTGTCTGTAAATGCCACAGACCTGTTTTAATAAAAGGAAAAATCAGCCCAAATCCTTCTCCCCAGCTAATTTATTTGTTACTAAGGTGTGGTTTAAGTGCCAAAAATCACTGCTGTTCCCAGATATTTTCTTTTATGTTTATTATGCTGCTCATTCCCGCTGACTATTTTGCCTGGAATATGTTATTACTTGACTGCATCCCTTTAAACTACAAAAGCCTTGTTTCACGAGGCTTGGGACAACTCCCTTCCCCTTTTAACTCTTTGAGGTCCAGGGAGATGAACAATTAATTGCCTTGTTAACCCCACACTCAGGCCTTTTCCTTTTTAAAGGGTCAAAATAATTCCAACACTATTAATTACTCACAAATACTGTTTTTTTGGCATTAGTAATTTAAAAAAAGTTTATTTTTTGAATGTCATATTGTCCTGAACATTAGCTGTCCATATTATAAGCTAGGCTCATATATGATGCATTTGGATATGAAAACTTGACTTTTATGATGTTTGGTGTTTTTTTTTTTGTAGACTACGTGCCATTTAAACGGACCATACTTTATATGGGGGAAAAAGTGGGGCTTATTTGGATCCTAATATGGTAATCAGACGTGTACTTAACCCTAGGGATGCCAGCGCCATTATTGGATCACTGGGTTTAAAGGCTGCCGTCATTGTGATATGGCCCTGGGCTGCTTTAATATATGCACCCATTTTTGTCTTTATTAAGTCAGTATTTTGCAGATGAAAGGTTGTGTTTCGGAGATGAAAGGTTCTATTACTAATGAAGAAAATGTTCATTCATGGGGCTAGGTAGCCATGGTGCCCAACTTTTTGTTCAACTTATATGAATTTCTATGGATATAACCCTTCATGGCTCACATGCACGCATAGCGTTCTATAATTCTATGCAATTTAACTAATTGTTAAAAAAAAAAAAACCTATTTGCTATTATACTTTCATGTACAATATCAAAAAAGAGCAGTTTATTGTTATAGCGAATGGCTCTGGAGTAAAGGCCCTTTATTTCATTTATTTTTTTTGCTGTCTAGTTTCATGTTGAGATGAGGCCATAAGTCATCTTCAACCACGAATGCCCAGGGCACTTCCTCATGGCAGCCAGTAAATGACTCAATCTGGAATTCAACACAGCTACTGTATGAAAATATCTTCTACTAAAATGGAAACTTTCAACCACGTACAGTAAAAGTGTGGGAATTCATTGCAAAGAAAGAGCAATTGTTTTATGACGGAGGGAGCAAAGCTTAGATATGGTTTTGAGTACAGCTTTGATGGATGAGTGGTGGGTATAAGGCTGTATCAAATCTGGCGCTACTTACAGGCAGCCAGTTGGGCTACGAGGAGCACCACCACCAGGTTCTTCCTATACTGGCAAACAAGTGCATGTAGGTGGAGGGATCAAATATTTAGTAGGCACTGGAAGCAAGGCTGGCCCTGGATGGATTTTTGGTAAGACCAGAAGCACACAGACTACTGCCAACCAAACAATGAGTCTCCTTAATGTAAATGTCGGCTCTGCATCATGGGATCTGTAGCCGAGGGTACATTTTAATGTGGTAATGGAGTTTTAGCATGCACGGGATCCTTCCCAACAGGGTTCCCTTTCTTAGAACTTCCAGTGGAGCTTGACGAGCTGCGGCAGTCTGTTTTCTACATGCAGCTGGCATTGTGATGATATAGTCTGCCGATCTGACAAAATGTCTTTTTTTTGCACTTTTAGCTTAGTATAGTAGGTTGCAGTCCATCAAGTTCAACCTTTCACATGTACATAGTTTTAAAGTGGATCCAAAAGAAGGCAAAAAAACCCTACTTGGTGCAATTACCAGATATGCCACAACAAGGAAAAAATCTTGATTCCATAGTGGCAATCAGATTACTCCCTGGATCAACTTTCTAATACTACTGTCCTTTTAAAAGTTGTAGCCCTTTATGTTATGCTTAACCAGAAAAGCACCCAGACCTTTCTTGAAAATATCCAAAGAGTTAGATAACACAACATCCTTAGGCAGAGAGTTCCATATTCTTATTGTTCTTACTGTGAAGAACCCTTTCCTATGCTGATGGTGAAATCTCCTTTCCTCAAGTCTCAACCGATGACCCTGTGTCTTTTGTAGAGACCTCTTGGTGAATAGATCACCGGAGAGCTGTTTATACTGTCCTTGTATGTATTTGTACAATGGGATCGGATCCCCTCTTAGATGTCTCTTTTCAAGTGAAAACAAGTAAATTTTTTCTAGTCTTTCTTTATAACTAACATTCTCCATTCCTCTAATTCACTTTGTAGCCCGCCTCAGCACTTTCTCCAGCTCTATAAAATCCTTCTTAAAAACTGGTGCCCAAAATTGCACTGCATATTCAAGGTGAGGCCTTACTATTACGCTTTATAAAGAGGTAAAATTATATTTTCATCTCGTTATGCATGCCAATATCTTACTGGCTTTTGCAACCGCTGACTGGCACTGCACTTTATTGCTAGGTCTATGGTCTACAATTATAGACCATAGACTTCTCATTTTCTGCTTTTCCCAATGCAATGCCCTTAAGAGTGTAAATTGCGTGCTTATTTTTGTTAGATTGAGGTGCCTCAGGCAGGACATAAACCCTTCATAAAAATCAAAATACCATGCACAGCCAAAATATTTATCATTTTCTTAGTGCCAATGTTTTGACCAAAAGGTCTTTAACAGGGCAAAGAACAAAAATACAGGGGGGGGGGGGGGGCGGCGGCAAAGCAGGAGTTGTTATCCTTTGTGGATGTTGGATGGAGATTAATTTTTTGAGTCTTTGATTAATTTTTGAGTCTTATCGTATGTGATGAGAGAATAATGTTCCATTTGCTTAGAAACATTCACATGGATTTCATAGTGCCTACTACCCCCAGTACTCCTGCCTATGGTTACGAGAAGTTCTCTATTTTTCTTAAAATTTTTAGAATTGTCCAAAGCTGGATCTGCTGCATTCCATTTTTAGCCGGTTCAGAGCCATCCTACACTGATTTTTTTTTTTTTTAAAAATTACTTTTTTTTTTTTTGGTATATTGGATGACCTTATTTTATGTCACTAGATTGCTCATCAGAAATATTATACAGAATGAAAATGTCAAACTAACAAACACCAGTTCATAAAGAGAGCACCTCCTGCAAACTTACAGTAATATCTATTCATATGAGGGTTAGAGAGAACTGTGCGCTAGCAGATGATTGATCTGACACATGGCTCTAGAGGTCACCATTAAATTGGAACATAGTTCAAAAGGTAAGCACGTGTAATGACATCATTCCAGGAATCCAAGTAGCTTCCAAATTACTTTAAATCCCATGATTTTCTCATCTTTAGTTGGTAAATTTATGTGTTTCACTAGATCATGTATAAAGTAGGAACTCGGTTATGTACATGTTGGCCTTATTTATATACACCTACCCAGAATCCCTTGCACCACAAGGTTTCTGTGGGAAAAGTAAGTATTCTGGCTTGCCTGGTGGATGTGGATGCGTGTTTAATAGTGCCTCTGCTACCTCATTTATATTATTATGGAAATAATAAATGTGCCATCATTTTATTAATGTATTACCAAGATGAATTTTTATTCAGAATTGGGTCCAGCCTCTTGAGTAGTTCCTTAATTTCAAAACTGGATTTATCAACAAATTTTTAGTCTTTAATAAAAAAATAGGTATTATTTTTTCACAGGAATAACAGATATGATGGTGATGGTTCCATATGCCATTTGTGGTTAAACATAGTTAAGGGGTAGGGCTTTTACCTACACGTTTAATAGGACTTTGGGCAATGGATAACTATAAGAAATAGAATAAGTATAATTTATTAAAAAAAAAACAACAACAACAAAACACTCTGCTTTTTATGTAGGCACATTGAGAATATTAGGGCTGTACGAGTCATGCTCATCAATCAAGTCTGAGAAATGAGACCGTAAGATATTTTACCTAAAGAGGGACTGGTTCTTGCAAAAAGATTATATTATAACTCAATAACTGCGCAATCTAAACCACGAGCACGAGAAAATATAATCTAAAAGCTTTGGTTATGACACTAAACCATTGGCATTTATACCAATATCGTACAGGCTTTCTAATCAGACAGATCTACAGTTTCCTGATGATGACTGCTGGTCATGCTCCACCAGCACTATTGGTTATTATAAGTATACATGATTTCTAAAGTAATTTTCACATCGTATGATAAAATCTGGACTTTGATAAATATGAGATAAGTTACGTTTGGAGTATGATTAATCTCCCCAACGTTCTGTACTTTAGACTGGTAAATTGATTGCTTTTAATCTAGTAAAAACATCCTTTCCAGTTTCGTTAATAGAAATCTTTGAGGAGGAGCAGCTATAATATCTCATGAGGCAGCCATTAAGTACCTTGGCAATAGTTGTCAACAGTCTCATATTTGCTGGGACAATCCCAGCAATAGACATTATTATTATTTACTCCTTTCTATAGTGCCATCATATTGGGCAGAGCTGTACAATCGGGGCTTATGTTTTGCTTTTATCAGTACCAGCAAGTATCCATGCTATTGGGATTTCTGACAACAAAAAAGGTTAAAAATTAGGGTGCATGCTCTACATTTACAGTGTTAAATTTCCAGAGAAAGAAAACCAAACCAAGAAAGATACAAATGTACTCTTGCTTTTCGTGTTATCATACAGCGCAAATGCAATCAAGTTGTTTCTGGGGAAAAAATTCACCCTTTTTCAATATAGTTAATATTTATTAATCAAAGAGGTTAGCAAAACGAGTATCAAGGAGAAGAGCATGAACTTCCATGTTCATCTGAATCATTAAGTAGTGACAACATCTACCCAGACTGGTGTAACAGTGAATCCGCTGTGTGAAACGCTGGCATTGTGTCAAACATTGATTATTCATGCGTATTTTCAATAAAGGTGTGTTAAGAAGACAAAACCGGTTTTTTACTTCAATTGTTAATGTAAATGCTACAATTATCGCTGATCTACAAAGTGGTCTAGTGTATTGATAGGAAATTGATAAGTTATGGATCCTGACTAGCTTTCAGTATGATCTTATTTAACTGAGGGGTATTCTCGCTGATCCATGATGTGTTCTGGTTCCCCAGTTGTAGACTCTGCAAGACTCTTCTTCAAAGCTATTGTTTGTACTATATTTCTCCATACAGTCCTTCATTACTTATGTTATTTTCCTCATTGCTTGAAGTGGTTGGAAATAATTGAGGACTTAACGGCAGGCAGGCTATGCAGCAAAGCTTCAGAAAAAGAAAGTAGGGTGCTGGGTTTTGTAGCTAGCGGCCTTTATAGCGGGAAGAGGGAGTTAATTATCAACAGCCTATTTACCTTCTGTGCCACCACCAGCCGCCCCCTTTGTGCTGTCGTTCTTACTCCCGGTCACATTGTGTCCCCTGCTCCACTTTTTAACCGTGTGGACAGACGGTCACTATGGAAGGCTGTGTCAATGCAGTCACAGCCCACCATAGAGTTAAGGGGTCTAGGCCAAAAATTTGCCATTGGTGGTAATGTCACATTATAGAGCTCTGGGACTGTTTAAGATCAGGAAAGACAGGGCCAAATGGGTCTCATCTGCCATTGAATTCGATATGTCTATGTTTAAGATGTCGATGATATTATGAGACCGTTTAATCAGCCTGAAAATTATCCTTGTGTATATGGGTTCCGTTAACAAATCAAACACCTATAACGTGTGGCATCAGTATGAACATACAATGTCTCTCATTCATTGGCATCAAATCAACACAAAAGCAAGAGATGATACCAGACAAATCGTGCCTTTTACAGCACAAATCATGCTGGTTTTAAGTTAGGCATTATGTCCTTTAGGCACAGATAGCACTTCTTTTTTTTAAATCCCCTGATATTGCTGTAATTGTATTCAGTGATAATACAGACAATGGGCTTCCTTCAACAACTGTGCGGTTACTCGTTTTCATCAATTGTATCTTGTTCATACCTGGTATTTCGTATGCAAAACAGGCTCCCTGCGTTGTCTGTGTGGACATAATGGTGTTTCTTTTATACTATTGTTATGTTTTTAGCAACCAAACAATCCACTCATATGTCATAAGATGATGACTACAAATATACATGCAGATTTTCAACATTGGATGTACTTTCATGCACGTTGGCAACATGAGTGTGCATGTGCGTGTACGCTGATCATATGTGTTCTAAATACATTTACACATTATTGTTTGGACCATTCTTTCTTTGTTGGCAGGTTTCTTTGCATGTATTATACAGTTTATATTCCTATTCCTAGTCATGGTCTTTACTTGGTGATAAGGGCTTTTGGGGATAAGTATGAGCTTCCACTCTACTTAATCTTCCAATTTATTTTGGTGACAAGACAATCTTTCCTTTCTTAATATTTATATTGTATATTTCCCATCTAGATTAGATTACTTTGAGGTTCTGTGGCACTTTCCTTATCATGTTTGTTTTCCTGAGATACGAAATTACATTGTGGATTAGCATATTGAATCACATTGTGTGATTAGAATATTCCACAACAGGACCACACAGGGGACGGAAAGCAGCCCTGGCAGTCTCTGCTAACTGATGTATGTGCGGGTCAATATTTATTGATTTCAATATTAAAAATCACAAGCTTTAAATAATATCTATTATCTCACAAAAATCAGCAATGCAAGGGGTCTGATGATAACCTTATAATGATTTGCTTTCTAGTCTTGCACCCAAGGCCAGATTAACGAGTTTGGGCCCTGGAGCAATTGTAGAAAAAGGGCTCCTCCTCCACCCAACTATATTTCCACATCAACACAAGTAAAACATAATTAAAAAAATAGTTGATTGCAGAATCCTCTACATTTCTACAAGTGGAATATCTCCTGGTCAAAACTGTCCCTTTTTATATAAGAACTAAGCATGTGAACTCATGTTAATTGACCTATAGATTCTATCAATCTCATCACACTTTGAAACATTTCCTTATTATCTTAGTCCGCATACCAGCAGAGTTTAAGATCCAGTGCCGCCTGCGGCTGACAACACACAAACCCATTTAACATTTAGGTGAAAGGACGGGGGTTGATGGGCACTGGGACATAGGAGCCGGCTCTGTGCTGGATTAATCTGCTCCTCTCTGCTAGTGTCTGACAGTCCCTCATATTAATCCAGAGCTCATAGACGGCACAGGTTATGAGAGCCGTGGAGCAGCTCAGACTACTACAGGATAGACTCAGGGCCCCGCTACCATTCTGGGGCCCTCCAGCAATTGCTCCATATCCCCCTTGGTAATTCCGGCCCTGCTGGCAAAAGTTTGCATGCTTGAAATCGGCAAATACCAGAGAGACATTGAAGTCATTTTATTTGATGAAATCCGGGAGGCCAACCCCTGGCTCTCCTTTTCACTGTAAACAGTATTGTAGTAGTCCGAGCCCGTGGTCTTAAGCAAGCATTTTTGTCATACAAGGACAAATTCAAATTCTGGAAACCCCTTATTATAGAGCTAAAATGCACCGTGGGTGTGTTATAGACCGGGGTGGGTGGGGCATATGTAAATATTAGGACGTAGGGGTAAGCGTGACATCACTCTCATTTGACTCCTATAGCCCCTCTTCAAAATGTCATGCTGTAAATGCAGGCTGTATAATAAAGTGATACTTTCGCTATCATAGAAACCTGTTTTGGTAATATTTAACCATTTTTATAGGGGAAAACCTTAAAAAAATACAGCACTGTATTTTGTGCTCAATTCATAATACGCTTCCTTTGTCTGCAGACGTGGAGGCTGCTATTGTTGTTTGTTATGATATTCCCTGGCTCAGCCACCACACTGGGCTGATTCTTTATGGCGAAGCTAATGAAGTCCATTACTCCGCGGACTTTCATTAGTAGCTGGGTGATTAAGACTGAGCTATTTGATTGTTTACCTCAAGGCAGTAAGGAGTCAGGTGTTTGTCTAGTAGATAACAGGATCTACAACATATCCAAATGGCCAATATGTGTGAAAACATTACATTATGTTAAATCTGGCACTTGGATTTTTGGTGGGAGTTCGCGTGTGGGTTTATTTGGGCAGGGTGTAACATGCTTTATATGTCTGCATTTCCTTGTATTAGTGGATGTTGACAGGAAGCTTTCATTGTGATGCGGGTAGCGGCCTAACACCTCATGATTGGATTTTTTTTTACATAATCTCACAATCTGTCAGTAACCGGCACTGACTGACCACGTGAACACGTGTAAATAACTCAAGAAATTCATTCTTCATGAGCTGGTGAAATGCTACCATTTAAGACACTACTCCTAACTGTGTTTCAAAAGGGAAAAAAAGGACACAATAAACCATAGAGGAGAGTTTTTTTTCACCCAGGTTTTTGGCATCCAAATTGTATTTTCAGTTCCCATGATTGCTCCTTATTTTCAGGTGTTTTTTTTAAATACCCATTATATTTCAAGGATTAAGAGACATGCACAATACCGTACTATAACATGACCCTAATTGTGAGATGACCCCAAACCTTGGATCCTAAAGAAAGGAAAAACCTTACTATACGATGTCCCTACGTACTCTGAGCCACTCACTCATATGCACTAATACACTCTGACATCCACCCATTTACACGCATACGCTCTGCCGCGCACTCATACTGTATGTACCCTTACGCTCTGCCGCGCACTCATACTGTATGTACCCTTACGCCCTGCCGCGCACTCATACTGTATGTACCCTTACGCCCTGCCGCGCACTCATACTGTATGCACACATATGCTCTGCCGCGCACTCATACTCTACGTACCTTTACGCCCTGCCGCACACTCATACTCTACGTACCCTTGTGCTCTGCTGCGCGCTCATACTGTATGTACCCCTACGCCCTGCCGCGCACTCATACACACATTTATGTAAGTAGGATGTGCAGGAGTGGGGGTAATAAAGTGGGGTTTTCAAGGACAGATACAGCTTTCTTTTGAGACCTTTTTTAGAGACTTAACCATTAATATTTATAATGCATAGAAAGAATGTGAAAATGGAAAAAAAAAATATTTTATCACTTTATTTTCTTATTTCTTTTTTTTCAGGGACACTATATCTCTCTCTCTCTCCTCTTCCCCTCTCTCTCTGACACAAGATCAATTCAGTGTTTAGAGAACACTAAATGTGTCATTTATTGCATGTGATCACTAATTTTTACAGTGATCACTAAACTTGTGCACCCTTAATTTGTATGAATGTCTAAAAAAAAAAAAAAAAAAAGAGGGACCTCCCAACAAATTAAACTAAAGCAAAGCAGAGTGCCCTGAATTTTTGTTTGCGTTACATTCCCTACCTTCTCCACCAACCACTTCCATGTTCATGTCTCCTTTCCCGCAGCTCTGCCTCTTCTCTTGCCTATTCTCGTTCTTCTGTCTTTCTTAATTGTTTAGTGGGGTGTACCGGGCAGCAAGGGTAGACTCCTTAATTCCTGAGTAGCTACCAGTTGCATATTCTTTGGAGCTCCCGTTGGGGCAATGTCATTACTTTTGGTCTCTTTAACAGAAGCCAATTGTTGTGTTGGGCAATGGGTCTTTTTAATGCACCAATCAGAGATCCTCCTTGAAAGAAAGTTATTTTATAATGAAGATTATAAGATCATATACCTGTGTTCTGCACACACATGTGCAGAGGAGGAGAAGGCATGGTGGATACTGAGAGGCAAGTCTAGGGCAGTAACCTCTTAAACAAGTAATGTATTTGAGGTTACTGCCCTTGTCTATTTGCTTCTCTATGTTCTGCAGAGTGGGCCATATTACCAAGAGTACCAATCACCTGATGAAGAGGGTCATCTCTGAACAGAGACACTAGGGGAAAATGCATTGGCAGTGTATGAATGGGTGCTCCCAAATCCTATGCACTGGCACACAACCGGCACAGTATCTGTCTCTGAAATGTTGTTTTCTCTTTGAAAAGGTGCCTGGATTTCACTAAAACCTTGAGTCAACAAAGCCAAATCAGTTTGCTTTGGTCATCCCTGAGTGAAATGGATTTGGCTGTTCCAAATAAACAAAAAAACCCATAGTCTGCTAGTTGTATTTGAATTAATCTCCCATAGTCTGCTAGTTTTATTTGCGTTAATTAATCTTCATGGTAGTACAACCAATATCATGAAGCAGTCCTTTTCATTGAAACAGTGGAACAGTATTATGAAATAAAAGTAGGCCTTCTTATAAGTAAGTTATCGATGTTGTTCGTGAAACAAACATAAGGATACCTGGAACCTCAACTATTTATTAGACTGAATGTGTATAATAACGTGTCTTTGAATGCGACCAAACAACGATATGAAGCAGATACTCTACACCCAAGGGTGGTGCATTTTAAAATGCATAGTGAAGCCATTTATATACATATATATATATGCAGCCAATTGACTGTCACGTTTTCTTTGGTTCTGGTACCTGCGTAAATAGAAGGAAAACATGTTATGCCCTTACATGCTTTCCTAATCTCTTGAAATGATCTAATTACCCAGGAGATTTAGAAGCCCTATTAGCAATTGTTTTATTTGTAATTAGTGGTACTTTGTACATATTGAGTACTTAACCATACTTTGCACATGAAGATGCTAGAAAACCCTTCAATTAAATGAAACATTCTGTCCTTTTAAGAATCCCATAAAGTTGTATTCATTTGCAATACCTAAAACAAGCTTCCATGCATTAATTCATAACTAGAATTCAGTGAGAATAGATGTTGATTGAAGTAGACTGCTTTCTGCACGTGGACCTTGCTCAGGGAAGGGCAGCACAGATAAGTAGGGGGAGATTTGCACCTGGGGTGTCCTGATTCAAGATACTGGGTCGCTTCCAGAGGCCTTTTCTTTGGTTTTACATGTGTTTTACTTGCAATTTACCATACAACATCTGGAACATATAGAATAGAGAAGACAGAATGCAGTTATTATACTCTAACTGGGTTACCTCTGGTTTTGACCTCTGAAGAAAATGTGCTTTGGGGTTTTACTGGGACATTCAGGTTTACCCCATAGGCTGGAAGCTGCCAAATTTGAATGCCTGTGTAGTATTAAGGAGCTTAGGTCACCGTTATGGGGTATGGATACCAACATTGAGATGTGCCTTGTAAAAGTAATGTAAAGCACTGAGGTTAAGACTCATCAAATGCTAGTGAAAACATGATGTTTCTGACAGTAGAAGACCTTGTGTACATTGACCAAAGCATCCTAGCTCCTTTGCCTAGATTCCCACGTAGATCCCACTGCCAAGGGGCATTTCATTGAGCAGATAACCCACCTGGTTATGAATACAACTGGTATAGTTAAGTCTGTTAGTAAGGTTACGACGTGTCCTTTGCATTTCTCTATCTGCTCTATCTACATTTAAGAACAAATGTCTAAGTTTTTTTTCTTTGAAACCTTGATTTTATGAACTGTTAATGAGTGCAGGTATCACTTAATAGTAAGTGTGCTTATGATTACTTATGTACAACCAAGTGAGGAAAGCTAACATGTTACAGAAGGCAAATGTTTCATGGGGATCATAAAGCTAATCATATTGTTCTCTTTGGATGCTGCCTGTACCTGTCAAACAAAACAATGTGTGAATAATAAAGGGGTTTGGGGAAAACTTGTGTCAGTAATAACTGTATGTTTGTGTATGTATACTTACTGATGCCGATTGAACTTGTATATTCTTCAACCTCTATAAACCACTTACTATTAAACGTATAAAACTGGAACCTGCCAAAGTGAGCTCTTAGACCAGTTAGGTGTTTAAATCCAGGCCAGAAATGATATGGATCGTTGCCTGAAAAACAAGTAATTTGGGAGATCATAAAGGGGGTAATAATTAACACAGCAGTATGGATATAATACACTGGGGAAATCACACATCAGATTTGGGATAGTACACTGCGGCATGATGGTGTCTAGCACCTGAAAATGAAATTGAAGCATATGTGACTTGGTCAACCTTAGCCACCGCCACTCATTACTCTCTAGCCACTTCCAAAACTTCAAACCCCCAAGCATCTTAAACACCCGCTAAAGATGAAACTGGGTTCAAAGTGTGAAACTGAAATTTTCCCAGTCTTGAATGTAAAGATTTGGCACCATAAACTTTAACATGGTCATTTCTAACTAAATCTGTCACACATTTTACATTCCAGTACACTAAACAAACCTATGTTTTGGTGTTTATAAATACCGTATGTACTTGAAACTACGAGAACGATTTAGCCAGGTTCTACATGATTACTCTTCATTAACTTTTCTCTGACCTGTTTGGTTCCAAAGTGGGTGACAAGGAGAAGGAAGGAAGGTCCGGGACAAGAAATAGTTTCAAATGTATGCTTTAATATATTCAAACAATTACAGTGATTGACAGACAAAAAGCACAAGCTATAGATGGTAAAAGATATGACAGCGTTTATGAATGCGCCTGTTTTTTCAGATATTGGCTTAAATTGTAAAATCCAAAAATGCGCCAACGTCTTGAGTAGCAGATGCTAAATGTGGTCACCAGAAATGCAGCTTGGACAAGATTTCCAAAATCAGAATCAGAATTTTCATGTAACTAAAATATATTTGTATCATGCAGAATACCCTCTAAAACTTAATATTCAATAACTTCATTTAATCTGTTGTTGAGACTGTGTCACTGTTACCCACTGACAAACATAATTTGTTTGCTTGTGCATTAATTTCTTGAGAAGTACTTTTGAAACCTTGGCAGAGAGCAATACCCCAAGGGGAGGATTTAACACGCCTATGCTTGGCATTAAGAAATGTATGCACTTCACATGTGCAGAGTTGAAATAGTCAAAAAACACGCATCTAAATATTTACAAATGGGACTACAATGTACCTGGCAGATCGTGCAATTTATTTAAAAAAGGGCATGAAAGGCAAGGTAGAATTTAAGAAAAGTGCAAGTAATGCTTATCATAATAATAGCACATCAAACACATCCACCATTGGATCATAAACTGTGGTCATTAAAGCAATTTTGTGTTGTTGGAATTAAATGTCCAGAGAAAAGAATAAAAATGGATGTGATGGGGGGCTGGTAAGCTGCACTATGATTATGTAAGTGTATGGTGTCAAACGTTACGTTACTGAGTATATAAGTGTGTGATGTTGGAGAGTGTTTGTAGAAGTGTATGGTGTTAGCATGTGTGTGTGAGTGTATGGTATTGTATTAGCTTGCGGGTGTACGGTGTGCATATGTTAGTGCATGGTGTAAGCATTTGAGAGAGGTTGCTGCTAGTTTGTGTGCGTGATACTAAATGGTGTAAGAGTGTGTTAATGTATGGTATTACCGTGTGTGTGTGTCAGCATATTGTCTTAGAGTATGTGTATATTAGTGTATGGTCTTAGCATGAGTGTATGTTAATATTTAGTGTTAGCATGAGTATGGGTGCGGTGGCGTAAGGACCACTTGTTCCTATCTCCTCGTGCCTAGTTCAGAATTGTTCAGAAAGGCCGTGTATATATAAGTGTGTGTGAGCATGGATGTGCATGTGTGTGCATGAGCATGTATGTGTGTTTGCGTGTGAGATGCATGTGTATGTGTTAGAATGAGTGTGTGTTAGCGTGTGTAAATTTATGTAAGTGTGTTTACATATGGAGCAGACAAGTTATTTAGGGGCAAAGATGGCACTAAGGGACATTTTTGGTGACGTTGGGGGCCCTGGGGCAATTTTTGCACTGGGGCTCCGTGGTTTCTAGTTACGCCCTTGTATGAATGGTAGTGTATGGTGTGAGCTTGTGTCAGCATATGGTGCTAGTATGTGAGAGCTGAGCCTGGGGTTAGTGATAAGAGGGATTCTCGCCACCGCTACTCACCCGCTCCGGGAAGAAGGTCCCGCGTCGTGTCCCATCCTTCTCCACCGGCCGCTTGGTCCGTTCTAGGCGCATCCTCACCAAACTTTGTGTTCCCCGCCACAACCGGCGGGGAACGCGCGCGAGTGACATCACGTCTATGGGCGTGGCGATCACTAGTGGGAAGTTCAAAAACTGAGCACTGAGACTCATTCAGTGCTCGGTTATTGTGCCGTGTACTACCCGTCCCTTGTATTTCCTTGCTGCCCTTATCGTGTACCAGACCCTGGCTATCCTGACGGGTTCTCTCGTGTACCAGACCCTGGCTATCCTGACGGGTTCTCTCGTGTACCAGACCCTGGCTATCCTGAGGTGTCCTATATTCGAGGTGTGCTCCTGCTCCTGCATTCTGGGTTTCCACCTGTGATTTCTGGCGTCATACCTGCCGCCTCACAGATATAGTGTGTGTATAAGTGCATGGTGTTAGAGTCAGTTTGTGTGTTAATATGTGCTTGTGATTTAGTGATGTCAGGAGTGTTGGAGAAATACTACACCCAGGAACCCTAGGCTCACCACTACATTTAAAGTGTTTCTTTAGTTGGGGTTTATATAGTTTAGGTCATGATTTATTTGGTTTGGTATGTATGGGGCAAATTAATTTTTATTTTTGTACCATTATTTCATGTGGTGCACAATACATAGAAAAATAAAGCCCTATTTGTCATAAAAAAACCCCAAAATATAAATTGTGTGGTCACCAGGGCAATGTTCTACTGTTTTTGGCATGTTGAAGATGTTATGTGTATATTCCCTGTAGCTTGCCCCCAATTAGAGCGGCATATTCTCATGTGGGAACATTATGCCCAATTAACTACTAAACAGTATTGGCACTTAGAGAAGCACGTGTCTCAGACCATGACCACTTATGGGCTTATATATGTTGAGAGGAAGTCATCTTTGTGCAAATCAGCTTCAGGAGCTGGGCATGGGCTTGGCTTGGGTCCACCATGGCTCATGGAATGTTCACCTAACTCTACACTTGTCAAGTCTTGTACGTGGGATTGAAATTGATGTGAAGCCAAAAGTAGTTAATGGTGGCCTGGATAGTTCTTAATGGAGAGCGCTGAGAGTCCTCACTGAATAAATTTACATGAGATGTGAACATATTTAATTTTTTTTTCTTAAGTGAAAGGATTTGCATCTTTGTATGAGTCTGGCATTTTCTTTGAAGTGGGGAGAGGCAACTTAGTGAGTTGCCAGCTAGGTGGAGTTGGCAGTACTCAAGTCGAAACATGAGTGAGTAAAAGTGTGTTGCCTTGAATCAGAAAAAAACGATCTGAGTAATTTGTTCTGGGTGAAAGCAGCCCAAACTAGTGAGAGCCTGAACATGCCAGCAGTGGTGTCACCATGATTGACTTTTAATAACAGAGCATTTTTTTTTGCGTGTTGATGATATAATATTACTTGAGAATTTCTATAGATCTCTGCAGACTCTACCCGGGTTAGTGGAATCATATCATAATTTACATTATGATTTACTGTTTCCGGGGTATCCTGGCTTTAACAACTTTCTGTTTTTCCTGATTACAGCCCAGGTTTTCCTCCCAGATAAGGCCAGGCTTTTCATTTCAAATATAAACTAGAAATCATCATATTACCTGCAAATCCAGATTTGTTTTTCTCATTTGTTATTGCACTAGATTTCCAGTTATCCAGTTGGGTTCCATTGCTTAGTAGATGCATAGAAGTTCAATCGTGTTTGCTCTCCTTTATAGTCATTTAATCAATTGTACTTTGGTTCAATGGGAAGACTAGATGGGCCAGACAATTGCCATCAGATGCTATGTTTCTGTATTTACTATGTCTAAATATAAAAATAACAGTTCTGCATATTTAAACTGTGCCTAAAGCGACACAAATTAGCCTGTATACTGAGCACAGCAAGCAAAATAAAATACACTTCGGTACTAAGGTATGTAGGTGGAACTGCATATGCAGATGCTGGAGCCTGTGTAACGTGTAAGGAATAAAATAGTGACATAACGTGTCTTTCCTTGTATTTTAGAAAACATTTATTTTATTTTGGTTGCTGAATATAAAGGCTTGGGCTATTTGACACTCATATGCTGACTTCTGTGATAAATCCAAGAGTAAAAAAACCCTAACCAAACACTAAACATGCAGTACACGCCAGTATTCCATAGCTTCTGACATTACATTGGTCACCAGAATTCTATTGCTTTCTGACAAGGGCCATTTTAATATTTAATACTTAATGGAGCCCATATTTAAGCTTCCCCCTATGGCCCCAACCCTGTAGTACAAATAACACCAGATGTTAAATTGAAGGGACACTCCAGCCATCATATGCACTTTAATATTTATTTGACAGCTGAATTGCATTTGCCCCTTTTCACATCCCCAGCTAAAGGCTGAACACGTCTCCCTGCATGTGATATGTTCACCTCCGGTCATCTCCATCGTTGGCCCACGGAAAGCTGGGGGCAGACAACAGAATGCATGTGTGGAAAGTGCTGCCATTTACTGCCATGGGGCACTTTCTTGCCACAGATTGAATGTTTTAAGCAGCCAATCAGTGATACAATGTGCTGGCCCATAGAGAAAGAGGGCAGCAGCTGCTGCAGGGCAGTCTCTTCTGTGTTTTTCATTTTGGAAGAATGCATATTACTCACAGAGAGGGCATCAGAGTCATTCGACTGTCCCTTTTAACAATCAGGCCCACAGAGTAAAACAATGTTTTTTTCCTCATATGTTCCATTTTTACAGTCTCTGCTAGTTAATCCCCCCCAATATTTTGCACTTATTTTTACCCGTAATTCCATACATTTGGAGATAGTATATTTTCATAATGAGAATTTTTTGTTCACGGGTTCAATATGTATGGCCTTTATAAACACTGAATGGATTCTTCATGGTCATGGCCCGGTCTTTTCATAAGCAATTAAGAATAACTAGGAATGGGCACCAAGTAATAAACAATAGAAGGTAAAAGAGTTAGGGGTGACCCTAAAACATCTCTAACTATACCATGAATGAAATGAACTACCTGTACCTAAATAATAGCTTACTGCTTCAGTCTAAATCCAAATGGCCCTTATGAGGGTAACACAAGATGTGATCCCAATGACTGATGTTTATATTCAGTGAATTATTACTTATTTCTGTTGAGTGTACAGGAAGTTTCTTTCTTTCTCAGGGATGCTGAATTGGGTCAAATTGGTCTGTTAATACTAACTTTCTATCATGAGAAAATGTGAAGTAATTGGGGTGAATCACCGGGATATTACCGATACAGCCTGTCACACCCAGTAGCCCCAGAGAACTTTATCGAAATATTTAAGACTTGTGTTTAATATTTGCACACTAAGATTGAGCCGAGTCATGGCAGAAGCATATCTTTATGCTTTATTGGAGATGTTTTATTGTGTATGGTTATTTGGCTGTGACTGACTGGTCTAATGATAATTTATGGGAATAAAGGGAATCTGTGTCATTTATAACACATCTATAGTGGTACAAAAATAGTATTTTCTGTATGGTTATTGCGGGTGTCCTGAATTTCACATATTTTGGGGGTATTATAGTTATGTGTAAAGATAACCTTGACTTTGAAATGCTGAATTATACAGTATACTTGCTAACTAGGAGGTGATCTGTCATCCAGATCTGTTCTATCAATGGAGATCTGTTTGATGCATAGAGTAAAATGCTCATCTATGCATTATGCTGGTGAGTTTGCCAGCAAATATGTAGCTCTGGTGATATGTAGCTCTCACCTCTTCTTTTATATTTAAAGGGACTTACACACAAGGCTAGCTCTAGCATAAAGCTGGATCAGCATCTGAAGATGAGAACCATTTAGCCCATCTAGTCTGCCTGTTTTCCCTGCTGTAAAGACTCAGTCCTTGACAGTAACTTGTAAAGTATCTCTTTAATATAAATATGTGCAAATGCAAAAGGGTATTCTGCAGAATCCCTGCAAATGCTTTTGCCCCTTTCCCCACCCCCAGCTGAATGCTTTGAAGGAGATGCAATTGGCCGAACACATCTCTCTGCAGAGCCGTAGCTAGCTCCTTTTGCGCCCGAGACAAGAATGGAGAATTGTGCCCCCGAGCAATTTTTTTATTTTTTTTTATTTTTTACAGAGGTTGTTTTATTTACACTGCCCTTACACACTCCCTTTACACACACCTGTCCATAAACACTCATTGCTGGCACCAATGTGATTCACCACGGGGCCCTGTTGAGCTTGTTAGGGAGATCTGTGATCTCCCCAACCAGTCCTGGAGGCTGCAGCTGCACCCGAGGCAAGTGCCTCTCTAACCTCGCCCTACCTACGGCCCTGTGTCCCTGGGTACTCGCCTCCAGTCCTGTGTGCAATACCCATACCTGGGAACTTCTTCACTCCGGTTACCCGGAGCCTTCCCTTGCGGGGCGCGGCCAGGACTGCCCACTGATGTCGGTGGGCGGTCCTGCTGACGTTGGTGGGAGTTCCGGCTGACGTTGGGGGCAGTACTCATAGAGTACTTTAATGTGCATTCTACTATATCATGAGTGTCAGGGACATTAGTCTGTATCTTTAATGCCCCTGAAAATCCCCCAGTCACCCCCTGACCCCCATTGGTTATGATGTCTCCATTGGGTAAAAAATGTTAATACGACTCGAGCATGTGTAACAATGCAAATTTTTGGTACAGAAGCTAATATTGAGCAACATTTCCAGACGCTATGCTGTGACACGATTTGCTTCACTGAACTCCTCTGACGTGATTACAAAATGTATTTCAACTGAAGTCTTTCATCAGACGTTTGTAAGAACTTACTGCACTCACGCTGAACTGATGGAAGAAAACTCAGAATCCAATAAGGCTAGTTCATGAAGCTTTATTAATAACAATTAACATAGGGAAATTTGCAGGAGCTGCGTCTTTCAACTGAGGTCTTCAGAAGTCCTTATTTATAAGTGTTAATAGTGAAAAGACAAATACAGCTCACATGTGTAAGGATGTTGCCCTTGAATGAAATATATAGGGTCACAACACTTCTAAAACTGTACAAGCAAATGGTGTGTGGATAGAATATTCACATAAAGGCAAATTTTACATAGAAAAAAAGATATAAAAAATAGCTATGTCTTTGCACACACACAATAAGGTCAAAAAAGTCTCATATAACATAATCCATATTTTTGGTGGGCGTTCTCTTTTTTGGAATCTCTTTTCCACCTTTCCTTGTGTGTATATTTTTTTCATTCCCAAAAAAATTTAACTAATTAGCCAGGCTTACATGATCTAGGTTTGAAAAAAAAATACATCATCATCTAATCTATGTGTTTTTTAATGATTTTCGGTAATATTTCTGACTCATCAATCCAATGAGCCTACAAAAGCAACAGTCACTAAAACCGATATGAGACCTCCACTTGAGGCATTGACTTCTGCAGTGTTAATAGGGGAGAGATCACCTCAACTTGCCTACTTGAGCTGTGGCCCAATGGTGGAGCCCAATTGCCCATTGGAGTGATCTGCTTCAGGTAAAGTAGGACAGGGTCTGCTACTTCCCAGATGTAGGCAGGAGCCAGCGCATAACCTTTTCCAGATGGATCACAATTGTAACTTTCTTTTCATTTTAACCTTATTGTCTGAATAAAAGTTATGTTTTTATATACACTATCTTTAGTTCTCGTGTGCCTATTCTTTTGGGAACCTTAAAATAGTTGAGATAAAGGTTAAACACGTTGCACACGGTATATTACACAACTTTGACTATATCTGGTTTAATCCACTTTAATGTAGTATGTTTTATCTTTTTCTTAAGTGGTAACTACTTAATTAGCCCTTGACCAGTATTTCGTATGTACACCTAATTTGTTTAAACAAGGTGTGAAGGCTTTTGGTCTGCGCACTTATAATTAAGAGTATATAAGCGAAATGCGTCATGGGCGCTGCCTGTTTTGGGCTGCTCTTATGTGGATCAGTAATGCAATAAAGTTTGTTTGTCATCACACATACTTTGTTTTACTAATCACTTTCTACTATTCTGATGCAAGTTTTAATTTTACGAAAAGTAAAATGTTAACACAATAATTTCCTATTTTTAATGAATGGGCTTGATTTGTACAAATCCTGTTAATGTATGCATGTATAAGGCTAGGTTTCCACTTGGGTATTTTTCCTGCGTTATTTTCTTGATGAAAAACGCCAGGAAAACTGTCGCTGCATTTTCCTGCATTTTGGCGTTTTTTTCTGGCGTTTTAGCCTTTCTGTGGAAATTGCTCTTTTGACCTTAGGCAGTTTTGCCAGCCTTTACACCCAGCTAAAAGGGATTAGGATAAATGGCAAGTATCTGCCCCCTCCTGATGTCATTTCCTTGATAGAGTTCTACTTAAACGCCCCGGCGGACCCTTTTGTCTCTTTTCTGTGGTTTGTAAGGCATGCTTTATTCCGAATGTCTGCTCCTCTAGGAAGATTGGCCCCAAATGATGGTGCAAATTGCAAGGGATACTCACTAGCTGAATAAGCTTGGACACATCAAAGACAATTCTGGGTGCCATGCTGCTAATAAATTACACAGAGACAGCACACAGTGTACAAGCAGATAAAAGTTTTACCACAGTACTGGGAAAATGGCAGCTCTTCCTCTTCCTGGGTCCTGCCCCTTTTTTGTAACTGTGGAAAAAACGCCATTAAAAATGCCAAGACAATAAACCCACATGGCGTTTTCATGGCGTTTTTCTCTCCCAGAGACTTCTATTGGAGAAAAACGCCAAGATTTCCTTGCAAAAAACACCAGTGTCAACATGCTGCGATTCTGAAAAACTGCCACAGAGCCCAAAAAAGCAGTAAAACGCCAAAGAGGACTGAAAAAACGCCAAACAGAAAAACGCCAAGTGGATATGGCATTGTGCGATTTCCTATTGAAGAACAGCTAACATCTGGCTGCAGCGTTTTTTCACTAATAAAACGCCGTGTGGCTGAATTGGCGTTATTATGGGCGTTTTTGCAAAAAACCTAGCCTAACAGAGTTAATAGTTTGTAGAGTTTTACTGGTATGTGAATGCTTGCTTAGTAAATGCTATTCCAAACTAAGTTTCGCTCAGACCCTAATATTCTTAAATGGAATATTTTGGGATTTTTATGGTAAACCCTTAAAATAATTAAGGAAATCTATTGAGTCTTTACCCCATAAATAAAAATCTCAGATTAAACGACTGAAACCTGTTAACAAATTCTAAGAGCAGACAATCAAATATTTACAAGCTTCTTATCTTCAGCAAATATTGGACCACAATGTAGAAATTTTACTTGCAAGATATGATCAGTCCTTGACTGCCACATCTTCAGTTTCACCAAACCAGATTTAATCTCCTGAAAGAGATTGAGAACTTTAAGTAAATAAATCAGGTTTTATCTCTTTCACTCAGTGACCTAATCTGAGAAAATAAGTCATTTACTAGTGAGTTGTAAAAATAGACAATCCCATTCTGTAGGAACTTGAGAGAGTTGGCATTAGTATAGGCGAAAATATTTGGTCACATTTTATTTTTTTCAATTATTGTTTAGGAGACCTTCCTTTAGACTCCCACACTATTCTTTTTAGATTGAAACATTATGATAATACAACATAGTGTGTCTCAATCAGAAAATAGCTCCTTGAATTGCTTCCTAAAGACCCTAAATTATTTTACAGGTGTTTAAGCTGATGTATAAACGGTCCACTGGGGACATCAACCTTCCCTTGAACACTAAAATGGCATTACAGCCCCTTCTTTCTGGGTACGAGTTTCTTCCACCTTATCGGATAACCAACTTATAAACGACGGTGCCATGAACCTCCGGATCATTAGACTGGTTGGCCAGCATTTAATAGTAATAGGGGATGGCTCCTTATTTATAAAGAGCAATTCTAGATCAAAGTGATTAAACCAGCAGGTACATTTCATTGGTTTCCATGTGGATTCCTCCACGTTTCCAAACTTTGCCACTGAGCTACTTATTTAAAAATAAGGACCAACATTTGTTTTTGTTCCGTGCTTAATTTGCATGACAAAATAAATAGGTCTGCCTTATAAGAGTTTTCATTCAAAAAAACACTTATTTGGTGCTGTAAAAAAGTTGATATAAAGAAGAAGTTGGTTGCTCATGTTTTCAAGTTAGATCGTATTTATGTAGAGATGATAATAAAATAAAAGAAGCAGACTAGTTACGTCATTTCATAAGTTGGCATCCGATTCAGCTGCCTAATTTGCTTCTGTTACGGAATATCTGTGTAGCTTTGCCAAGTGAATTAGAAATGCTTTTAATCAGCATATAATGATGTCGTTTTATTACTGCTTCATTTATATTGACTAACACTTACTTTTAATGATCTTAAAGCCAAGAGAAGAAACCAGATGTCCAGTTTTCTCTCCTCTGCTGTGTAACCGCTGTCCAGATATAAGGAATAAATATTATATTGAATGTTTAGAATAAGGTTAAATACAGCTAATGCAACAGACAAGATATACTACGTTATTGGTATACCGGCTCATGGTGCAACCTCTCTGAAATCATATGGGCTTAAGCATGGTTTGCATAATAATTAAACTTGTTTTAATCTTCACATTGCATCCTATTGCTTGGGTCCTTCTTAAATGAAATGACACATTCTCATTATAATACCTTTCTGAGGGACACTATGTTCAGGATATGCGATTATGGGAGGCTGTTAAGAGATTAACAAAGCTCTCATCTTTAATTACTCTGACTTAAAATAACATTTTAAATGTTTTCAGGTTGCACACATTGACGGTAATAGACTTTGTTGCAAGATCATAGGAGGGAATGTTTGAAAAAATTGAAAGTACTTGAAAGAGTTACACTTTTACTGTAATATGGCATTTTTTTTTATTTGTTAACCATATCATGCTTTCGAACCAGGGGCATATTAAGAAAAGTTTGGGGATCCAAGAAGACGCTGATCCAAGCAGCCCATCCAGCCCGTCCCTTTCCCTTCTTGCTATCTCTCCCTTTTCTTTCCTTGTTCCTAGCTCTCCTCTTGCTCTCTCTTCCTCATTATCTCTTCCCTATATCTTATTCTTTATCTCTCCCTTTTTTCTATCTATTTTATACTCCCCTATCACTTATCTTTCTCCTTTCTGAAGTCCTTCTTCTTGCAGGCCTCCATGGTGGTGCACCTGACCTCACTACAGAGCGCTGGGATATGACATCATATCCCAGCGCTCAGCATTACTCGTTGGCAGCATCGCGAGGGAAAAATCAAATGCAAGGTCATTCCCCTTGGAATGATTTTTATCTGTTGTTTTTTAAAATAAGGAATCGGTGTCTAGAAGTCTAAAAGACCTGAAATTAAACATTTAAAAAAACTTTGCAGAAACAAATCATAGATATGAGAAAAAGTAAATGTATAGTACTGTGATCATACATTAACTACCCCCTCTCGGTATGATTATTCTGCCCTTTAAGTTATATCTACCTGTTGCTGGCTGTTGTGGAAAATGGAGAGAATTTGAGTAGAGAAATGCTTGTTCTGCTGCCTTTAACATGGATCCCAGCTTCCATGAGCTGAAACAGACCCTTATTTTTTTTTCTTTCTGTAAATATATGTTTTATTGTTTTATCACAACAACAGAACAGGAGATAAGTGGGGAAGGGAAGACAAAGGGAAAAAGGGGGTCCATAAGTCGACCCTTATTTTTTAATACATATCTCCAAAACATTATATTGACAAACAAAAAGGAGTTGTTTTTTTATCCATGTGAAACATTTACCTCCTATTTATTTTATACAGCAAAATGTCATCAAGAAAAACATCATACTCCCTCTATTGTCTACTCTGCGTTCCCAGGGTACCTAATATTCACAGTCTTGTCTAGACTCTCTGAAGTTGTGCAACAGGTCATGCCATACGCAGGAGAATGCCAGGTTCTTTCAGCCCATGTGGACTGGTGGGCGCTTCCAATTTTGACAGAAAGGTTATTGGAGCGGTCCAAAAGCAGGCTACGATTATACCAGTATAATGAGCCTCTCAGTTTAAAAAAAGGCCCATTCATGCACTTTGTATAATCTGAACTGGGTTAAGTTTCTGCAAGCTTTGAGCTTTCTTGCTCACCAGTTATCATATAATCCTTCTCGGTGGATGGCATACTATTTCACTATCCTGCTCACAAAAGCCTCATTCTTTTTCCCTTTTTTACATCTTTGTACGGAGACTCAAACCTTTGGCTCTGCAGGTATCCTGAAAGAAACTGTTTACACTTTACCGGAACATACTTTGCCATTGTTGAAAAGCAAGCCATCATGATTAGGTTGCTGCAATTTGATGGGGTTGGGAGAGACCAAATATAAAGCAAGTTTCCTGCATAATCTAACTACACAAAATAATACGTTCCCCTTCTTTTTAATTCTTACTAAATTAAACATTAGTTTTTGTGGAAAGGAGAAACTCTAAAACAAAAAAAAAATCATAAAGCCGGGAAATTTATATAAATCTGTAACTAATCTGTAAAAAAATTAGAAACAAAATATATAAAAAGAAAGTGTCAACAGTTTGTCACTTTTTGATTTTGTACCAGTTGTTACATGATGCCTATTTCTTGCCCATGTAACAAAGGGTAAGTAATTTTCATGCCTCCACCCAAAATCACAAAGGTAAATTGGGTAACTTTAATTTTTTTCATTCAGAGCATGTTTGTTCCTGTGCCAACTATTCCATAATAATATTTTTCTATTCTCTTTCACCATACGCTTTTTAAAGCAACATAAATTATGCTCTGAGTGACATTGAAGTGATATTGAATCACTACAGTCTCTAGAGGAATTAAATCCAAATCAGTAGGCAAACAATTAAGTAAAGCAATCCAGGTGTATGTATTCCTCTACAATAAATAAGGTCAGGGTCAAGATCAGAGGCAATTAAAGTGTCAAAGTCAGGGAAGCTATGTAAACATAGCTTAGTGTCAATGACCCACTTGTCCTGTCGCTTCTCTGCCTTTTGGCTGAGATCAAGTGAGTATCTGTGAGTGTGGGAAAGCTTGGTCCTCAGGCCTTAAGGTTGAGTAGGCTCACGAAGCCCAGCGTGTGGTTTTATGAGTCCCCTGGTATTGGTGTACCAGGGCGGTCTCCATGTGTTTCAAGGGAGCTGATTTAACTACCCACATTTTTGTTCGAGCCTCCCTCTTTATTGTATTTATTATTCTCACTTAAATATGCCCTGGCCTATGGCTGATAACAGCCATGGGCTGGGGCCTGAAATAGCATGGCACAAAACCACTTCACGTTTGTTTTTAGTTTTGATTTTTAAATACCGACACTGATTGTATGGATTTGTTACAAGTTGAAAACACTACAGAGGGCTGTTTTCCCGAAAACTCTGCTTTTTAGTGGGGGGTGGTTGAACCTTCCCCCCCTGAAGACTTCAGTGGGTCTCCTCGGAGGAGATCTGGCCCTTTGAATTTGATCTGGAAAGGAAAGAAGGGTCTGCATATGCCCTTCATTGATTGATGCCAGATGAGCTCCCTGCCGGCGACCAATAGTCGCTCGTACGGAGCCAAGTTGCTCAGAGGTGTACATTGCCCTGCCTTTTGCCAGGGAGACTAAAATCCAAGCCAAGTTGCTCAGAGCAGTTGAGTTAACCCCATATTAACCCCTGCTAAAAAAAATGGCAAAAAACGAAGAAAGAAAAATGAACACAAAGAACATATATTTATAGAACTACTAAGATTTTAAGAAAGGTGTACTTTCTTTTTCAAATGACTGTGTGTGAGCACTTACTGCTGCCTTCAGTAATTTACCAATATCAACAACATCTCATTGCACACATGTTTGGATTTGTACAGTATCTGCCAATGAAGGACGCATCTAAACCATTGCATTCTGCATTATGATTCATGAAAAGTTTGATGTTAATGCCTTCAGTAAAATGAATCAGAAAATATTAAAATGTTCTTATTGCAGGGGTACTAGAATTAGTCTAATTATTGTATAAAAATACTTATCAAGTAAGAGTAAAACATTCTTAGTTTTTATATAACCCAGGCATTCAAATAGAAGGATTAGGGAAAAGTGCAAGAATCAACATAGAATAATAATCATACTAACAGATCCTGATACTGTTATATGCGGGAAATCTAGGGGCAGCATCATATAACCATGATGTAAACAACCACACCTGGCCTTCCTTTGTAAGCAGTTGTGAGATTGTATGACTTGGTTCTTATCTGCCATGCAATTCTATGTTACGGTTTATCAACACAAACAATTTTTATTACTTAAAAGAAACAAGTGCAAATTTCACTTATGCAAGGAAGATATACTTAAACCTAAACAAATATATAGGTATTTTTAGTGGGAATTTTCAAGGCCTTCCTCCTAGAACGCTCCTCTTTCTGGTAGAGAGGGAATGTAGGGATAACCAAACCCAGATACAGATAGTTCTGCACTGCATACCAGGAAAGTAACACATTAATGTTTCTGGACCCAAATTACATAGGTATCCACATTTAAATTAAAACTATAATATATATCCCACTGTCGGCTGTAGGTTAATGTCATGGAAAATTCTATACAGTTTTGCAATCAGTGTTTCCATTGGTCATCTGGGAAACGTTTAATTAAAACTTAAATTATTTGCAATTTCTCTGCACATAACCTATACTTTTTGGAAGGCACATCTTCAAAGCACGCATGTAGTTCTAAGCAGTCAGTGTGTCAGGGTATTGCTCTTCGTGTTTAGTAAATATATTATCATACAATACTTGTTGTTCCGTAACCTTAAACATGCTGCCGCATGACACAATCTTACTTTTAATGATGCGGTGTAATGGATAATGATATATATTTGTCCATTACAATAATGTATACAGATTTTGGCAGAAACAGACAGCGCTTGCCTTATATGACTTTAAGTATGTGATTTTGTAGGGCTATAAATAGAATAACATTAATATTTTAGAGCTTCTTGATCCAAGGAGAAATGCGATTACCTCTTGGAATCAAGAAGGAATTCTTTCACCCTGATGGCAGAATTCGAAGTAGCTTAATTAGGGTTTTTTTGCCTTCTTTTGGATCAAGAATTGGAAGGTTGGGTAGAAGGGTTGAACTTGATGGACTTAGGTCTTTTTTTCAACCTACTGTGTAACTATGAAAAATGTATCTCACCAACATCACTTTACATGATGAATGGCCAACCCAAATGAGCTCCTGCTCCTAGAATAGCTTGTGTGGGCACCTTACTGATCACATCAGACAGAGACAGCCTAGTACCTCAAGCCGAATAATTTGCCAGGGATAGCCCTTTATAAGGCACACAAACCATTACTTTAGTAAATGATGTAGGACACATTAATGATGACCCTAAGGTGAAATTTTAAACTGTGAAGACCTCCCTACCCACTGTGAGACTAATAATTATTCTATCAACTTTGTGTCCATTATTCTGCAGGGTTTGAATGTAATTGTTTGTGTAACATTAAACACTATTGATTTCTTTGGAATTTCTTATATTCAAATGTGATCTTGGTGGCCGAGCAGATTCCGTTTCTATGTAGTTGTAGACTGTGAGGCCTAGGGTGACTGATGTTTGAGGTCCACCATCATACAGAAATCAAATGAAGAAAACTGTGTGTTCATTCACACTGAGAAAACAAACCATTGTTTCAAGAGGGTGGAGTAGATTAGATATCAGTGACACCTTGGTGGCTTTCTCAACAAAAAGGTAACAGGTCACATTAGTCAGGGTTGAAACTCAATGCACTCTACAACATGTGTTGTAGTAATGTCCAATAGACTGTAAGGTCTGAGGCATGCTGATGGGTCCACATCAGCCAGGCATCAAGATAATATGCAGAGAACATAATGATCCTTTAACTGATATGCTTCTAAGGTTCGCTTAAAGTAATCAAGATTTTATTGTTGCATGAAATTGTGGAAAATCAACTGAAAATTAGACTTACAATGTTATGAGGGTTTCTTGGCTTTCTAACACCTTTTTTCCTCTCTCTGTTTCGTGAACCAGCGTTGTCAATATTTAATAAATTATTCATAAATATAATAATAATAGAATAAGTAATTGCAATATGTAATTTCAAGTGCTTGGTGTCTGTGGCTACCCCTGAATATGTGAAATTCAAATAATTTACTTTTGTTATTCAGGTTATACGTAAAGATTTTAAAGACGCCTACATCTGACAGGAGTAACGATGCATAGAAAGGGAATAGATGGGTTTTAAAGTTGCTGTTCCACCTATTTGACCCCCTTTATAACTGAATGCCGCATTAGAAACATCATTCTTAGTACAGCTGAGTGTTCAAAAGCTTCCCAGAAAAATTCTTACTCTTAGTCTTGCCAGAAACACAAAATTGGTCATTGTCATTGAGTTTTTTTTTTCTTTAAGTTTCTGTGTTTTCATATTATTAAGCCTGGAGAGTTTATAGGGTTTATTTGCTTAAGATACTCAAGAACTCAATGTTTTGTCTAAGTAGGACAGCATCTTTAAGCTCAGGAAAAAGAGCTTGCCTTGTCTGTGATAACAAGGAATGTAATTATCGCTGCATTGATACATGGTCACAATAATGTAAATAAGTATAATATTCATGTTTTAGGAAGCATATGTGATATGCATTTTTATGAAAGGACTTGATTACAGTAATAAAAAAAATAATTGCGCTTTCTTTAATTGTTTTTAGGAGTGTGTTCCTGAGAGCCTGGAATTAAAACGGAAGATATTTGCAGACATAGACCTTCACATCAATGACACAGCCATAATCAGTAGCTCAACATCCTGCCTTTCACCTACAAAGATGTTTAATGGCCTTAAACATGTCAAGAACTGCATAGTAGCGCACCCTGTAAGTCTTGAGCATTTTTGACTAGATTGGTAGATAATCCGTATAATCGTGATTTTATATTCATGAAGTTTCCCAGCTAAAATGTCTGGAAGTCTGGAGACAATGACGACTTCACTGATTTAATGACCATATTGTCATTATACCCTGTTAGCTCATGTAATGAGGCTTCTAAGTTTTGATATAACATGCATTTTGGTTGACTATTAGTGATCTTCCAGAGCAGTAACAGTGACTATGACTCCAAATGGGAAAATGGCTACTCTCTAGAGTGAGTGAATTTAGAACAAAATTAGTTTGCCATTTTATGATTTTCATCTCATCTTGTAGATGATTCAGTCTAGTTACAACCAGAAATTACACCATTCATGCGTAGCTGTGTAAAGTTCTCTGGTGTCTTACATGTAGTTCCTTAGACCTTAGGTAATGGACATGACACATATGCCTTGTGGCCAAGGTAAGACTGTAAAGTTTGCTACACAAGGAAAACATACATGCCATGAGAATATTATGAAAGCACTCAGTGTAGTTACTAATGTTTGGGCAGGTGGAATTTTGTCTAAGTTGTGGATCTAGGTACGGATCCAACAATCTGTGTTAGCGTTGGCTGAGTCAGCGAGCCAATGTACTCACAGTATACCTGCCAGCCAGAGAGTGGCCCAATTCTATTACCAGTCCCTCTCCTCCACTCTTCAAACTCTGGTTCCTCACCCCAGGCAGATGTCATCATATCAGAGATTAGGTATCAGTAATACCCTCTTAATACCACTAGTTATCCAAAAATACGTGCCATCTGCGGTCCACTGGGGAAACGGACTATTACTTGTATTCATTAATAACATGAAGTATGTACCGCTAATTAGCCACTGGAATCCTACATAGAAGCAGTGCAGACGAATAGAATTATTCCCCATCTTTGATGTTGCTGTTGTTTCCCAATGCACTACATCTACTGTATGAGTCAGCTTCTCAAGTACAGCTTACGTGCAGTTGTACAGCAGCTATACGCAGTACCCACCTACTTTATACGATCCCCATATCCAACATAACATCGTGTGTGACTCCAGGCAGGTGACGTGACTAATCTCATTTAAATGCATTATATCTAGCTTTATTGCCCCTATGAAACTGTTCAGAATAATCTCTTAAACCAGTGCGTAAGACTGTGAACACTGTACTAGCAGCCGGTAATTATTATGTTTTACAACCCAAACAAAAATAATAGCTCTTTCTGCTGAAAGGCTTTGATTCAGATTACTGATTAAATATTCCAAAAACAAGGAGAGACAAAAGACCTATCCACTGTTGTGCGTGTCCTAATATTTTGTCCTGTGTTTCTAGTGAAAATATGAAATATAACACATTCTAGCAACCCAAAATATATAAAATAATAGGAACAATGTGAATTAAACGTTTTTTTTGTGTGTCTAAACTTGAATGTTCGGAAAAACTACATATTGTATTTCTTGTCCCACAAAACAGGTGAATCCACCTTATTATGTTCCCTTGGTTGAACTTGTTCCCCATCCAGAGACACAACCTGCCACAGTTGAAAGAACCTATGATCTGATGAAAAAAATTGGCCAGTCACCTGTAAAATTATTGAAAGAGACTGATGGGTTTGTGTTGAATCGGCTCCAGTATGCAGTGGTCAGTGAAGCGTGGAGACTTGTACAGGTATGGTATTTGTCTACCTGTACATTATCTGAATGATACACAATTGTGCTATTTCATAAAGGAACACACACATTATCGCTGTGATATGACATTACGGGCAGATAAAAACAGGTCAAATGAGAAAATAGAGGGTTTATACAATAAGATCTTACAGTTTAACCATATTGTTCCTCTGGAGAATTTTCTCACCTTGCTGTTGCATGAATAATATTACAGTATCTCACAAAAGTGAGTACAGCCCTCACATTTTTGTAAATATTTTCATGTGACAACACTGAAGAAATAAAACTCTGCTACAATGTAAAGTAGTGAGTGTACTGTAGTGAGGCAGTGTGCGGCGTATGGTCTGAGCACTGGCAGGCTGACCCCCACCCCTTCAACCTCTGCAGCAATGCTGGCAGCACTCATACCTCTATTTCCCAAAGACAACCTCTGGATATGATGCTGAGCACGTGCACACAACTTCTTTGGTCGACCATGGCGAGGCCTGTTCTCAGTGGAACCTGTCCTGTGAAACCGCTGTATGGTCTTGCCCACACTGCTGCAGCTCAGTTTCAGGGTCTTGCCAATCTTCTTATAGCCTTGGCCATCTTTTTTTCAGAGCCTCAGAGAGTTCTTTGCCATGAGGTGCCATGTTGAACTTCCAGTGACCAGTATGAGAGAGAGCGATAACACCAAATTTCACTCATTCCCCCATTCACACCTGAGACCTTGTAACACTAACGAGTCACATGACACTGGGGAGGGAAATGGGCTAATTGGGCCCAATTTAGACATTTCCACTTAGGGGTGTACTCACTTTTGTTGTCAAGGTTTAGACCTTAATGGCTGTGTGTTGAGTTATTTTGAGGGGACATCAAATTTACACAGTTTACAGGCTGTACACTCACTATTGTTTCATTGTAGCAGAGTCATTTCCTCATTGTTGTCACTGTGAAAGGGGAAAATCTTTGTAAATTCTGAATGAAAAATGCCTCTTGTAGAGAGAAGGTTTGTTACTCCAGCTGCTTACAACATCTCATTATTCTAAATAAAATTTGCAATTTGAGAGGAAGTTTCTGTCTTCACCTGTTTCATCACAATTTAATTGTTTCCTTATGTTTACTTTTTTTGTTTAAATCGATTTCCTTGTAGGTGTGTTTGTATTTAATCTTACTATTTGTAACTTCCTTGGCTATGCAGTTAATATATGTATGACTTTTTATGTGACCATTTTAAATCAGTGGAAGTGGCTTTTTCTGGGCAACTATTTGTTAAGAGGCATTGTTGTATTCCTTTAGATTATTAATTATTCTAGAACAGATTCTGATATTGTTACAGGAAATCGAGGTTGGATATTCACCATAGGTTCCAATAATTCCAAAGCCATAAAGTAATAGACGTTGCAGTTATTTTTCCAGTACAATAGAAGCAAGACCATGGCTTCTTTCCATTTCATCTAAATGGATCTTAATAATAATAATAATAATAATCATATTTGTAAATTATATATATATATAATACAAAAATAGTAAGATCTGTAAATGTAATTTAAGGAAATTTTACTACACTGAGAGTGTAGTAGACAATCAGAATAGTCTCTAAGCCTGAATGGGATAGCCATATACCTATCCTGACTATAAGAAAGGACCAAGGACCAATGAAGATTTCATTCTTTATAACAGGACTGGATGAGGTGGATGGTTCTTATCTGCCAGCAAATTCTATGTCATAGGTAAAGAAAAAAAGCTTAGCTACTCCTGATGATGAGAGCCTGTGCCCTCCTAAAATGTTGAAAATAGATTAAAAATTTTGTTGGTTTTTTTTTTTTGCATTAAAGTTATTTTCACAGTTAATGAACTTAGTACTGAACCGAATTCTGTGGAAAATGACACTTTAACATACAACTTAAGTTGGGTTGTGGATCAACATGAATAACAGATTCCATAAAGATGTTTGAAGTCGGAACTGTAACTAAGAGTCAGATTTTCACCTCACAAATTTACTCCATGTTGTTGCTTCAATTGATAATAATGTAACATCTTCATGTTATGGTTTCATATATTTATTTCTGGTCTTCCTAACACTTCCATACATGTAAGAACTTCTTATAGGTCACTTTTGTCCATGCAGGATGGTGTCATATCACCAAGAGATGTGGACCTCGTGATGTCTGAAGGGCTTGGGATGAGATATGCTTTCCTTGGTCCTCTGGAAACTGCTCACCTAAATGCTGATGGTAAGAATGCTTTAATAAAAATGTAACCTTGGAGATCTTATTCCAGTTCTCTTCTCAATGAAATTCAAGAATTTTGTGTGTTAAATATGATCCTGAAAGGGAAATCTGAAATTTATCAAAAATGCAATACAAAAATCTAATGGTGTTTTACAGTAGACAGAAAGGATGCATCGGCAGCACGGGAACTTGTTTAGATTTCAGAACTTTGCCATAGAGCGCAACTTCACTGAAAAAAACTTTTTAAAATGTTTTCTTCTATCATGAAAATAAACAGCAGCAGTGATGATCTCCCCACTCTCAGACATATTATTATTATTATTATTATTATTATTTAGGGGTAAATCACAATGTTAATTTATAATAGTTTATTATTATGCGAGACAGGTAATGATCGGGTGTGACCCTTGGAATAACAGGTATGAGGCATGGGGATAAAAGTATATTAATGAAAGTTTTCATTGTGCAAAATTTTTTGTCAATTTGATATTTACCTCCTTACAAAGGCTACCAAAACCAATCGGCAACTTGGTAACACAGCAGAGATACGTTTATGGGTAGGACTAATCATGCAGATCCAAAAAACAGCTGATATACATTCCCACATTTTAGACATTAAGTTGATTTTAAGATATATTAATAATTTTAATAAAAAAAAAACATGTAATCATTTAGTGTATAGAGCGGTAAGATGTAGCATTTGGACAAAGTGATATATCTTTTTAAAGGACTGATTATGAATTCCCTGTTTCAAATGCTATCATCCCCTTATTTCACATAACCTTTGTGAGCTCACTTTTCTGAAAGCATCTTCCTACGGCACCGACAAAGGCTCGTAGATCAGTAGCTTTATAGCCATGCCTGGGAATAAAGGTTTGAGCAGGAGTCTCCGAGTGAAACGCTGCTCCCCCCGGGTCTCCAGGTCACTTTCCGCAGAGCCACAGACTTCCAAAAGAGAATAGTGGCATGTTTTCTTTGGCGGAAAGGCAGTGGAGTCATTGACTCATTGAGTTGAGTCTTTTGACCACTGTTTCTACTAGGAGAGAGATTTGTTGCTATTTTATTAACTTTTGATTTTATGGGTTTTTTATTCTTTGTTAACTTTTTATTTTATGGGTTTAAGATGGTCCTCCTCATGGCAAGTTTTAAAATGTCTGCTGTGTTACAATAAGTAGATCAAAATTCCTGTTATCCGGAGCAAGATAACTGAACACTGAATATGTTTGTCTTATTAGAAACAATTACCTGACTGACTGACATTTCCCCTGGAACTTTGCCCACAGCAGCAATGTATCCCCACGGATATTGGGAGACAAGTTTGGGGAATAACGAAAACTGAACTGTATGGATGAGGGAGAAAATTGAATAAATTGACATATATGATGAAATCCAGAGGGCTAAAAACTTATCCCGTCCCACTGAGATTTTTTGCCTGTGTCCCCCCTTTCACCTATTCATAATACATAAAATGTTTTGTGTAAGAGTGGGTTTGCCATTACAGCTGAATAGGGCTCATACGTATATGCCTATGATTTCCGTGCACGTCCTATGTTTTCCGATGTTCTCATATCAACACAGCGATCCTAGCTCATAAAGCAATTTTTGGCTTAAATTACATCATTACCTTTTAAGCGAGACATTTACTCCTGTTTGGCCCATACAGGTTGCTGCTCGTGCCTTTTCTAGAGGGCGGCATTAAGCATGGGATAATTGTGTCATATTCACACAGAAAAAGTATGTTTTGGATTGTTTTCTGATGTTACCAAGCCTGAAGCTGTGCAGACTTGATAGCTGACGACAACTGCAGCTCATGTGTGTTTTCTGATGTGTTTTATAACTTTATAAAGTATGTATATACCCCAAAATTTCAGGTGCCCAAATTGGGGTGTGGTTAGAGGTGGGAGTGGGTGTATGTGTGGGAGTGGCCAGGATTAAAAGCATGTCCACTCACCCACCATACACATATGGGATCAGAGGGATCCGAGGATCTTCCTGGTCAGCCCATGATCCCCAATGCCTATATAAGCAGTACATTAGGGCAGCTATGAGGGACAGTGCGTTAAAATTGGGACTGTGCCAGGTAAACTGTTACACTTGGGAGATATGCCATGATAACAGACGGAATGTTTAACACTTTGCACAAGTCATTAAAATACATATTTTGTTATTTGACGTGTTCTGACAAGGAACCGGTTTGAAGATGGTGTTTCTTCAATCTTTTAAATGAACACAATATGAATTGTATAAAGAGCAATTCCGATGCAGAGGGCAAAAGGTTGAGTAATCAGCAGAAACATTTTGTAGATCGCTGCGGTGGTGGCTTCACTTTCACCGCTTCCTCAGCACAGCTAGCCATGTGTTTGAAGTTGAAGTCTGCTTCCCTGACCTGCTCTCACATCCTGCTTCATAAGGAAGCTGGGGATAGCGCCCAAAAGGAAGAAGCGGGGACAGGAAGTAGGTGGAGCCAGTTTGGGAGTTGGCAGAGACAAGCACCACTCTGGCCTGGCCTCAGAAATCAACTGTGAGGCTAGCAAGTGAAAATCCTGAAATTTCCCAGATTTCTCATTAGGCAATAAACATATTGAAGGAAACCGGTTTTAGAAACAGGTTACAGGAACGTGTTATATTATTTGGTTAAAGAAACTAATCACTCTAATTATCTGCAATGAAAGCAATTGCACTTAACATTAAAGTGAAAGTTCCTCCTGTGCCACCGAAGGAGTTGGCGTGTATGGGTATATACGACGCATCAGGTTGGAAAAACAATGGTGCAAAAGCGACATGTCCTCAAGGCCTCTGGTGGTAAGGGCCCCCACTTGCTGCTCACCTGTTGCAGAGCAGGAACACAGCGCATGCCGTGCTCTGTATTGTGTGTGCCCTCATCAGGATCCCCAGCCATCAATCAGGAGCAGAGATACTCTGTAAAAGTATAATAATTATATCCATGTTTACATGCATGTGCATATGTGTATGTATGTGATATGTGTGTGTGTATGTATGTATGTGTATATATATGTGTGTATATATATATATATATATATATATATATATATATATATACATATATATATATATACACACGCTGTACCAGTTTACCTGGTTGGCTACCCGGAGCTCCCTCTCTTTTGAAGGGTTGGCTTTGTGACAGGGCTGGGTTGGGAGTCGGAAGAAAATTCTGTATGGAGTGGAAAGTAGGAGTGTAGTGGGCACACAAAACATCGCCACTCCTTTGCCCGAAGAAAAGGAAACTGACCCATGTCTCCACTGTAGACTCTGTGCCAAAGACATGTTCTTGTCTCTTAAGTGGCTACATTTATGTGTGTTTGTGTGTGTGTATGTGTGTGTGTTATGGCTGTATAGGGATTTTTCCTGTGTGTTCTATTCCCTGCAGAGGATTCAAATAGTTGAGCTCTTTGATATCACTATGCATTACCAGCTCAGTCCTTCTTGCAGGAGAACTATGCATAGTGATATAAGGGAGTTAAATGTATCCCTCTGTATGACTGTGTAAGGAAAAATACATATAGATTTAACAAAGGACAGGAGCTGAGTTTATTACAGTTGAAAACTAGAGGGTCAGAGGCTTCGATGTAATGAAAATTAATTTTACTGAGGAGTTAGATACGTGGAACAACCTCACAGAAATGGTAGAGATTAATACGTTATGGGAATTTAAACATGTATGGGATAAGGCATATGGCTGCCATGAATCTAACATGAGACACAAGACTGATTAAGGTTTAAGGGAAAATCAGCTATATAGTACTTGGCTGACTTCTTACCGGTCTTCATTTTCTATGTCACAGCATACCCTGTATCTGATTCCATGTCCGGATGTCACAGAAATAATAATAACAAAATGTGCCCAGAAGCCAGTATGACTGTATGCAGACTGTTGGCATCTAACTGATGAGGCTGGAGTTAGAAATTCACAATAGTGATTCTACTGATAATTCTGAAAAGGACCCTTATCATCATATGGAATATTGCTCCTGATTGGTCTATTCCACTGGTTGCTATAGCAATAAGATTGTATTAGAACATTGTACAAGAACCTGCACAGAGCACACTTTCAAAAATGACACACCTTTTCCTCCAGCCACTAACCAAGATGTCTTTAAAAAGGTTTTGCTATCCTTATATAAGTTTTTAATTTATCACTAGCGATTCTGCTCCAGCTACGTTTATAGGGCTTGATATCATGACAAAAGTCTGTTTTTAGAATATGCCTTTCCCTTGTACGGTGTGTACCCAACGCATAACCCCCAACACTTCAGCTGTCCAAATGAATGACTGTGTTGGCTATGGATGGGGCAGGACCAAACGTGGGAGTAGACAGGAGGTAGTTGTGGGTGGAGCTAAGGACTGGCTATCCACTCAACATACCCCAATTCACCTTGTGGTGCAAGGTGGCAACATGGAAGCTACATTGGAGATCTGTGCTGCAATCAGGGCCGGCCCTATAATGGGGCAGACTGGGGCAATTGCCCCATGCGGCACTTTAGAAGGGGCGGCACTTTGCCGCCCCAAGCACTTTTTTTTTGTTTTTTGAAGCGGAGGAGAGAGAGAAGGGCACCGAGTGGTTTTCGCTTACCCGCTCGGCGCCCCTCTCTCTCCTCTGCGGCGAGTCTCCCTGTTCGGTCCCGGTGCCGGCTTGTAATGCAGAGCGCCGGAAGTGACGTCAATTTCCGGCGCTCAGCATTACAAGCCGGCACCTTGGCAGAGCAGGGAGACTCGCCGCAGGACTGTTTTGTAGGTAAGTACCGGTGGGGGGGGGGTATGGCGTCGGCGAAGTTTAAAATGCCCCCCCCCGGCGTCGGCGGGGGGGGGGCGGCGTTTTAAACTTCGGCCCCCCCCGGCGTCGGCGGGGGGGGGGCGGCGTTTTAAACTTTGCCCCCCCCGGCGTCGGGGGGGGCGGCGTTTTAAACTTCGCCCCAGGCGGCGTTAAGTCTTCGGCCGGCCCTGGCTGCAATATCACATACTTTCCAGTCACCACTGCCTATAGGGCAGCTAAGGCGGATTGTCAAGATTGTCCTACAAACAACGGGACACTTAGTAGGTCTTTATGTAGAATAATGGCTTTATTGATACATTTAGGGACCCCAAGCAATGGAGTGCTCATCTTAAAGAGGTGATCAACTAGGGATATTGCATTATTGGATCTCTTGGCTAAAATGACCCCCCCCTCCCATTTTGGTGATATGTTCTAAAACTTAATTGAGCTCTCTTATAGTTATTACACTTTTATTTATTAATCTAATTGTGTGTTTTTCACCTTGGTATTTCATTCATTCATTCATTCATTCATTCATTAATGTTTAATAACCCTGAGACTTAACTACTGGTAAATAATATACCACAAACAAGGTAGAATAGTGGTTCACAAATAAATGTTTAACAAAAGAAATATTGGCTGATTTGGGAAAACCCATGATCTGGGAGCTGCAGAACATTGAATATCATCAACATTAACCCTTTTGTGACACTTGTCACGGAACAAATATAGTTAATGACAACTGGCGTGCCTGGCTGAAAAATATAAGGCAGCATCAATGATTGCTTCCGTCACTCATGGGATGTTGCTGCATGTCAGCAACATCCAATGAATATGCAGAATATGTTCATGTGGGGGATGATTTAGGGATTCATGACAAATATCAGAATTGCAATGCCGCTATTGCTTATTTAGAAAAACAGTGTTTTTGAAATAGCAATACGCTACTTGTACTTGTTGCCCTGTAACTTGCAAAATATATATTTAGTAAATTAGATGATATGATCAAAATAGTGGTATCTAAAGAGATCTCTTCTTGAAAAGAACAATATATAATTTGTGTGGATACAGTAAATGATCATACCTGGGAGCTTGTGGGCTCCGGCAACCCAGAACCTACCCTTGCGGGATCTGACAAGGACTATCCGCTGAAGTCAGTGCATGGTCCAGCCATCGTCAGTGGGTGCGTTCCCGTTGACTGCGCGGAAAACACTCCCATATAAAGGGAAAATGGGTGGGGAGTGGGGCAAGCCAGGTCCCCACAAACGGCAGGATTTGGGTGTTGACTTGGAGAGTTTCCAAGTATGTAAATGAGAGAGAAGAAAATTACAGTTAAACACCACAGAAATGTTAAAACAGCCATTTTTTAAAAAAATCCGGTCATGAAGGGGTTAAACATAATGACAATAAACTTAATGTTTTCAGACAGCTCCAAACTAGACAAATCCCTTACTACTTATCATACTGCCTGCGGGAAACAATAGAATGGCTCAGTCTTTATCCCCCAGCCTGACACTAATAAAAGTCTATAGAGGAACCACATTTATTAGTAGTGTTTAAGCAGGGTAATTCCCCCCAAATATCACATGTCTGATAACAATTGCAATGGTACAAAATGAAATAAAACCAGGTTTTTCTCAGCTACATTGTATTTCATGCAAAGTGAAAAAAATATTTTAATTCCAATGTCCACAGCATGATCCTTGGCCACAGAAAGCATGAGCTACAAAGACACTAAGACCCTTATGGAGGTTTAATTAATAGTTAAAGTATCAGACACTTTATGTAAAGACTACATGACATTTATGCAAAGGTAGGGATATATGGCTGACAAAGGTCACTTAGGTTAGAGACATGTCACACAGATATGTTTTAACAATACAGCCCTCATCTGTTTGGAAAAAGATCTGATTGGAATGTTGCAGAGGTAAGAGTAAGACCTTTTCTTTTTGAAATGTCAAAGACCAGCGATCTTCGTTATTAATGGAAATCCCCTGCCCAGTGAGTGAGTAATTACACTTTGAGTGGTGCTATACCACACCCGCGTTTATAGTATGGAGCTGCACACCTGCTTCATACTTTAGGATTGTCTTTTCAGATTTGTCAACATCCTAGCAGTTGCAACCAGCTTCAGGTTTCTTGAAGGCATTTTATATGCTCGCCACAAAGGCTGTTCCAGTAACATCGAAGCTATCCTGATTAAATATTGTTTCCTCCCCACACTAGGGTTATTCCAGGCCCAGTTGGTCAGGGTATGAGGAAACATAGCAACCATTACTCCATTCATACTCAAGGTTTTAACTCCTTCACTCATTTGGAATGACAACCTGGAAAGGGAGAATGACAAAATGTTGATATCCAATGCATGTTTATTATATGGATTAAGCATAGCCACAACCTCTTGCAATTTATTGTTACATTTTATTTATATAGCGGCAACAGTTTACTCAGCGCTTAATACAATACATATATTCAAGGTGTATGACAAGATGAGAATTGACAGACTAAGACAAACCGATACATTAGTTGGAGAGAGCCCGGCTCGCAAGCTTTCTGTTAAGACACTTAGTCTAGCCGACTTCTTACAACAATTTTAGACCGCAGGTGTCGACTAGACAATTTCTAGATACAGACAGAAGAATGCAGCTTGTAACATATGCCATGCTTCACCCCCCCCAAAGTACCAAATGGAATCAAGTTCGTGTAAAACCAAATGGCATTTTACTCAACCTGATAATAGAGTTCAAGTTCTTGCACCATAGTCTGACCTGTTTAACAGTTTATTTAATCACCAGACTGTTCCAGTGGCTTTTTCTCCATGTATGTTCAAGTATAGTATATATATTCCTATATTATAGGAAATGACCAATCAGCAGATCACTAGTGTGACCTATGACCGAAACGCACATTTTAAAATGAGTGGAGGACAAATTGATTTAAACAAAACGGAGTCCAATATGCATTAAAAGTGGTACTAGACTGTGACACCATTTGCCGTCACGGTTATTTAGTCTGTTTAAATTCACTGATTTTTTTAATGCTCATTTCCCATAAAAACGGTATTAGAAAGCATTTCAATGTTTTGGTCTCAATTTCTTCCAGGGTTTCAGAGTTATTGCGAACGCTATGGAGAAGGCATAAAACGTGTATTGACAACATTCGGACCAGTACCAGAATTTTCGGGAGAAGTGGCACAAAAAATTGACGCGGTAAGCTTCAGTTTCTTTATAGGATTGTGTTATATAATTCATTTATTGTTCACCTGTAGCTATGAGTGTTATCATTACAAGGTAACCTGTATTAAAAAAAACATATTTTACCTTCTCAGATGGTATTGAAATACATGGGCTTTAAAAATGCCAGTTGATGATCATTGAAATTGTCTTTCAATAGCTGGCTAAAACATTTTATTTAAGGGCAAAACTCCTGCCAAGTGAACAGCAATCAAGACGGAGCTTTTAGTTTTTTCCTTTCCTTTCCAAATAGATAGAAATAGATATGCAACAAACCCTTAAGCACTCGTAAGCTTTTCTTCAAAGTTTATTTATTTAGAAAATACATTTATTTTTGGAGATGTCATACTTTTAAAAGTATTTTTTTGCCTTATCGGGCAAGCCTTTAATATGAGTTACTTTGATTCTGTTTAGGGGATCTCAATTTATACCCTTAAACTCCCCAGGTTGGCATTGAAGTGCAGTAGTTCAGCCATTTTTTATGTGCGATTTTTGGTAGCGATGGACTAACTAAGGGCTGTTTTGCTTATGATTCCTGTCCTGTCTAAGCTGTCAGAGGTGAATGTCCTTTAACCTACATCCAATCTGCAAAAAAATATTGTATCTGTGGTAGTGGCATCCTGCAAATCAGGTTATTCCTAACTACGTTGGTCACTCAAAAAACTGTCATGGTGAGTAGATAGATAGATTTGCAAGTTGGAGCAAATCATTTAAAGGGGACACAGCTATTATATGCATTATAAAAAGAGATATGTGTGATAAAATATTGAATAACTCAGGGGCGTAAGTGGAAACCACAGGGCCCTGGGGCGAGAATCTTGGGCACTACAGACTCTGATCTAGACTAATCAAACTCTTCAAAGTCTGGGATCACTGCCAAGGAGATGTGATGGGAATTGGCACTCCGGTTGTACAGAAGCATAGTAATTCACCACACATTGAAGTAATGCTTTCCTGTGGACTATTCAATGTAAATGGGTAACATCGTATTCCTTGCTCCATCCGCTTCACTGTATTTTTGCATCTCTTTTCTGTTGTGAAGTCCCACGTTGATCACTTGATAGATGCTGTCTGCCGCAAACACTCAAGGTGCTGAGGGAAAGGGTAGCCAGCAGACAGCTTTCCAGCTGTTCGTATACTACAACTCCTAATATGCTTGGATACTTATATGAAAACATTTTTATTTTGGTTGTAATGCTAGCAGAGTAGCTTACCCATCCTAGCTAGGGTTGATTTGATGGTAAATGACCCAAAATAGATAGCATATGGTGGCATGGAGGTGAGGATAACACTATTCTGCTTTGTTTTTCACTGCGTCCTTATGAAGATACCAGTATGCATGTGCTCTTTCCTGGGAACCTTCCAGAACTGCCCTGGATGACCAAGACCCTAGGGCAGTTCTTTGATATCTGTGACTTCACCCACTCTGTTTCAGTTACTCCACATTCTGGGCTAACAGTACTACATGCGTGGCTAGGCATGCCTCCCCGGCCCAAATCACATTTAGAGAGTCCTTTGTGACAGGTTTCTGATAAGCTCAAGCTTAGCCTACCTTAAGAAGAAAAGGTCAGTTTCCCAAACAATATTGTCACATCATCCAAGTAGCTGGATTTAGTGAGTGCTTAAATCTAGACTAAGTAGAGGAGATTCTGACAGAATGAGGTAGGTAATTCCAGAGAATGGGCACATCACAGGTAAAATTCTAGCGACTTGAGTGGAGAAGAAGTGATAATGGTTCAGGCAAGAAGCAAGGCATGGGTAGAGAGAAGAGGACAGTTAGGGGACTATTAGGCGTATATATAGTATATAGTTACTGATATAAGCGTGCGTGTTTTCTAGGTTTTCTTACTTGTAGTATATATGCACTTATACTTCCAACAATGAGTTAATTCCATTTGTTTTCTTTCTTTCAGGCCCTGTGGGACAATAAATCCTCTAAAAACGATCAGCTTGCAACAAGGAGAGAATGGAGAAATTTATGTCTGAGTCGCCTGGCTAAGCTAAAGAGTGAAATTAAATATAATAATTAACATATTATCTACATGACCTAAAATTACTGATTCCTGCTTTAAATATCATTTGGTGCAAATTCCCTCTTTTAGCATAAACTTTTCAATATCGCTAAATACATTGTATACACAATTGTTCTGTCAAGACAGATGCTATATGTGGAATTCATAAATATCTGAAAAATAAACCAGTTTTATGATTGTGCCTTTTGTAGAAATAAGATGACTTTTACAGAGATTATGATTATGAAATAGTATCAGTGTGTACTAATATCTGTCCCTGGCTTCATTACAGACAGTATTGGTATTTTGTGTTTATACAAGACTGTGTTCAGGGGTGTAACTAGAGTCCACATGGCCCTGGTGCAAAAATTGCCCTGGGCCCCTCCAACTTCTGTTCTGTGCCGTCATTGCCCCCAAACAAGTTGTCTGTGCCTTCTTTGTCCTTTGCTCCCCCTTCCAACAAACTCTCTGGCACACATATGTAAACACACTTACACAAATTACACACACTTACTAACACACATGTGCACATTCATTCTAACACACACTCCATCTCTCCCCACTTACACATCCATGCTCACACAAACACCTACACATCCATGCTCTCACACGCAATTACACATCCATATGTAATATGTATGTGTATATATATATATATATATATATATATATATATATATATATGTATATACAATATGCTACAGGGTTCAAAAGTTTTAGCCTTGCATCAATTTATATATTTTAATATGTTTAACACCCCCCCCACTCATGATATCTGTACACTTAATTATCAAGTGCCTTGATTCTAGTGGAGTACAAGCCCAAAATATAGTCCTCAAACCAGGCCAACACATTGCTGATGACATTTTGTGTTGTGTCACCTAAAGATAATTTAAAAAAAAAATTGGGGGGGGTCGTTTAAAATAGGTGGGACCAATTTCTTAAATGTTTTACATTGTCTTGTGAGCTGTGTGGACTGATGCATCTTCCCCGGTGGAATTGCCGACAGCGAGGGTTGTCTGCGTGATGCAATTAAACAACCCCCCTTTTCGGCACCAAAAGTTGTCTATGCGTATGCTAGACACCAGGAGTCTGCATTGGTAAGTCTGGGGGGGGCAGAGTGGCAGCATGTCTGGGGGGGGCGCAGAGTGCCAGCATATCTGGGGGGCAGCGTGGCATATCTTGGGTGCAGAGTGGCATATCTGGGGGCAGAGGGGCATATATTGGGGGCAGCGTGGCATATCTTGAGGACAGAGGGGCATGTCCATAAGTATATAAGGTGCATTGAAATGGCTATTTTTTCTGTTTGTATGTGATATATGCTGGCTAACTGCATAATAGATACCAAAATGTTAAAATATAGTATGTTTGGTAGAATACTGTTTTAATATTCCACTAATGTGTATTTTTTCTAAAAATATAAATCGTTCTTTAAAAAAGCACCTAACTTTTAGGGTGCGGCCTATAATCAGGTGCGGCCTATAATCGAGCCACGATTATACGGTATCAGCTCTGTGACTTTGCATAATAATAACTCATTTGCTGAAATTGGTCCTCCCCACTTTGGATCATCCTTCTCGTTGATTTTCCCCTCTTATGAAAGAAGCAACCCAGGATTGTATGATGACCTAAAATATGAACACTTCCTCCATGGGCATACCTTCATATGCTTTTGTTGGGGTTAGGCCTTTCAAAGAAAGATTTTTTGCTGACATCATTCAAACAGATTTTATGATTTGCTGTATTATAAAATATAAAATGTAATGTTTACACGTTGGTTGCACGGCCAATGAATTCCATTAGTGTAAATTATAAATATACACAGCAGTTATTTTACCCATTCACATTTACAATGTCATGGATACAATTGATAGCCTCAGCAGAATTTGACATAGACAGGAGACTCCATGGCAGTATTAATGATCTAGCCACACATGCTTGTGTATGGTGGAACCCTTAAAACATGCATTGTATAGGGTTGCTTAGTGTGTTCTATGACAAATCCAGTCCTCTGTTTACTTCCTGCTGTTCTTGGATACAATTCCTATGACTGTCAGCGACCAGAGACAAAGTTCAATTGTAGCTGGACTGCCAAAGGTTGCTTGGTGCTGTGGTCAATGGTTATGAGTGAAACCTGATCTCGGCTCATGATTAACTTGTTACATATAATAATACCACACTAATTATACTTTTTAACTTAGAGCCTCGGTGTTTAGCTGCATTCACTTGGACGCACCGTAGGGCAGGCTATAAAGTGGCTGTCTGTTCATGGCGAATACTTCATATTATTTTTGTATGGCATTTCACCCTTCGTCGATCTCTTGGGGTTCCCCTAAGTGAAAATGTGAGTCTAGACCTCTTTGCTTTCTTGTGCCTAGACAAGGTCAATTAAGGCCAAAACTTACGTCTTGGGTTGTTCCCTCATGCAAAGAAAATTTGCCTCTCATTTCAGTTCTAGACTGCCCTTTTGGGTGGGATCAAACTCATATGTAGATGGAGATTTTCTCTGTAATGGCACAAGAGAGCTAAAATTGGAGATGCTCCCAATCAGGGACGCACTGTAAGGCATGTTATAATTGGCTGTCTGTTCTTGGTGAGCATTTCTTATTCTTTTTGTATGGCAAGACCTGTGCCAACCCTTACCATACCCTGCTCGTAGGCATCTTGCATGACAGCATCCCTTTTCTTTATCTTTCTTCATATCTCTCCTATTCATTATTTATCATTATCTCACTTTTTCTTTCACTCCTTTCTCCCACCTCTCTTCTTTCTCATTATCTCTTTTTTCTTTCTCACTGTCTCTCTCGTTTCTCTTTAGCTATCCCCCACACTATCCTCCCTCACTATCACATGACCTCTCTCCATGACTTACCTTTCTTTTAAAATCTTTCTTTAATCTTGTGGTGGGAGCACGAGGTCTGTCCCTGCAGACCTCTGCTTCAGTGCTCCCTTGTGGCGCACAGCTTTAGTGCTGAGCGGCAGGATTTGACTCCATGTCTTTCTGCTCTGTATCAATTGCCAGCACACAGTACTAGAGAGTGCTGAAGCAGAGGTCTGAAATGACTGACCTTGTGCCCCCTTAATTTTGGGTCGGTTAGAGGGAGATACCCCTTCATTAGGATTTGCTAATATGTAGCTTCAGGCAAGGTACTTCTGACATCATTCAGGGATTTCACCGCCCTGGATGGTCCAGCTGGGAAAAGGTGACTCTGGAGTCTTGTGAAGATGGAAGAAACAGCAGCATGTGCACATAGATAGAGCCAGAAGCAAGGACACCCCTGAAAATCTAGCTTGCTAGGCATACAACAATAGGTACCCTGTCAAATATACAACTACACACATAATTCCCTCAACATGGGTAATCCAAGCATAAAGAAAACCCCTGATTTCATCCCAAAATTCTGATTATAATTTTTAAAGGGATACAATCACCAAGGATGCTTTGAAGGTATAATGATTTGTAAACACTGGCTTGTCACAAAAAGCATTGCTGCTTTGGTTGAAGAGTAGATAGTCTTGAGAATTCTATGATACTTTTTAGGTTTCTGTTTGCATACAAATGTTTATTCTTGAAAGTCTTTCTTGTGGCTGAGTTTACAAATCTTATCTCCCCTACACCAATTAATACAAGCTTATCTAGTGTCAGTTTACTATGGACAAAACAATTAGAGGACATTCTGAGGGTGCTTCTTCTATTGGTATTTAGGAATACAGGGGAGTGCTAATTTGGGTGCATCCAGATGCTCAGTAACTAAAGTGCCCAGCAGGGTCCCCTTAAGCGAGCGTTTTGTTACCCCACAGCAGTAGGGCAACATCTCACACAGAGTTTGAGTTCCAGTGATGTCAGGGCTCCGTTATGCCTTGATTCCAAGATTGTTACTTAATCTTGCTGTCCTGTATGTCCATCAAACAAATGGCAATTAAAACAAGGGGTTCTCTATCTATAGCATCCTAAACCAAACTAGCAAAGAAAGAAAATAAACAACCTCTACCATTCCAACCATAACATATTGTTGAAAAAGGTCCAAGTTCAACCTTGCTATTGATCCAGATGAAGCCATTTAAAAAAAATGAACGCACGCACACACTGAAGAGATTTCCAATTGTGGCTCAAAAAGGGGAAAATTTCCCCAAATTGACTCCAAAATAGTGATCTGATTTCTCAATGGATCAACAAGCTATACCTAATCCTATCCTCATAGCCAATTATATGCATGTATCTTTTTCTTTGCTACAATCGATGTGCCAGGTTTGTTATGGGGTTAAATGAGCTTAGCAAGCAATCAATGATTGATTTCCTCCCTCAGCCAGTGTTGCTGCAAAGCTTCAATATTCAGCAACTCCAAGCAAATGTGCAGGGGTACCATGCGAGTGCGCTTCTGAGCACCCTGCTGCTGGAAAGAGCTTAGCAATCAACGATCACAGCCTTCACTCGGCCCATCGATACTGAGGCATTCAGCAACACCAAAATAAACATGGCACCATTCTGCTCGCCGTAAACAGTGAAAGGACCCCTGCTTACTGATCACTTTCTGATTAGTAAAATATAAAGGCAATTAACATTTTTAAAATAAAGAATAAATAAGGACATAGTACAATTTAAAAAGAAGACTCTAGTGATGTCACCGCAACGTAAAATATCCAGAAAAAATTTAAAAAGAGACACCCAGACACCTAGTGCCCCTCCTGCTAGAAATTTACATAAAAAAGTCTCTTGCCCAAAGTACAAAAAAAATACACCACTTTTACTCGTTGCATTATAACTTGCAAAAAAAACATTGAGTATACCAGCATTTAAACCCAGGACAAATATTAGAATCTATCAGATTTTTTTATTAGCTTTGCAAATAAAAGTCAGAATTTTTTTTAATTGTCAACATATTTTAATATTTTTTAACACATTATATGATATCATCAAACTATTGATATCTAAAGAAAGCCCTTGTTGTCCTGAAAACAAAAAAAACACACTGCCCATACACACACACACTGCCCATACACACACACTGCCCATACACACACACTGCCCATATACACACACTGCCCATACACACACACACACTGCCCATACACACACACTGCCCATATACACACACACTGCCCATACACACACACACTGCCCATACACACACACTGCCCATACACACACACTGCCCATACACACACACTGCCCATATACACACACACTGCCCATATACACACACACTGCCCATACACACACCAGCTTTCTCCCCATCTCTTACTTCCATCATCTTCTATCTTCCATCATCTTCTATCTTCCATCCTATGGTGGGAGCGCGATGTCTGTCACTCTATGTGTATATGAGTATGTATGCATGTGAGCATGTGTGTGTGTGTGTGTATGTGTGTGTGTGTTATGTTTTCTTTCTGAAAGGTAAAAACAACACCGCACTACACCAGGGGAAGGCACCAACATTGCTCATTTTCACAAATAAAAATCCATACATTATATGGGTGAATTGGTTACACTATATGTAAATCAAAATGGCCTTCTTTGTAAGTACATCATTTTTTTATTATACAAATCAGTGGGATTGTTAGATTATCTTCTGCCAAGAATGTTGAGTCACATTTTGGAAATGTTGTCTTTGAATTACCTACGCAGTTCAAAAAAACCACTTCCTCCATCCGCAGTGTGGGATGATATTGTGACACTTCACTGATTTTGCTACTACCTATCCTAGGCAATTACGTTAAAGGGGAAGCCCCAAGGAAAAAGAAATATTTTTCTTTGAGCATTAAATGCATTGCATTACCTTTCACACTGAACAAAAATCAATTCATATTGATCTGTCATATTGTTCATATTGTAAGCCTTCCTCATATTTTAGGTGACTTTCCCAGCTCTATTGTCCTTTCGAGTCCTGATATGCGCTGTGTAGGGATAGTTTCAGCCACTTAGGGGAACGAGACCTCTTCAAGAAGAACTTAATTTTGCAGAAGACAAGAACTCAACAGTACATAGAAGACATAGTTTGACAATCCCAGAACAAAGTTGTAAGTCCAGAGTCCCGGAGGTGGGGTTCAGCAGGGTTATGTGTCCCCACAAGGGGCGTTCTTCATGTGTTAATCCCTCAATCCCACTGAGAACAGGATAGGGGTGAAAGGCAGGCATGATTGGGGATCTGTGCCTCCCTTAACGCCCCCCAATCCCTATTAGCAGAGTTATTTAATCACTCTCTACCCCACTGAATACTGGGTGGGCAAAGAATAGGGGGGGGGGCATTGGCTAGAACATGTTTTATGGTGGCATCAACCACCTGAGATTTACCTGCTTCTGCATCATTTGTTTCTCAAAGGTGTATTGTTAGTTATTGTGTCGTCAGAAAATTCAGGCGAAGACAAACATGAACCAACATCCTACAACTCAGTAGTCACGACTAACTATTGATCTCTGTGCATTTCTAAATGTGCTGACCATGAGGCACTTTCAAGTATTAACCCTTTAATATATTTTGGCTACATTATTCCATTATCCTGACTTGCCGAAAGTGGCAACCAAATGGTTCTACCGGTAATTATGATCATTAAAATATTGTTTTACCGCATAACATTTGTAACACATGTTATATGGATATTAGGCTGTGTCCTATCTTGTAATTGACCGACTTTATTCCCAGTGCTGAGTTTACCTGATTTTTCCCCTGCTGCTTATTAACATGCACAGCTTTATAGAGGAAGTTAATATATAGAACATACAAATATCAATTACCTTTAAATGTTAGAGGAAGAAAAACACCTTAAACAATCCGGAGGTGTGCAGGATTTCATAATTCATTTTAGATTTCCCAGGGTTACAGAGTGGCGATACGGACACAATGAATCATTAATGACATAATGGGAATCTATCACATCTATACCTATATGAACATTTATTATTTTAATTTTAATAAATGCCTCTCCACTAATACCAGTACTACGTGACTCCATGCTGTATAGGCTGAGATTCCACACTTGTCCCTGACGTTCCATGCACACTAAGATATGTTGTACGTAGAGGAGCACACACATGGGTATCTAACTGTGTTACTGGTGGGAAAAGCACAAGTCATGTTATTATTATTATCGTTTATTTGTATAGCGCCAACATTTTGCGCAGCGCTTCATACAATACATATATTCAAGGGGTATGACAAGACGAGAATTGACAGACTAAGACAAACCGATACATGGTGGAGAGAGCACGGCTCGCAAGCTTACAATCATTTCTCACTTTTTAAAAGAAAAGTAAAGGAAATGTTTACTTTCTTTATCCCTAGCTTTTTAATCTAGGGGCTGACGGAACGCTAAAGCTTATGCTGTTGGAGTACTATTAAATACAAGTCCATCTATCCGCCCGTCAAGCAAAATGGCAACTTTGCAAAAATCTTTTGTGGGAATTGAAATCCAGAAACATTTCTAGAGCTGCCTCTTAACTTTTCCACATTAAGGAAATGTCTTTTTTTTTTCTTGTCTGGACTGGCCACCGGGGAAACAGGACAAATGCCCACTGGCATGATGTCTGATGGTGCATGATGGTACCTCCTGTTAACCCTTTGTTCCCCCTATTTGCTGCAGATCCTGTCCTCAAAGATAGAAACATAGACTGATGGCGGATAAGAACCATTCCAACAGAGCCGTAGCTAGCTCCTTTTGCACCCGAGGCAAGAATGGAAAATTGTGCCCCCCCCTGCTATTTTTTTACAGAGGTTGTTTTATCTACACTGCCATTACACACACCTGTCCATAAACACACATATACACATACACGTTGCCTTTACACACACACCTGTCCATTAACACGCATATACGCATACACTACCTTTACACACAACTGCCCATAAACACACTGATACACATACACTGCCCTTACACACAACTCCCCATAAACACACAAATACCTACACTGCCCATGCACACACACACTCACTGCCCATGAACACACACACACACTGTCCATACACGCACACACCTTTCCCCCCATCTCTTACTTTTCTCTTCCATCATCTTCTATCTTCCATAATCTTCTATCTTCCATTCTGTGGTGGGAGCGAGGTCTGTCACTCCAGGCCACTGCTTTAGTGCTCCCTCATCACTAATTCACTATGCAACGGCTATTGATGCAGAGCGCCGGGGTGACGTCATATCCCGGCGCTCTGCATCATTTGCCGACACTTAGTGATTAGGAAGAACTGATGCCGAGGTCTGAATTGACAAACCTTGTGCTCCGTAATGTTGGGCTTTTTAGAGGGGGATTGTGATATCCCCAACCAGTGCCAGGGCTAATTGCATTGCCCTGTTTGGTCATGCTTTCTTATATATTTTGGCATAGGTTCTATGTATCTCATATTTAACTTCTTGGTTTGTAATTATAATTGTTTCATGTCCAACATAATGTATTACACGCCTCTTTCTCAAGGAAGGGTTTTTTTAAAGGCATTTAGATATCCTGTATGTGTTACGGGAAGAAAATAATTTGTATACAAGCGGATGAAAATGAAGTAGCTAACAAGGAAATTATTTTATTTTCATTTCCTTTTTATTTTCCCCATGGAAGAACTGTATAATTTGCCCCAAGTGTCCCAAAGACCAAACTCAATTTTTAAGGCATTTGTAGCATTCTACATAGGTATGGTCATGGAGTCATGGAGAAAACCATACATTATATACAGTTATAGCAAATAAATATTAAAACAACAAACATAGGGAGGAAGACATAGCTGGTTAAGCATAAGTATTATATATTATATTATATTCAGTAGAATGTGTTACCCATTATATGGTATCTGTCATTTTTGGGAATAATACAGTATATAATATAAAAATGACAATATACTAGAAGTTAGACAGCTCCATTCACATGCCTGGCAATTAAGAAGGCAGTGGAGAATTCTGCCAGCATTCGAAAGGATAACGGTGATCTCAAGACCATCTCCAAAATAGAGTGAAAACAAAATGAATTAATTAGAATCTGGTACTTTATTTATTTCTTCTTAAAAAACATCCCTCAATAAAGACAAGTCTTGAGAGCACTGCTGCTGGATGCGTTGTGTCAAAGGCTTTGACCTAATGGAATTCATAGTCTACAGAAACTGGAATGTCCTATTGTTTAGACCTGTCTGAAGGACCCCTTGACCTTTGTATGCATCGTTCTCCCTTTAATGACTGGTGTTTTATGGGAATGGCATGTGTCTGCGCAGTGCTTTATTTACAGAGAAACTTGATTCTCAGATACATAATCCATTTGTCAACTTCATATCCATAACCACAGTGTACATTGAGATCAGGAGAAAGCTGTGTTAGAACAAATAATACCACCTGTTAAGTCAAGTTGATAAGCAGCTAGGCCTGACAAAAGTTACAAATAAAAACTCAAAACAGAAAAATACAACTAACAATCATGTTGCGATTGCCAAGTCAATAATGTAGCAGTGTTATCCGCTGACCAACAATAGCCCACAGTGCAAATAGATAAAAGGCTGCAGACAAGCAGCAAAGATTGCAATTATTACATATATGCTCAGGTGGTGCCTGACTGTCCAAGAGGGCGATCTGCCCTCCAGTATTGTAGCAGAGGTACTGCAGTCCCCTTCTCAAAAAAATCTGAATCCCACTTGTTGGTCTGTATCCTCCTCCTTCTATGCTCAGGGGATATTGAATCCAACCCTGGACCCATCATTCCAACTCGCTTCCGTATCCGCACATTCCGTACTAACACAAACTACCGCAACACTCCTTTCTCCTGTGCCTTCTGGAATTCACACTCTGTGTGCAACAAACTCACTGCGGTGCATGGCCTTTTATCTTTAACCAACTTCTTGCACTCACTGAAACGTGGTTAACATCCTCTGACTCTACCTCTCTTGCTGCACTCTCTTTTGGTGATGTACACTTTAGCCACACACCTAGCCCTGGAGGTCAGACGGGGAGGGGGTTTTGGAATCCTCCTCTCCCCCTGCTGCAATTTTCAAAGTCTGCCACCAATTCCCTCTCCTTCTCCTATTGTGAATTACACTCTGTCCGTCTCTTCTCTCCAATTGCCATTTGTGGTGCTCTGATCTATTGGCCTCCTTCTTTCAAGCATTTCTTCTTAGTTCTGTCTTGATGTTGACACAGCTCAGTATAACCATATGCTAGCCTCCGTCCTAGATATGATTGCTCCAGGAACTGTGACCCATCATCCACCTCAGCCATGGCATTCCACACAGACCCATCTCCTCCAAAGGTGTTCAAGGACTGCCAAGTGCCTATGTAGGAGGTCTCGTTCACCAGCAAACTTCACTCATTACAAACTCAAGCTCTGTTCCTATACATCAACCCTCCTTGTCTCCAGACAAACCCATTTTATTTAATTAATGTCCTCCCTTTCTCATAACCATAAACATCTGTTCCCCACATTAAACATCTTTCTCTGTCCCTCAGCACATCCCTCACTTTTCCAGTTTCTCAGTCCAAGAGCTTGCCACCTAATTTAAAAACAAAATTGATACCATCATGGATGGCATTTTTCCCACGGTGTCAAAAATATGGTACCTTGACCTCCCTCCTTGCTTCAATCCACCCACAACTGCTTCTGTCCAGTTACCCCTCCCATTTGATGTCCTTCTGTCTTTCCTCTGGTTTATTAGAAATGCCATCATCTCTCCCATTCTAAAGAAACCTTCCCTTAATCCCACGTCCCCCTTCTATAAACCGTTTAGGCTCATGGCATCTCTGACACAGCTCTTTCCTGGTTCAAATCCTCTCTGACCGTACCTTTAGCATCTCTTTTACAAGAATTTGCACCATCTGTTGGTATTCCTCAGGGCTCAGTTCTTCGCCCTTTACTCATCTCCATCTATACTTCTTCACTTGGACAACTCAGATCTTCCTTTGGATTCCAGTACCACCTATACACAGATGACGTCCGGATCCACATCTCCCCTCCCCACCTTTCACCCTCTCTTCTAACACACCTCACAGACTGTCTTTCTGAAATAACATCACGGATGGCATTCCATTACCTGAAGTTCATCATCGCAAAGTCAGAGCTTATGGTTACCTCGCCATCCCCTCAGTCCACAACTTCTGACATCTCTATCACTGTTGACCACTCCACCATCCAACCAACTGATCAAATTTGCTCCCTTGTTGTCAAACTTGACTTGTCACACTGCACTCTCCTTCATCCCTCACATCCAGTCTATCGCAAAATCCCACCACCTTCACCTAAAAAAGATCTCTGAAATCCACCTGTTCCTCACAAAATACTAATCCATTCCTTTATGATATCCCACCTGTATTATTGCAAAAACACTCCTAACCGTTCTCTTCAGTTAATGATCTTCATCTCTCTTCTACCATCATTACTTCTTCCCTCTACCACATTTAGGATTTCACCCTTGCTGTACCCATTCTCTGAAATTCCCTCCCTTGTTCCATCAGACTTTCTCCCTCATACACGACTTTCAAAAGCTCTTTGAAAACTCACAAGAAGCATCCAACCTTTCTTCCTAACACTCTCAGCCAGCATCCTCAGCAATCAAGCCATCAACAACTTTTAAAGATCATCCTGACTCAACCAACTCATCCCATCCAAGTAGTCCTCTCCCATTGTTTCCCCTCAACCAACGACTTCAATGTCAGATCACAAGAGCGGGGTCCTCTTCTTCTTTTGTACCAGTTTGTTATTGTTTGTGATTTTAAAATATTCGACTGATTCTGTTGCAATGTTATGAAAATAAATGTAATGTCGTGACTGCAATATATTAAATTGTAAAACGTAATTGTGTGTAATATTAAGGAAATATTATTTTGCCCAGAGGTTATAATAAAGTAATGGTAAGGGAAATGTAAGTCATTTTTAAGTTTTGAATGAAACGGCGTTACTACTTGTGTGATTAATAGTGTTGTGAAAGGTGTTCTTGCAAGACTTGAATTTCTGCAGATATTAACACGACCAGGGGAAAATCTAATTGATTCTCTTTTCCTTCTTTTCATATCTTTCCTCTTCCTCCTGATGCTTCTTCACAGGAATGGGAGATTCAAAAGAATCAGGGTGTAGCATTGATACATTTGTAGAACCCGACGCTACTAAATTTCATTAATCAAATACGTTGTATCCTGTCATCTTCTTCAGTATGAAACAGAAGTTTAACTTTGTAAGGAACAGCATTGCATGTTTGTAATTTAAACCATATCGCATAAGTGACCATTGACAATTATGGGCTGCACTCATTTTGATGATTGTGGACTTCTGTCAAAGGCCATTTTTTGCATTTTCTTACTTTTTACTTGTAATTCCCAATAATTCCACAGGGCTATGTTTATGACATTGGGTACTAAACATAACATTTACACACTGGCTGGATCATTTCTGTGCTTGTTTCATTGTTTTTGTAGTTCCCTTTTATATTACCAAGTATGTTTTCAGTTGACTTCCTAGGGGGTACTGGCATAAAAGCAGCCATCCCTCCTCAGTTGAATAAGGTGTCTGAAACTCTCCCAGGTAATGGTAATGATCGTTGCTTGTTTTCAGCCATGGTAAAGTGACAGTAGCTAAAGATATATTGGTGTGTATTAAAAACTTTAAACTTTTCCCTATAGGCATAACAGCCATGATCAGAAAATATTATTTAACTCAGGACTGGCGTGGCTCTGTTGGACAGCGGCCCACTGGATATTCCCTGGTGGGCCTGTTGGCCTATCTGGGCCTGCGGTGGGACATATAGTTCACAGCACCAGAAGTGCCAGCTGTTTTCAGCCCCAGTCAATCCATGCAAATTGTATGCCATGGGCTGGCAGCAAGCCTGATCTAACTGTTGCCAGCTTTTTACACCCTACATACTTAGTTTAGCACACCCACAACTTCCTCTGAACTATAAGGAGAGGGGAGAGCAGTCAGGCTACTTATTCTGCAATAGGGAAATGATTAATATAGGCTGTTCACCATTATTATTTTATTTTTAATCAATGCTATTCTAACTTTATTGGGTTAAATTACATTTCCCTCCATAATCATAATTGATAATGAGATTATGTACCATTTTGGGTTTTCTCTTTGGCCAGTCCATGCAAAGTAGTGTCTGGAGGTAAATATTATTTACATATGTCAAAATCTAGGCAATTCATTATGAAAATGTTATGCCATGATGAGAAGCAAAGATTATATTAATCTGCAAAAAACCATTATAAGCCTTTAAAGAGAATGCCCCCTGAACTGAAACTGCTTTCCTAGGGGCACCTGGAACATAAATCCAGTAGCGTCAACAGTACTAATTATCTCTACCAATAATGCTAGCTATAGCCATTGCCCTTACGAAAAATTACTGCAGTTTTTCTGAAGTAATACTGCTATTTTTTTGGACATGAAAAAACTGCAATACTGCACTTTTACTGCAGTTTTACTGCATTTGTACTTCACTGTACTGCAGTTTTACTGCACATTTACCGCACTTTTTTTTTTTATATTGCAAACCTACAGTTGTACTTCAATGTACTGCAGCTTTATTGCATTTGTACTTCCGTACAAAAATAACTGCAGTAAAACTGCAGTACAGTGAAGTACAAATGCAGTAAAACTGCAGTAAAAGTGCAGTATTGCAGTTTTTTCATGTCCAAAAAATAGCAGTATTACTTCAGAAAAACTGCAGTAATTATTTTGTAAGGGTGTCTTGCCCATTAAATTTAGTGGTGTGGTATATTGTTGGTATTTTATACAAAAATGCCAATATTAATATATGTGGGAAAATCAATGACCTGCTTGTCTACCATTTTCTGAAGTGCTATTTTTAACACAATCTTGGGTTGAAGAACCCTGAGAAGTGATAAAATGTCCAAAAATTGCACAAGATGACTTCCCGCATCAGTGTACAGAGTCTTGCTTTTAAAGAGCTGTTTAACACATTTTAATCAATGGGTACATAGAATAGAATCGAAAAAGCTCTGTTCTCTATTAGCGCTATCACTAATTAACTCCCCCTAGTGTTTTGGCTTTTATGTTCTAAATAGGGAATCCCAAACGAGACACTTGTTCATCCTTCATCAAACTCTGGCCTATTTACCAAGATATCCTGTTCACTCTGAATTTACAAGTGTCCGTCGCACATGGCAGTGCTAACCTGCTCTGTCTGTTTGTTTCTATTGTGTTTCGGGACTTTTGGCCAAATACGCAAAGCATTTTGTTCCCTGTTAATCGGTTTAAACAGCCTTGGGACTTTGTTTAAACATCACTTATGGGCTATTGCAAATTTCTCCATGAACACAATGGCAAAGTGGAATAATGCAGTTTAAGTACTTTAAGCCCGGTTTTAGGAGACTTTGTGAGTGTGCTTAAAGATCTGCTATTGTGGAAGCACAAAAGTAATTGTACAATTGTGTTTTACTTGATAAGAAACCTCTTCGATACGGAGTTTTTGTTGTGGAACTACAGAAGGAACAATGCAAGCTTAAGAATACCTATCTACTAACATCTTTATCAAACAAAAGAGGTATCGAGTGTCTGTATCAATTACCTGTGCCTGTGTGCTTTGACATTACCCTGAATGATAACCTGGCTTATTAACAGACATAGACATATTACATGCCCTCACCCATTAGGAAGGATTTTATGTCGCATATGGGAAAGCGTTTAGAATGAAGAGTATGTTTCATAATTTTTATTTTTTTGTGTGTTATATTTGTCCATTTTTTATAATATGCTACACCATATAGTCAACTATACATTGTTGCTCTGAGTCTGTGAGGACGACCAACTGGGGTCTCCCAAAACAATTGAGATACAAGTCCCCCGATTCTTAGTTATGAAACTGCATGTAATTATTAGATATGCATAGGGCCGGCCACAGGTTACACATGGTAAATTCCCAATGAACAATTATGCACCAGTATGTACTTTCTAAGCTTGGTATTTATAGAAATGCAATCATAATTCGATTATTATTTCAGTTAAATGCTCTACAAAAATAAAAGGTAAAACCAGTAAAGAAATTGCTGAAATCCTAGAACTTTGTTTGTGTCTGCCGCAGAAATACACATTTAGAAGACACTCAATATTGCCCAGTTTTAAAGAAGTGTGTGTGATAAGAATGGGTATAAACACGTGTAGATTATGCCATCTGTAAATATTACAGAGTTGCGTGTTTTCACATTCTACTCCCAGTGCCAACCAGAAATGAATATCTTTAGTTGCTGAGAAAATCAATCTCTCTCACGTGAAGAGGCCCTGGCACCAGCGAGGAAGAAAAAGCCAAAGAAACAGAACGGTCTTTGTGCCATTGAGGTAGTTCAAGCACATAATGCTGACCACATCACAAGCTCTGGCTCCTAGATAATAAGGTACAAGCAGAGAAAGAGACACTCGATCACCCTTGGATTCTTCACTGATGGAACAAAAGATAGAATGAACTGATGTCCCAGTCATGTAAAACCCTCAATGGTATCTCAGTAGAGCTCAGGACTTTCTGGAACAAAAAAATGACCTAACAATTAGTTCTATTTGAGACCCAAAACACAGGATATCGATACTGAAGCCTGATACTATATTACTATTAAATAACTGAGGTGGTATGTTATGTTCAGATGGAAGAAATACACACATATATATATATATATATATATATATATATATATATATATATAGCCTATGCTTTTTTGTTAGACCCATCTATGACATCATACCCCAGCACTCTGTGTCTTAAAGGCACGCCACATATTTTAGTGCAGTCTATGGAATGGCAATCATCCCCTTGGTTTTGCTGCAGCCCCCCTGGACCTACTGTCCTAGGCTGACAAAAAACTTATATATCTTTAGAAAATTTGCCAAACTAACCTGCAAACTCAAAACCCCAATTAATCCATCAAAGGCCACGCCAGTTGCGTATTTCCATGAATTAGTGGTATTAACAGTGACGTATCCCATTTAATGAAGGGCTGATCCCTTCTCGCATCCCTCATTGTACCAAGACACAGAACACAAAATACACTATATCCTATCTTAAGTCAGGCATAAGTTTCTGAATATGTTTCATATTTCATGAATCCCACTCACTAATATACTAAGCAGATAACCCGTCTGACATTTTATTTTTGTTTTCATCAACATGCGCTCAATGAGGACTGGTGCAGTTATTGTGAGGTTAGCAGGGGAACGTGCAGCGCATGCCATGTTCAATCTAGAGAATGCCCATCCCCGAGGGCAGATCATAAGGAAACAAGAAATAAGTGAAAGGCATCATCAAGCGTTAAGGTAAAAGTAATGAAATCATGAAGTAGCATGAAGAGACCTGCTGGATGCATTTTTTTCATGTGGGTAGATTTATGATTATTGCTCCTGTGAAAAACTCACCAAAATAATTTAAAAAATTAAAATACACAAAATAGTTAACTATTTACACTCCAGAAGAGTGCATTATTTTTCAGAAAAAGAGGGTTATTTTGGAATGTTTAACAAATTCCTTTAAACACTTTGTATCTTCTAATTAAAATTGTATAAAATAATGAAAAAAATATATTATTATTATTATTAAATTCTATAGCGCCATCATATTTGCAGCACTGTACAGTAGTTTATTTTATATTAGACATGCACAAGGAGTTTGTTATCACATTAATGGCATTTTTTTGGTGCAAAACTACCATCTTGCATGTAATTGTTGAAAAAATATAACAACACAAACAAGAGTAGAGATTTCAGACTCCTTGAAGGATGTGTTTTGAGTCATTTAGATCCAAAGCAGGGTGCATTCATGGGGCGGAGGTCCTCAGCACACCCATAAGGTGCCAGCATTGGGTGCTGTTTATTTAAATAGAGGTCAGGTATTGCGATTGATAAACTTAGCAAACAGAAAAAATAGAATCCAATCAAAGTTCATTAAGAATTAGTGAGATAGTGGCAAAATGCTTACCTATATAATACTACTACTTATGGAAGAAATACTTGCAGCATGCCAAGAAAATGGTATAATTTCCACTAATTTTCTGGGTAAATGGTGTTTCATTGATGTTACATGTCTAGCCCTGATGGTTCAAACTGTATAAAAGAAATGCTGAATTCAATCCCCCACTAGAACGAATTCTTCTATGTTGTCTGATTATGAGGACTAAAACCCCCATGCTCTCTGGGGATGCTGAGATTTGCAGTCCAAAACCCCAGGATATTGTCATATTCTAGAAACAAAATAGAGGTCTGTAGAAGAGATTTATTAACCATAACTGGTGCAACACTGCTAAACATCTTCCAATTAGCAGAAAGAATTCTGATTACTGAGCAGATTTGGTTTGATAAACGTGGAGCATCCACTTTGCTCCAGATGTTCCTTAATAAATTGTGTTCTTCATAACAAGAGCATCCATTTCACAGACACACAAATGTGCAGAACTTATACATGATATACATGATAGATGCTTACTGGAGATACAGAAACAGCTATAGTCTCATAAGTCTAATAAATCACCTTCCCCACAGTACCAGAACCTTGACCTTCCTTCTCCTATTTATTCCTATAGAATAGCCAGGAAAGTATAGGTGGGGAGAACAAATCTGTCCCGTTGGGTGTAAACGCTTGCCTGGATGATGATGATGATAATGATATTAATAATAGTAATAATTAATTTAGAGTACATTTAAAAAGAAATCCTGCCAAATAGAGAAATGCACTGATTACACCCCCCCCACACATCTTAGTTAAATGATGCTGGGAGGAGTTGTTGTTGGGGGGGTGTGGTTTGGTTAGCAGGGCGGTTACTTAAAGGTTTACCTGAGTTCCGAAGCACGTTGAGTATCCGCAGCGAGTGGAGCGAACGGGCTACCTGCGGGACATAGAGGGATTTAGAATCCCAGCGGATCCGGTGCCGAGTCCTTCTGTGCTCTAGAATTCCAGCAGGTGGGTGCCGAGTCCTCTTACAGGCGAGCGGGACTTTTCGCTGATGTACTTATTGCGTTCGATGCGTGTTGTATTATTATTTAACTAGACGTGCCAATGTTCTGAATCACAGTTCGCTTATGTTAATAAAACGATTTTAGCCTTCAAAACAAAAGGAAGTGACCAGGCGTAAATAGTATGTTAATAGATACATGTAGAGGTTACAAAACAATGAGACGTGTGTGCATATATATTTTAATTACGGAGGGGAAGGATGAAGGAGAGCTTCTTGTTCCTGGTTTAACAATCTCAGGATATGGACTCAAAGAAGGTAAAATCTCTTTTTTCGATGGGTTTCGGAGAATTTACTATTAATCTGGTTTGTTGTGAGCAACTCTATAGAACTTAATGAAAGGAGAGTAGCTTGTTCTTTCTCACTCCTCCTCTGTCTGTCACCGCAGCTTTCACCCCTCCTTCCTCCAAACTTTTACCCCTTTACTGTGTCTCCGCTCATCACACTTTATGAATGAGTGAACAGATGAGATTTATGTTTACTGCTGCCTTCTTAGCTGGAATATTTGTGATCGGAACATTATATGATGTCAAATGTTATATACAATGTATAAGGTCACCTTGAGATATGAGGCTGTATAATACATATTTCAATTATTCTATCCATTTAACACTATTCTGCGTTAACTACCATGTGGCAGACTGGATAGAGCGTTTGAAACTTTTGTTGACAGTGCACACCAGTAACAATGAAATAACTTGTTACTGTATTGAATGGAAACACCAGTTAGCAGCGGTCATAAAGTTACATTGAAACTCTAGATAGACTAGGAGAAGGAAGAAAACCCCTAGAACTCCAGTGGTTACATTAAAAAGGCAAGTGTTTTTCAGTATATTTCCACTGCATGCACCCTGATCCTAATACATGCCCCAACAGTACCACAGTACTTATTAATATTTCTGAGACACACCTCAGTGCCAGGTTCAAAGACACTTTGCTAGCCAAGTTTTTTTATTATGCTTTTTATTTTTATTTTTTTGAGGGGTTCATTCTCTGTTTTGATTGAAAATAGTTTGGAGTTTTAGAAAGTGTTTTGGACTAAGCTGTGCATAGTCTGTGATATCAGTACTTTACAAGTGATAAATATTCTCATATCTACTGCTAGCAGGTTATGGTTTCATGTCAAGGACCTTGTAAGGTGTAGAGTGGTGACGGCAGGTGTGTTGAAAGGACAATATATGAGTTCCAGGAATTAGCAGCCTTTAGATACTTCATATATTGTGTACTACAGCTGCCATAATGGCCAGAATCCTTAGTGATGACCCTCAATAGTTAACTGCCCCATTTGGGTCATTGTTGTAGGTAGAACTGTAGTAGTTACCAATGTCTTTTTATTCCTTCATAAATTTATTGACTCATTGTCCTCTTCTGTTTTTTTACACATGTCCTGAACTAAAGACATTGTATATATTTCAAATATTTCTATGCATAATGTTATATATATATTGTAAGCTTGCGAGCCGGGCTCTCTCCACCTAATGTATCGGTTTGTCTTAGTCTGTCAATTCTCATCTTGTCATACCCCTTGAACTTATGTATTGTATTAAGCGCTGCGTAAATTGTTGGCGCTATATAAATAAAAGATAATAATAATAATAATAATAATAATAATATATGAATTTGTAGTGTAAAATGTTTTTATATTTAAAACATACTTGGTAAATGCCTGCTTTCATAGCATGAAAACTATACGACTCAGTATATCACCTATTTTACATTCTCCTAGTAGTATGTCTAATAATTTGAGGGATGTCTGTCATTCCAGCCATTGTAAAGTCTAATTCCCATAATGAAAGATCTTTTAGTGTGAGGCAGCTGGAGTTTAGGGTGAAGTATGGCAGATACTAACCCGTCAATCGATTTTTGTAGATACAGCCATTCAATAAACACTCATGCATTACACATAGTGGGGAGAGGTCGTGAATTACTACAGAAAGTTTACTTTTGCATCATGAAACTCCTACAGCACTGCTTCCTTGAAACAGGTCAGGGTTAAACCAGGGCTGCCTTCTAAACATATATCATATGGTGTTCATTTACCCTGGTATTTGAGGGACTGAGTGATAAGTCCATTGATGATGTAGTATGCAGTGTAGTGATAAGTTCATTGATGATATAGTATATGTGATGCCAGAGTAAGTCAGCCTCTGATAACTTACCCACTATGGCCCACAACTTCCATCATTAAGAAGTGAAACAGCTGGTAGTAGCATAGTATGAGTTCACTCCAGTTACCCAGGATGATGGGATGGCTATTCACTAAAACCAATTTATTAGTTACCGAGTTACCAGCTAAGCATCAGTGTCCTTTGCTCCCTACTACTCTGCTGACCTCAATGTAAAGCTCGCTGAAGAGTACCCAAGTCCAGCTCCAGAACCTAATCCTCAATATCCTAGGTATGGTCCAAACCTTACAATGCCTGGCAGAAGCTCCAATATGAGCGAGGCCGCTGAGACTTAGGGCTTGAGTTTAGTCGGATGAGATAAACTGAGATTTATACAGTAACTAAAATGTACCACTTCGCTAATAAATCACCTAAAGTGCCATAAATAGCCCATAGGGATACTGAGAATTTTCAGCAAACCTATAGTTTGAGGAGCTGAATCAGAACTGGACATTCTTGTTGTAGTTTTAACTTTTCTTTGAATTGCTGTGTGACCTGTTAGGCCAGCATTAACTCTTTAAGGTGTCAAAGGTGGGTGTACTTGTGGCCTCCTCTTCCAGCTAACCTTTACTACCATTTAACATGCAGTAAACTATAAATTGGCCGATCTTTGTATACCCTGCTACACCACCCCTAATAAATAATAGTATTGTATTATTTTGTTCTTATGAGAAGCACACCCAACAACTCACTACCCTCTTGTCCCCAGTAATTGTTTACAATTATATGACTGATCGTTCTTGCAGACAAGCTGGTTTTTCATCCTAGCATTATACTGGCTGGATCCTGTTGCGTAATATCTAATCATCCTTCTTTAATGCTCACATGTATGTATTAATTTATTCATTGCCAAATACATCAAAATATGATGTCCCTGGACATTATGTACTTGGGGACATCAACATAAATATGACTGCCTACTGGCCGAACATATGCGAGGAATTAACATCTAAAGTGTGGTCACGGTTGTTGCACTTGTTAATTTTTAAAACATTTTTGGTGGCCCCAAATGTGGCTAATATTTAGAAAACAGGAATATCTTTCATGCATGGGTGGCCAAAAAGTCCAGAACTGACCAACATGCATTCAACATGAGAAAAAAATGTGATTAGGGCCCTGCTCAAGAGTTCACGATCTTGAGATCAAAATCTAAATAAATGAATTTAGTTATTATTATTTATGATTTTATATAGCGCCATCATATTCCTTAGCACTGCACGGTGGGATGATGCTAAAAGTGTATTCTGGGAACAATTTGCGATTAAGAGGGAAACCATTCATTGAAACCATTGCAAGATAATTGTGTGAAAGTCTTAATTCTATTGAGTTGTTTCCCTCGGTTTTATTAAAGTCATATCAGCTTGGAGCAATCCAGTAACTGCCTCCGCTGTTGTAAAATGAGAATTCCACTGAACATTGATTTGTGAAACTTTGCCATCAATAAAACTTTGGACCTAATTCTTAGGCAAACTGCACAGATCATCATCTCTTAGTTGTGTTTTTTCACCCTGGTTGATCTTTGTGGCTAGTATCTGTAGGTGATTGGCAGATTGACAAACCCAGACCTATTGACTTGCTGTATGTTAATCTGCCCCCCCCTTTTAAAGGGGTTGAAACTTCCAATGGCATAGGAAGACAATTGAGAAATTTACTAAAAACATGGCACCCTCCAGGGGGAATTACATTTACAAATTGTTACCATTATTATCAGAAACCTGACTTGAATACTTTCAGACATGTTATTTCCTTTTGGTGTGAGGAGAGCAGGTAGGCATGTGAATCACAGACATGTATTACTGAGGATATGAAAAAAGAGATCGTTCCAGAGATAAAATTGATATGTCACCTATGTTAATAATATGTTTTCACACTCATTTTACAAACGGGAAAGAAAAGAATTTGACAAACTCTGAGATCATGGATAATACTATAAAGAACGAAAACCATGAAACTATAGCGCTCCCTAGTGTTTGTTCAAGGGAACAGAACCCGACATTTAGACTAACTTATAAAGCATAAATATATCGGCTCAGTAGCCATCATCACATTTTTTCACTGCACCCTGTACTATCTGTACTATTGCTTAGGCAATTTTTTTTATAGTACACAATTTGGCAATATAAGTTACTTCAAAACATTGGACTTTTTATTTTTAAACAACAGTTTTCGTTTTTTTATTGAATCTTAAAGAATGTACAATTCTCTTAGATTTACAAGTAATAAAACGCCTACCTGTCCTTTTAGTCTAAAATACAACAGAAAAATAGTAATATGAAGATTTATTTTGGAAAATAATATGATGTGCCGATTAAATATTTAAAACTTCAAGTGTATGTAACTGTCTATAAATGAGTATTTATTGTGTATGTCTATAATGAGTTTTCATTGGTTAAAATAGTCCATTCTAGTAATTTTAAATGTCGTAATCTAAAATATATATATTTTTTTCCTCCCCCAGAAATTTGACAGCATGGATTGGGGAACACTTCATTCACTTATCGGAGGTGTCAACAGACATTCAACAAGCATTGGCAAAATTTGGCTCTCTGTACTCTTCATATTCCGCATAATGATACTGGTGGTGGCGGCAGAAAGTGTCTGGGGCGATGAACAGGCTGATTTCACCTGCAACACCTTACAGCCTGGGTGCAAGAATGTCTGCTACGACCATCACTTCCCAATCTCTCACATTAGGCTTTGGTGTCTTCAGCTTATTTTTGTTGCCACACCAGCCCTCCTAGTTGCCATGCACGTAGCCTACCTAAAACACGAGGAAAAGAAGCAACTGCAGAAAAAGGGAAACTGCAATGAGAAAGACCTTGAAGAGGTAAAGCAAAGGAAAGTTAGAATAGTGGGAACCCTGTGGTGGACCTATGCCACCAGCATTTTCTTTAGAGTCATGTTTGAGGCTGCCTTTATGTACATGTTCTACTTTTTGTACTCTGGATTCCACATGCCACGCCTGGTCAAATGTGACAACTGGCCTTGTCCCAACGTTGTAGACTGTTTTATTTCCAGGCCCACTGAAAAAACAGTGTTTACTATTTTCATGATCATAGTATCTGGTATCTGTATGGTCCTAAATGTGGCAGAATTATGCTATCTGATCATCCTAGCATCTCTCAGAAGATCAAGGAAACAAGCTAGGAAGCATTTAAACAACATCTCGGGCAAGGAGGAGAAACAGAACATGCTGAATGAACAGAAAGAACAGTGATCCAGACAACTGACTCATCTGGAATTACTTGCAATTGATTTGGGAACACAACTGCCATTTATGAAACTGGAATAATTATCAGAAAAGGTTTTTGGTTTTTTTTCTCTTTTACTTTAGTTTTGAGGCACTACATCAAGAACATAGGCGTATAAACCCTCAATGTGATGCTTCCTTAGAAAAAGATGTTTCTTTTCTATCTGCGATCATCTCAGAATCAAAGGGAAAGCAATGGTGTTTTGCCATTAGAGTTTAACAAAAGTCCACAAGATGGACAACATGCTAAATGTATGAGAAGATGTGCTAGAATTAACTTGACTGACAATCAATAGTATTTTATGGTTTATTGTGTTTTTGTTATTTATGTTCCAAAAGAAGACTTGACGCTGGGTCCTTGTATGAATAATAAAACCAGCAACAGGTTTGGAAAGTTAGTGATATTATTTGTATGTAAACACTGCCACTTTCATGAAAAATGATTCCTGTGCAATGAGTGAAGGTGTAGGGTTAGATGGGTGAACTATGCAGTGTCCACAGATGCCACATAAGGACATTTTAGGGAGATTTACAAAGTGGTGAGCGGTTGGAGACAATTTTGCATTTGCATTGTTTGGAGGGGTAGAGGTGGCTGTTTGGGAGAAGGGCAACTTTAACCATGCTAATATGGTAGCCAAAGAAGCCCAGAAGCAGCCAGCCAACATGTCAAAGATGAATGATTAGTGTTTGTGGAGTTCCTCTCACCATAGGTACCACTTGGGGTCTGATTTTCCTCCCAGGCACATTATAGATTTGTGAGCCACGGGGAATACTTGTGATGCTCTTGTTGCACATCTGGTCTGCTCTATGGAATATCCAGCATCAGTGGTTGTCCTGACAATAACATGGACGTTGTTGTCTGAGTTTTCAAACGCCAACCTTTCACCATTCAGTAAATCTACCCTAATGCTTATGTTTTCACTGACAATCTGTCAATACACAAACTCTACATTACGAATAGATGGTTTAAAAACCATCAGTTTTCATTTTGTGGTTAAATATGATGGAATGCAGCCACAGTGATGCATTTAAAGGGAACCTATATCTAAAGGTTTATACTCCTTGAAACAATATGTAGCATTTGGCAATATATGTGAAGATTCCACAGATATTTTCCCAAAAAATTTGTAAGAGCATTTTTAACTTTTTAACTTTTTTTTTTTTTTTGCCACCTGAGTGCAAATATAATAAACCTGAGTAGATGGAAAGCAATAACATAATACTTGAAGCTCTACCTTTTATATAATTATGTTGCAATAGTTGCTTAATTTAAAGGGGAAGTAAAGAGAAGGGTTAATATATTAGGGGTTTTATTGTTTCCGTATCTGGCAGGGTGTGCATGCTTGTAGTTTGGCTGTACTGATAAAATGATGATTTTTGTATTTGAGCTCCAGAACAAAACAAAAAAGCAACTCCCAATTTGTTTGACATGTGGGAAATGAACAATCACTTGGATTATACATACTGTATGTAAATATTTTAAAGCTGTAATTGCAGCAGTAGGTCACTAGATGGAGCGCTACATGTACAAAATGTCAATGTAATGCTGCAATTTTTGTATGTTTAGTTCAAATAAATAATTCTTTTAATACCTTTTTGTTTTTGGAATTATTTAAAGGATAACTTTAGTTTTCACTAAAATAAAATTCTGTCCTAAATCCAAAAATGTATACATTTAGAATAAAAACTGACATGCAAACATTTCTTTTTTTAAATTGACAAACTGTTGCCAATGATGCACTTTTTAAGACCCACCAAGTGCTACCAGAACTTTTTTTAGTTTTTGAAGCTAAGAATGTATCATTGCTTTTCTTAAATTCATAAACAAACATTTTCTGCCACTACTGGCCACGCTGCACCTGGTATAAAATGGCTGGATTATTAAATGGGGGTCCACAAAAGTTTCCTGAGGCACTTGGTACATTGGTCCCATCAAAGGGGGATTTCATCACGAGAGTAGACATAGGGTGCCCTATTAAAATTGATGGCATACGTGTGTTAGTTTGTTAGCAGCCATTTCAGAGCAGTTGTCTTACACATGTTCCTGGGGTGAGGGGGCACTTCCCATATATGTGCCCTGTTTTTCAATCGAAATATTATGGAACAAATTAAAGTAATTTTGTTCAAAAATGTACCAAATGTTACCAAAACCCTTGGGTATGTTCAGTAGAAAAAATAAGTTACTAAACCACTAGGAAGAGGTTAGGGCCAATTGTAAAGGGCCTCCTTCTACACCAATAAGTTCTGGGGCTCAGGGGCTGCATGGGACTGTATTAATCCAGGACTGAACGCCACTCTGCTTTCACTGATTTAGATAGCATTAGGTTTTTGCAAAATTATTGTGTATTTACACAATTTTATTTATAAATAATTTTTTCAATGGTTTATCTCTTGTAAGGATGTGTGACACAGAGTGAGTGAGAGACTTTCACACCCAGCAAACATTCAGAGCTCTAAGGGAGAAATGAGGGGTACAGGGGAATTGGGTCCCAAATGGAGCAATCTGCCCCTCTTTAGATCTGGATCCTTTAGAAGCAGTATGCCGCTGCCAAGTGCACCCCGGATGCCTGGTGCGAAGTCCAGCCTTGTGTTATAACCCTGTATCAGGGCAAGTTTTACCTTTTTACACAGAATAATCTAAAATAATGGCATGTATCACAGTTTAGTGCCACAAACCCATATACTTTAAGGACACATCTGCAGTAAAAGTTATTTTGGGAGGAGGCCACCCTGATCCTTTGGATGTGTAATCTGCCCCCCCCTCCCTTTTTACCGCAGGGATGGCTGGATGGAACAGGGGCAGGCTGCAGGTGTGCCTGTTGTTGGGACTGTGACAGTGATGAGGTTTAGATGGGGCATGCGTGGGCGTGGCCTTTGCCCACTAACTTGATGGGTTCAGCCATGCATGCACACAGAATGTGACAGCAGAGATGGACGAAGAGGAGACCCTGGACTGTATGGAATCCAAACCTGAACATTAAGACCCTTCTCTCCTCTACAGCCACGTTTTCCATTTAGATTGTTTTCACTCCCCCCAGCTTGGCTGTCACCAAATGCCCAGAGGAGGAGATCTATGAGTTGAGGTGGCTGGCTGCGGTCAGATCAGTTTTTGGTAAGCAATCAAAGCTCGAGTGCTGGGAGTTGGGAAGTGGGAGGGTGGCATCTACATAAAGTCTGTCTGATACCAGCCAGGCAGCGGACAGCGGAGATCCAGAATCCTTACCTGGTCGCACCTGTATGACTGGAGCTCTGGAGTGTGTCCTGCACACCAGCTGTGGAGCTCTGAACTTTTATGTATGGATTCCATGCAGAGCCTGTGAATTCCTGGCTTTATCCTCGCCCTGGAGCAGCCAGGAGTCTGAGAAGTCATTCTCGAACTCTTTAGTAGTTTTGAGAAGCCATTGCAGGGCTGAGAGTTTTTATCTGGGGGGGTTGTTGGCTGCAGGCATGTGATGTGAGCTGCACTGAATTAGGTACAACTCTGGGCTGTTCCACATCCACGCGTGAGTGGGATTAACCTGGTGTCCTGATTTTATGGCAAATAGAACGCTAGAGAACCCAAGTTAACAGCTCTAGAATCAGATACAGATGTTTACACGTCTACTGAATTGGCGAGACGTGTTTTATTTGGATAATACTAAACAAAGACAAAAACATAATAAAGAGAGTAGTGGAATTAACAACCAAACACTATTTCTGCCTTTTAGTGTTTTATTCCTGTTTTATAACCTAAAGATGTTAGGTTTGCTTTTCTAAGTTTCTGTAGACTTTTGTTAACTATGGGCTGTATGTCCTCCATGATTCCTCTATAGGGGGGTGAAATCTGTCACTCCATACAGTGAGATGGGGAGAAGCATTAAACAAATGAGTAATTGTATAGCAATGTCTGATTAGTTGTACTACACTGTAGGCATCCGTTGATCTGGCAATATTTCTCCTGCTTCAGCACTTCCAGACTTGCTGAGATAAGCATGTTCTAGGGGTGGCACACAGACATGTAAAGCAGGGGGATTTACTACATACATTTGATGTTGATGCAATACTCCATTCATATATTGCATGGGCTTCTGCTAGAGGGGCAATTTAACTAATTCCCTTACTTGATGCATTTTACAATCCTGGGAAATTGTTTTGTTGTGCCTTAGGAATATGTAGCCTCTAGCCTTCCAGCTTCTCCGCAGGTGGGGTGTGTCTACTGCTGGCTGAGCATGATGTGTGTTTTGGTCCACAGTTGCTTCATCTCCAGAACTTGCATATTACTTCTTTGTCAGTACGGTACAGTTGCCCCCTATACTCAAGCCAAGTGGGTCTTCTCAGATCAGGTTACCTATCCAAGCTATCTGTTGGTGACTTAGAATGATGGGAATTGGAACCCACAAGGCCTGTTGATTTCCCATGTGTTCTTTTGAGTATTTGGTCACCTTGGAATTGAGAGATTACAAAAGGACATATAGCACCAACTTCACATGCTGGGGTATCCGTAATATATACAACAATATATGTAATACTGTTAGATGACCCAATAATATATTCTATAATTGTCCTTCTGCAACATGCACACATCCTCATTAAATCTCGATTTGTACATAGAAGACAATTTAACTTCTACAAACAGAATATACCCAATTATCACCCTAAATATATGATATATATCTGAAGGCATTGCACATATACAATGGTATTGTCCAGAGGGTTCTAATTAAAATGATATATGATTTTTTTTACCCCACGTCCTAATATCTCCAATACACCATGTAACACCTGATCACAAAAAACATGAGAATTACAACAAAAACACAATAATATAATGAGACATTATGAGCAGATAACGGTGGGAAATGATTACTTTCTCATCTTCAAAACATGGTTCCCAAGCAGAACCAGAAATATAATAATAAAGTTTCCACTCCATTGCAGATGGCATCAAAGCATCTCAGACATGATGATTGAGCCTGGAATACATTGTTTCTGCTCAGATTCTCGGGAATGCTGTTATCATTGGGAGCATTGAGGTTTGATAGCAAAATAAATGATGGGGCTCAGTCCTGAAATGTTTGCACTGAGCAGGGATGCCTGGTACTCTGTGGGCATCTGACAATCCGCTTCATTCATGCTCCAATCACTCCCACAGCATGTGGACAGTGGGCTAAAAGTGTGCCATATAGACTGCCTCTTGGTGGACCTTTGGGCTGTGTCTTAGACAGAGGCGTTCTGTAGGTAAGTGACTGCATTTTATGACATCCTCAGTTCCCTATGATCACACCGAGAGTTAAAGTCTTCGGTGATGACACAGGTTGGACCAGCAACTACTAATATTAATCACGGCTACTAAAAACACACGAAAACACCCCTATATTTATAGTGAGTACCCCAAGAAGGACTCTTACAGGTAGATTCAGGAAAATGGCTACAGGGGGATACATTATGGATCTACTAGCTGATCCAGGGCAGGACTCTTTAAATAGGCCACCTAAAGACATGCTATTTAATATAGCAGCAAAGGTATTTGTAGGTCCATGTTTCCTTTTATTCTTCTAAATAGTAATTAGTCAGTTTGGGATATGGGAAAATGCGTGTAGATGTTGCTGTAGAGATTAAATAAAATTCCAGCCACAGAACCCATCCAACACCACAAACCCTATATATATATATATATATATATATATATATATATACTCGTTAACAGAAATATATATATATATATATATATATATTTCTGTTAACGAGTGCTTTTGGGATGATGAAAATCTCAGCCTGTGAAACACAAATAAATACATTTTCCGAAAACAATGACTTTAATATTGTTGCGTCTCCTTTAAGGCCATGATCTTTGCATAAGTTTGTATAAGGGGGCGATATGTTCAGTAAACTCTACAAACTCTCTCTGGACCCTATAATGATTTAGGAAAACATAGTAGACACGTATATAGTGATTTATGGGGCATATGTTATAATTTTTACAATATTAAACAAGTTATTGTTATTATTATTATTATTATTATTATTAAGAAGATGACTTTAAATGACTGTTACTGTAGGTTGAATAGCATGCATCATGTTAAACAATACGAAGTGAGGCGTGGCACCAAACTCAATAACTGATAATCTATAATCAATACATTATTTCACATAATAACCTTAAAATCTGCATTAAAACAAATACACACATGGGTTGACGTATGCCACAAAGACATTTTGTTTAATAGGCCAATTTAGCCACAATCATAGTCACTGTGACATATATACTGATGCGGTGATGTAAATATAGAAGTTGGTTTCAATTCCTTGGTGTGCTGCCCTTCTTGGCTTTATTTATATTGGCTGAATGATGCACCGAGATGAAGCCTTTGGGAAGGTTGTGTGAAGGGTTACTTAACTGATTTATACACACATACAGAACATATCCCTCTTAGTTACATTTAAAACTAAATATTGAACAGTTTATATAGTTTCTGTAATCTGCTATATATAACTAAATATTGAATAGTTTATATAGTTTCTGTAACCTGCTATATATAACTAAATATTGAATCGTTTATATAGTTTCTGTAATCTGCTATATATAACTAAATATTGAATCGTTTATATAGTTTCTGTAATCTGCTATATATAACTAAATATTGAATAGTTTATATAGTTTCTGTAACCTGCTATATATAACTAAATATTGAATCGTTTATATAGTTTCTGTAATCTGCTATATATAACTAAATATTGAATCGTTTATATAGTTCTATATATAAAACTAAATATTAGTTTGTATAGTTTTTGTAATTTGCTATACATAAAACTAAATATTGGATAGCTTGTATAGATTTTGTAATTTTCTATATATAAAACGAAATATTGGATCATTTATATAGTTTCTGTAATTTGTAAATATAAAACTAAATATTGGATAATATATATAGTTTCTGTAACTTGTTATATATATATATAACTAAATATTTGATCGTTTGTATAGTTTATGTAATGTATTATATATAAAACTAAATATTAGATCGTTTTATATTGCAAGTTACATAAACTATACAAACTATTCAATATTTAGTTTTATGTAGAGCAAGTTATAGAAACTATACAAACTATCCATTATTTAGTTTTATATATAGAAAGTTACAGAAACTATACAAACTGACCAATATTTAGTTTTATATACAGCAAATTACAATCGTTTATATAGTTTCTGTAACTTGTAAATATAAAACTAAATATTGGATAATATATATAGTTTCTGTAACTTGTTATATATATAACTAAATATTTGATCGTTTGTATAGTTTATGTAATGTATTATATATAAAAATAATATTAGATCATTTTATATTGCAAGTTACATAAACTATACAAACTATTCAATATTTAGTTTTATGTAGAGCAAGTTATAGAAACTATACAAACTATTCAATATTTAGTTTTATATATAGAAAGAAAAAAAACTATACAAACTGTATAATATTTAGTTTTATATACAGCAAATTACAATCGTTTATATAGTTTCTGTAACTTGTAAATATAAAACTAAATATTGGATAATATATATATAGCTTCTGTAACTTGTTATATATATAAAACTAAATATTTGATTGTATAGTTTATGTAACTTGTTATATTTAAAACTAAATATATGTATAGTTTATGTAACTTGCTATATATAAAACTAAATATTAGATAGTTTGTATAGTTTCTGTAACTAGCTACATAGAAAACGAAATAATGGATAGTTTGTATATTTTCTGTCACTTTCTATATATCAACTAAATATTAGATAGTTTGTATAGTTTCTGTAACTTTCTATATATAAAATTAAATATTAGATAGTTTGTATAGTTTCTGTAACTTTCTATCTATAAAATTAAATATTAGATAGTTGGTATAGTTTCTGTAACTAGCTATATATATCAACTAAATATTAGATAGTTTGTATAGTTTCTGTAACTTTCTATATATAAAATTAAATATTAGATAGTTTGTATAGTTTCTGTAACTTTCTATATATAAAACTAAATATTAGATAGTTTGTATAGTTTCTGTAACTTTCTATATATAAAACTAAATATTAGATAGTTTGTATAGTTTCTGTAACTTTCTATCTATAAAATTAAATATTAGATAGTTGGTATAGTTTCTATAACTTTCTATATATAAAACTAAATAATGGATAGTGTAAATAGCTTATGTTACTTGTGTCCTCATGTGTGCATGTGTTTGTGTTTGTTGTGTGTCTGCACAGTAGTTAATGCATGTTGCATTTTTGTATTTGTCTTTGTAACCCTAAGTGTATTTGTAACTTGTACTACTGTTTTATTTTATATGTATTTTGTAGGTTACACATTATGTCATGTATGTATCATGTAGTGTATCTTAAAGTGTATATATCATGAATGGACAGGGTGTATGCACACATCTAGGTAGACATTGGTCAGCATATCACTTTTGTTGTTGATCACTGCTTGTAAATGCACTTACCACCTCAGGACCACTGCAAACACTTTTTATTTTATGTAAACTAGACATGTGCGGGGTTCATATATCTTTATCACACAGCCTAAAGGGCTGGGGCTTCTGGCGAGGGGGGGGGAAGCTTGGTAGCTCTTGTGAGTGCCCCCTCCTTAATTAAATATTTCAGTGGTCCTTTCCACATGCAGGGGGGGGGCAAGAAGATCTGACCTTCCTTCTGGCAAAGGGGTTGGTTGCATATGTCTCCTAGGAGTTCGCCCTCAAAGAAAAAAAGAAGGAAAACGGGCAGCTTTTTAACTTTTTAAAACCTTTGGGGCTCCGAAAAAAAATAAATATATATATATATATATAAAATGATGTGCTATTTTATTATTTTAAAAAGTATGTATTTTGGATCTGCTATGTTGTATCTGAAAAACATTGATCATTCCAATTTTGTTTTTTGCTTTAATAGATTTCATCATCCTGTTGTACTTTAATCAATAAAAATAATATTTATATCTAGTGTCTAAGCTGAAGTAGCCTAGGTTCTAGGTACCAATCATGCCCTGCTGTATTTAGGTAGCCAAGGGTCACTTGGCGCCCCCTGCAGCTTGTTGTCATGAACAACCACTTTAATTATCTTCATGGCCTGCTGGCTTTAGTAATGACCAAAAGTTGATCTAAATGTAAATTTGCACCATATCAGTAATTTAACATTATGTATTATTACCCTTTCAAACACCTTTTAAATGATAACAAACTATAACATTTATTATTCAAAACTATTCAGACTTTGTGATGTGGCTCGTACAATGTCCAGGGAAATAAATCATTAAGTGTATATGGACACAGATATTAATTTACAGAGACAATCTCTGGTGTTAAAGCTTACACATCCCTTTACATGAGGTATGATATCCTTAAGTAGCCAAATTACATACATAAGATAAAGAGGTCTTGTAATAGTGAAAAGGAAGAGGTGATAAAGGAGATTAGGAGAACTTACTATTAGAGGGTAAAAGCCATGTGCAAAAATACACGGGAAGGTAAAATCATGAAGGCTTTGCATGTTTAAATTCAATTATCGTGGCACGCTTATGGAGGACTTCACAAAGTGGAGCGAGAGATGCAGATCATTTCAGCAGCATTGTGGATACATTACATTGGACAGAGTCAGAGGAATGTCAACCAGAAGGGAGTTGAAGTAATCAAAAAACAGGCAGTTGTGGATAGTGTTCCTTACTTCCATGTGGGAGCACTTGTAAGGTCCATGGTACCATTAGGCCCATCCAGTCTGCCCAACCTTTGAGTGCTTTCCATAGTACCTGGCCTTATCCTATATCTAGCTCAGCCTTATGCCTATCCCATGCTTGCTTACATGACTTCACTGTACTAACATCTACCACTTCTGCTGGAAGGCTATTTCATGCATCCATTACCCTTTCCATAAAGTAATATTTCCTGATGTTACCTTTAAACCTTTGGCCCTCTAGTTTATGGTTATGTCCTCTTGTTGTAGTATTTCTCCTTTTAAATAAACAGGCTTTTTTTATCTTGTTGATTCCATTTAAGTATTTAAGAGTTTCATCCCCCCCCCCCGTCACGTCTTTCTTCCAGGCTATATATGTTATGATGTTTTAACCTTTCCTGGTAAGGTTATCCTGTAATCCATGAACCATTTTAGTAGCCCTTCTCTGCACTTTCTCCAACATTTCTATATCCTTCTGGAGATACGGTCTCCAGTACTGTACACAATACTCCAAGTGAGGTCTCACCAGTGATCTGTACAACGGCATGAGCTCTTCCCTCTATCTACTGCTAATACCTCTCGCTATACAACCAAGCATTCTGCTATCATTACCTGCTGCTCTACTGCATTGTCTGCCTACCTTTAAATGCTCAGAAATAATTACCCCTAAATCCCTTTCCTCACACGTTGAAGTTAGGACAGTATCAAATACTCTATACTCTGCCCTTGGGTTTTTATGCCCTAGATGCATTACTTTGCATTTATCTACGTTAAATGCCAGTTGCCACAGCTCTGACCATTTTTCCAGTTTACCTAAATCATTTGCCATTTGGCTTATCCCTCCAGGAACATCAACCCTGTTGCAAATTTTTGTCATCAGCAAAAAGACATACCTTTCCATCAAGACCATCTGCAATATCACTAATGAAAATATTAAAGAGAATGGGTCCAAGTACAGATCCCTGAGGTATCCCACTGGTAACAAGGCCTTGTTCTGAATATACGCCATTGACTACAACCCTCTGTTTTCTGTCACTCAGCCACTCCTTAATCCATTCAACAACATTGGGATCTAAACTCAGAGATTACAGTTTATTTATAAGTCTTCTATGTGGGACAGTGTCAAAGGCCTTACTCAAATCCAGATACGCAATGTCTACTGCACCACCGCGATCAATTACTTTAGTCACCCAATCAAAAAAATCAATAAGATTTGTTTGGCAAGATCTTCCTGAGGAAAACCCATGTTGTTTTTGATCTTGAAACCCATGCGACTTCAGCTGTTCAACAATCCTTTCCTTTAACATTGTTTCCATTAATTTCCCCACTACAGATGTAAGACTAACTGGCCTGTAGTTGCCCGACTCCTCCCTACTGCCTTTTTTGTGTATAGGCACAACATTCGCTACTTTCCAATCCCCAGGGACAACTCCCGTTACCAATGATTCGTTAAATATATAAGTTAACGGTTTTGCTAGTGCAGCCCCAAACTCTTTTAATAACTTGGGGTGTATCCCATCAGGCCCCATCGACTTATTTGTCTTTACCTTAGACAACTGAAGTAGAGCCTCCGCCTCGATTAACTCACATTTATCAAATGACTCTCTTTTCCTAACTGAGGTCCCATTCCCTCAAAAGTCAGCTTTTCTAAAATCTAAAGCTTTTGTTTTTGTGTGGTGTGACTCAGTCACTGTTCGTATATTAACCCACACAGACTGATCATCACTAGATCCCAAACTTTCACCTACAGAAATATCTGTTAACAAATCTCCATTTGTGAAAACTAAGTCCAATATGGCCTCCTTACGAGTTGGTTCCTCAACCACCTGTTTTTTAAAGATAATCAGAATATCTGCGCTCTGGGTACAACCAGCTACTTGGGTTTTCCAGTTCACATCAGGGAGATTAAAGTCACCCATGATTATAACATCCCCCTTCACTGTCATTTTAGCTATTTCCTCCACTAGTAGATTATCGAGTTCTTCTACTTGTCCTGGGGGTCTATAAATCACACCTATGCGAGTTACTTTACTTTTGCCAAATTGTACTGTAACCCAAACCGACTCTATGTTCTCTTCACCAACTTGTATTAAGTTAGATTTGATGTTATTTTTCACATATAGGGCCACCCCTCCCACTTTCTTGCCCTTTCTGTCTTTTCTATATAAAGAGTACCCCGGTATTGATATGTCCCAGTCATTTTTCTCATTATACCATGTATAAGGTCAGGGATTAGATTTGCTTTAATTGACAACCTGCCCATGTTTCACCGCTAGTGACTTCTTGGTGGATTCCTATTTCTAAATATATATAGTATAAATTAAAACTTTATTTTTGCCTACAACCAGAGAGTGCCTGTTCTTTTGTACTAACCTCTTTAACTATATATACATTCAGTACTGTGCAAATGTTTTAGGCAGGTGTGACAAATGCTGTAAGGTAAGAATGCTTTAAAAAATCGACATATTAATAGTTTGTTTACACCATTTAACAAAATGCAAAGTGAGTGAACAGAAGGAAACTCTAAATCAAATCAATATTTGATGTGACCACCCTATGCCTTGACATCAGCATCAATTCTTCTAGGTACACTTGCACAAGGCCAGGGGTTTTGTGGGCATATAGTTATGTGTATGATTATACAATTATACCAAACAGGTGCTAATAAGCATCAGTTTAATATGTAGGTTGAAACAAAATTATTATGTGGTGTATAAACATCTGTGTAGGAGGAATAAAACTGGACAAGAAACAGCCCACTAACATGGGGAGGTTGCCGAGGACAGTTGATGTCAAAAGTCATGCACCATTGGAAAATTGAGCACAGCAACAAGACACGTGTTAGTTATACTGCATCAGCAAGGTCTCTCACAGGTAGAAATTTCAAGGCAGACAGGGGTTTTTAGATTTTCTGTTCTAGCTTTTCTGAAGAAGCACAAAGAAAAAGGAAATGTTGATGCAGCGGTCGGCCAAGAAAAATCGGAAGATGTCCAGCAATGCCATCAGCTCAGCATTGGCAGAAAACAGTGGGACCCTGGTACACCCATCTACTGTCTGAAGACTTGCGGCCAAAAATCCATTCCTCCGACATGGAAACATGGCCAAGCGACTCAACTATTCGCGTAAACACAGGAATTAGGGTGCAGAAAATGGCAGCAGCTTTCTGGACTGGTGAGTCCAAATTTCAAATATTCGCCTTAGCAGAAAGCAGTTTGTTTGCTGAAGTGCTGGAGAAGCATGGTTGAGGTTCATCGCACGTTTGGGGCTGCATTTCTGAAAAACAGAGTTTGGGATTTGGTCAGAATTAATGGTCTCCTCAATGCTGAGAAGTACAGGCAGATAATTGTCCATCATACAATTAGTACCATCACAGAGGCATCTGATTGGCCCCAAATGTATTCTGCAGCATGAAAACGACCCCAAACATAACACCAAAGTCATTAAGAACTATCTTCAGCATAAAGAAGAACAAGGAGTCTGGGAAATGATGGCATGGCCCCCACAGGGCCCTGATCTCAACCTCAAAACGTTTTTGAATAAATACGTAAGTGCAAGATGCGCCAAGTCTTGGTCCTGTTTGGTCTCGCTCTGTGTTTGGACAAATAAAGCTTGCTTTGATTTTACTTGGATGCACGTTGCCCTGTCATTTCAGAAGCTGGCATTTTTTCATAGAGGAGCCTTACAAAATGGCGTGCCAGTGTAACTAAAAGAAATGATGCTGTTTTGAAGACAAAGCTGGTCATACCAAATATAGATTTTTCTTCTATTCACTCACTTTGCATTTTGTTAAATTATAAAAAGAAACTATTAACGCATCTATTTTTTAAAACATTCTTACTACACAGAAATTTCTTAACACCTGCCTAAAACTTTTGCACAGCACTGTATGTAGATAGATAGATAGATAGATACCACTATTATTCCATTACATTTTATTAACAGGTCACAATAATCCCTACTATGAAAGGGGATAATACAAATTAACCAATAAGATATTATTTGACAATATACAAAATTAACACAAGGCTGGAGAGGGCTTGGTGAAAAAGGGAGATATAATTTGGTGGATATGCAGAACATTCTTTTGAAAGTATTTTTTTTAGAAAGGCAAGACATACAGGGCATTAAATCAAATAAAATATTTTAGAGCTTCTTGATCGAAGGAGAAATCCGATTGCCTTTTGGAGTCAAGAAGGAATTTACCCCCTGATGGCAGAATTCGAAGTAACTTAATCAGGGTTTTTATGCCTTCTTTTGGATCAATAGTAGGAAGGTTAGGTAGAAGGGATGAACTTGATATACTTAGGTCTTTTTTCAACCTTATTTACTATGTAACTATGTAATAATGGAGACTAAAATAGTTTGGGGAGTCAGTGAATGAAAACCAAACGAATAGAGAGTAAAGGGCCCTGCAAAGCTTTAGTTTTTGAATTAAAAAAAAGTTTCAATTTGGAGATTGGTATTCCACCCAATTATATCCGGTTTATTAAGATAAAGGTTGACATGGGTTATATCTTCATATGGACATTTTTCAGTATTGGGTGCCATGAGTGAAAGGATGGCACGGTTGGTGTAATAAACTTATTCAATTAATTTACTTTGATCTGATTTTTCCCCCTGATTTGATTTGGTCCAAAATTTGAGATTTACAGGGACTTAGGAGAAAAAAAAGACTACAAGAGAAAATGAACAGGAAGGAACCTTCAATGGACCTAAGGATTTTAAATGGTGGAAACATATTTGAAAATGGTAACCAGACAAAATGGAGTCCAATCCATCTGTCAATATATATGACAATGTTATATTTCTTTATTGTGATTTCTCTGTGCTCTTAATCTAACGAAACCGTCCACTGCATGAATACGTACCTAGAGGACCATTCATTTATAACATGTGGTGTTTAGGAAAAGTAACACTTCTGTTTTAAGCCATAATTGGCCACACAAGGTTTAAACTTATTAACGAGAAATATTTTCTATCGCTTTTGAGTTGCAAGGCACATTTAAAAAGTGGACAAGGACTGATTGTGTTTTAAGAATACTGCTGCAATTACTGAACGTTTGTAATAACCACTGGGGTACACAAACTTCTACAATCTTTCTTCTGAAAAACCTTTGACATTATGTTTCTTATGGTCATTAAGTAATTAATCTAGTATTAAAAATGAGCCAAATAAGTGTTTGTCTGTTCAACCCTGTTTCCATGAGTGTTACACAGTAATCCTACTGAGCAAGAACAGTTTGATATTGACCAATGCCCTAGTAAAGACAAAGGCAATACTACTGCACCAGCTATTAAGAATAGTATTATTATTATTATAAATAGTATTATTATTTGTTTTATATCATATTCTACAGCACTGTACATTGAAAGGGGACACAGTGACAAACTGCTCCGTATTGCAAAAATACAGAACATTACCGTCAATTCAACAAACTGTTTCTTGTAGTACAACAAATTAGCATTTATGTGTTCATAAGGAGCTACTAGAATATGCACTTCCTAACAATTGCTTTAATCATTTATTCACAACATCAAGGCAGACAACAGGGCTTTATAATTAAGCCTCTTCCACAAATCTCTTGTTATACTGTGGCTCACAAAACATACCTGTTATTTTGTCACCCAAGAGTCTGTCAATTGTCTTTGTGATGCGGAGAGATGTAAACGTTATTGATTGATTGTGGTATAATTCACTCTTGATTGATTAGCAATAGGTTCTGTTTTCATACAAAACTCAGCAAGATTGCTGTAGTTTAAAAACAAAAATGCTGTCAACTATGTATATGTGTTCTCAATATCAGGTGAGTATACCACAGCCAGCGGGAACACCATACATTGGGAAGAAGTTTTGTGAGACATGTCTACACTGATGCATTGCATAATTTGTGCTATAGTCCTTCTGACCTTCCCTAGGAGGGTGCAGGCTTGGTCATTAGATTTCTAGTGCCATAGACAAACCATTTAACACTCCCTCCTGCACGCACCTGCTTACTAACACAGGCTATCATATGCACACCAATTCAGAAGTCTGTGTAGTTACTTCTTATGTCCTGTACCTGCGCATGTACATGCTTAATCAAGATAAATACAGAAAGGAAGTTTGATTATTGTTTGTACCAGCATGGGTGCATGGGTATGATTACCATTGGGTTTGACAAGAAAGTAACCATAACCATGCCTGGTGTACCTTATGGAAACTTCAGCCTTGGATGTCAACAAGCTGGCCATAGGGAGGTAAAAGCTAGAGTTGAACCCAATCCTGAAGGGAGCTGGAGGAGGAATGACAATATCATGCATATGGTGGACATGTTTATGATTATCATTAGTATTATTATATGAGATGTTATTGTGGCGTAAAAGCACAAGATAAGGACATACAGTTTGAATATAAATCCACTTGAATGCATGGTGTAGGAAGTGTGGATTTGGAATTAACAGCATATATCTACATAATGTAAAGAACATTTTTTTACTGTTGTCACATTGTGTAATTGGTGATACTTTGTCTTATTACTGTCTACCTGTTTATTTGTAGGTTAGATATCAGAAACAATGGGTGACTGGAGTTTCCTGGGACGACTATTAGAAAATGCACAAGAGCACTCCACGGTTATTGGCAAGGTTTGGCTGACTGTACTCTTCATTTTCCGGATTTTGGTACTAGGAGCAGCGGCTGAAGAGGTCTGGGGGGATGAGCAGTCTGACTTTACTTGTAACACCCAGCAACCAGGTTGTGAGAATGTTTGCTATGACAAGGCATTTCCCATTTCCCACATTAGGTTCTGGGTGCTTCAGATTATATTTGTGTCCACCCCCACCCTCATCTACCTGGGCCATGTTCTGCATATTGTGCGAATGGAAGAAAAGAAAAAAGAGAAAGAGGAGGAGCTGAAGAAGTGCATCAAAGGTAATGATGAGAAGGAACTTCTCCTAAGAAAAGGAGTTGAGAAGAAGGAAAAGCCTCCTATCAGAGATGAAAGAGGCAAAATCAGGATAGGTGGTGCCCTCCTTCGCACATACGTCTTCAACATCATTTTCAAGACTCTGTTTGAGATCGGTTTTATTGTAGGACAGTATTTCCTCTACGGTTTTGAGCTAAAGCCCCTTTACAGATGCAACCGATGGCCTTGCCCCAATACTGTGGACTGTTTCATTTCAAGGCCGACCGAAAAGACCATTTTTATCATATTTATGCTTGTAGTGGCTTGCGTGTCTCTTTTGCTGAATATGTTAGAGATATATCACTTGGGATGGAAGAAGCTCAAGCAGGGCATGACTAACAGATACATCCCTGACCCAGCTTGCAATAAGGCAGAGCCTCCTAGTCCGCTCCCGCGAACTGCACCACCTAGCATGTCTTTCCCGCCATATTACACGGATGCAGCTGCTTCCCCTCCGGTCGTGCAACATGCATACGCCAGGTCTCCCCTCTCTGATTTCAAGATGGCATCACTGGCAGAAGAACCTCTAGACCCATCCTACTTTGGAGGTCATCATGAACACCACTCATTAGCAACTGAGCAGAACTGGGCCAACCTGGCTGTGGAGCGGGAAAGGAAACTGGGGTCAAGTGGTGCAAGCGCATGTAGTGGCAGCACTTCAGCCCCAAGTAGTGTGAGAAATGAAGGGGGAGGGGAGGAGGTGGCAACTGGCTTGGCAGGGAGTGGGAGCAGCATAAGGGCGGAAGTCGAGGAGAGACCAGCGACCACAACAGTGGAGATGCATCAACCGCCTGTCCTGATAGATACAAGAAGGCTCAGTAGGGCTAGCAAGTCCAGCAGTAGCAGAGCCAGGTCAGATGACTTAGCTGTCTAGCTGTTTTGCAGGGCACAAATATATATAAATCTGTGTGTCAGCGCAGAATATACCGGTTATTCAAGGAAATTAAATCCAACAAGATACAATACTCCTTGGATCCATTGAATGTCAGTGAGGCCTTTTACAAACTTCTCTGGCGCTGAATGGGTTTTAATGAGTCACTAGTATGTGTCCTTTAAATCTACACACATAAGAGAGGCAGACTAGATGAAATAAAGGTTCTTCTTTTAACCCCATAAGTCTAAAGCTTGCTGTTACTGCACACTGTGAGTTGTAGTGAGCACTTGTCATTGTTTTTGAACAAAAATCATTTAGAATTTCCTAGTAGATAGGTAATGTTTTGCACTTCGGAACTTATTTAGGGGAATTCAATCAGTGCGGGAAAATAATACATACAGGGATTTAGTACATTTAATATTTTATCTGTGACCCTGATAACAGCACTTTGATTACACCGAGAGAAATTAATACTCACATGGTAGCCCGAGAGAACATTGAGAATTAGGAGAGAACTGGAAATAATCCAGATAAACAGTATATTTGCAATTCCGGAAAGGTTCAGGTGGCACAAGGATTAGGATTTTGTATCAAATTCATCTGCAGCAGATGTTTGGGATATTTAAGAACGTTAGTTCTACAATTACCCCTTTAAACTGCGTGACATGTTTTTGATACAAAAGCAACCATCCGGGAGACATATAAGCGCGATGTCATTGTAAGCTGAACGACTTGTACCTCTGCAAACTCATAATATAATGTATTTTCTTTCCACATGCCCATTGTCTTTGTACTGTTACTTATTTGTGTATGATCAGCATCATGGCACACTCAGATATGTAATAAATCCAGTACGGAAAACTGTTGACAAATCTTATACTGTATTTATAACCAAGTCTATAAACAATTTTGAACATTCATACCAAACAAATAGATTTACAGGTAATAAGTGCAGTCGCCTTACAGAGTACATCATGTGATGTCATGGAGCCTTTGATATCAATAGTCATGTACAAGTTATGAAGCATGAGAACGTTGGTTACAGTTTACTCAGGGCAGCCTTACATCCCAGGTACCACTGGGCATTAGATCCTCAAACCCCCCCAAACATTCAATGAAAGGCTTTGTATGTAGCTCATAGTCTGGAATTCGACAGAGCTTAATCGAAAAAAGTGGAAAGGATATGGAAAAAATAATAATCTTGTACAATGGTCTGATGCCAAATGTGGAGAACAATACAGTATTTAATATACCAGGGATTTAAAACATTTTGAGAACGTATACCAATAGATTATTTTACATCATAGTAGATGCACTTTGCGGTGACATTTAGCAGCACGTAAATACCAAACAAAGTCCCAATGTTATTTTCAGATGTTTACCACTTTAAGTCTTTCCTTATTAAAGGGGTTTTTCCACCTTGACCAAACATAAATTACATGCTGTGGCATTTTAAACAAATATACCTTAAAATATTATTTTGGTTTATTCATATACATAAAGTATATGAATAAAGTTCACTCACTTTTCTTTGAATATGAAAAAGAAACTTTTAACAAGTCTATTCTATATACATATATTTATACATATATATATATATATATATATATATATATATATATATATGACAACAACCTGTTAGTGCCTACTTTTGTGTTTCACGGCAATCAAGTGGTCCTGGCAAAATTATGAATAAGGTAAAACTTTCCCTTTTTTCTATACTTTTTATTATACTTTCAATTGTTAAATTAAATTAAATTATTAAATAAAGTGGAAAAACTCCTTTATATATAGATTTGTTTGATATAATGTATTATAATAAGTTAAAATATTTAAATAGCTACCAAATTTTAGAGGAGTACCTCCAATTGAATAGATCGGAGCTTCAATAGTTTATGGCAATTCTTAATTGGTTAATCTCTCCATTACCAGATAACTATCTTTTTTACTGTCATAGAGTAAGGATTTATTCTTCACCATCAACATTTTAGAACATGGCTGTGTAGGTACTCCTTGTTCTTAAATCAATTAAGTAATCAGCATGAAAATTTAATGAAGTCATTTAAAATAAATAATATTTCAATAAGTAATATTTGTGATGTTAAGAAAAGCTGTATAGTTTTCACCGCACTATAACGATTAATGTAAATTAAACAAAAACTTGGAGCAGATTAATGGTGATGTAATTTTCATTATTGTTACCTATGATTAAAAATGTTTTAAACTGAGATAATGAATAACTGTCTTAATTAAAACATTTTGAATATGAAAGATCCCAGTGAAAGTAACCATATCAATACAAAAACAGGAATACAGTTTTCCTTATTGATTTACATAACAGTTTAACATGGCCTACATATCTACCATCTAACAAATAAAGTATTAAAATATATACACAATACGTAATGATTTTGGCTATATTTGGCTGATTCGGCTATTTTTCTCCAATTATATAGGAAATAACATAATATGTTTCTTGTGATAACCAGAGTAATTTTTCTTGTCTAACTGAGAGCTAATAAATAGCAGAAAAACTACAACTCACAGCATGCATTTTAATATTTCTTCATTTTATTGTAACAGCAGCATTTTATTTTATGAGGTATTTTTATTTTATGTTAATTGCATAAAAATTATGGCCCAATTTAGGAGAAAAGTTTGCATAATATTCAGATACCCTGCGCTATTCTAAAAAGGAACCCCTGCCATTCTACATAGACCTTAAGAGATGTCCTAATACAGAAATCTATTTGGCAGATTATTGATATAGGTAAATTACAACCAATGGCACAAACAATATTTTAATGGAGAATATTTTTAATATAATGGCCACCAATTACATATACATCAAGAGTATATCATTACTATCACTTTTACAAGCTAGATTGTTGCCATTGGATTGGAATTATTGTTGTTTTCAGGTTATTCGTCTGTAACAGGAAGTGGAAGTAGAGGTTTTAGGATCTCAAAATGGTAAGAAATTGGTTCTTCTGATTCTGTGAACAGGTGGGCTGTTTGAGGATTGCTAGCTTAATAGATAACTGGATCAGATGTTGAAATGTTTTGAAACTTCAAAGTTCAGAAACAATTGCACTTTGAGAATTACCAATCATGCAGTATTTTTTTTTTTTTTTTTTTTTTTTGTTCCCAACAATTTAAAGCTGGAGATATTTTTAAGAAATGTATTTTTGATTTGAGTTTTTGTTTACACATTCACCAATCATTTTTAATAAAATGCAGAAAAAGAAAATAAATAATTTGCTTTCAGCGACATGAAACGGATATACATATGAACCCAATTATCACACACAGTTATAAAACATCACAAAAACTTTTTTAAACTAGGGTTTGTATTGTATTTTTGAGTCGATTTTTTTTTCAAGAATTTCAAGAATGAATTCAGTAGAGTTTATAGAATGGAGTACAGTAAAATTGTTGTTGAGTACAGAACAACCGCACTTGAAGATTATATCATTCAATAATCGAGAATATAAGACAACCATCTATTTTTTTGAGGGGCCAACATAACTTCGCCCCATAAAAGATATAATCACTATGACACAGTATTATTACATGGCAACATTATTTGGTTTTTTTATTTGTACGTTTGATTTCTAGAAGTTTACATGAATTTACGATACTTAGATTTCTTAATTGCACATTTGGACAATGTTTTTATAGTTTACATTGGTAAATTTGCAAATTTAACAATATCCCCCTGAAATGTATCCTTAAAAAAACGAAAAAAGTACATGAACTCTTCAGATTTAAGACAGTACATTTAAATAAAATCTCTTAATTCATGGAACATTTTTTGTCATCTTGCCTTAGTAGCTAAATGACTCTACTTAAGAGGCAGTTGGCTTTGTTTTGCTATAATTTTTATTTCTATATAATAGTGAAATGTTGAATCAGATTTAAAAAAAAGGGTGGGAGGTCAACGGATACCTAAAATGAATGACACATATTAGCTGGTTCAGTAGCTTAAATGTTGGGGAATTAATCATCTGAGCATCTGTTTGAAATGTTTTTTTCTGTCCATTTGGCCTTTTGTGTCCTGGACCTCTGTGTTAGGCACTAATTTATGAAACATGTATATTATTGAATCATAGTTTCAAGACACCGGACACTGAAAGGGAGATCTTCATATTTCTGAAACTTAAAAAAAAGAATGAGCCAGCAAATCCATGCTTTCTTTTTATAATTTATATATTCACTCTGGTCTTCCAGGAAAGAGCCACTGCCTAAGAGTGAGGAGTATAACAATATCTATGGTGCCCTTCAAGAGGAGTTGAAACTCCTGCCAAAAATCTACTTTGAATAGCATAGTGATTACGAGGATTGTAATTGTGTTTAAACCAAATTGCCTCCTAGAAACATTAAAAACATTATCAAGTTTTAATATCCTTGAAAAGAGATATATAAAGAAATTTGAAGAGATCTATAATCTTAGCGTAATGGTCCCCAACTCATCAAAGGGCTGCAAATAGGCCATAAATTCTGTGAATCTGCCTGAAAAAAAAAACTAGTTTAATATTTTCTTTTAAGTTGAGTTCCCTGTGCCCAAGCTGGGATATCCAGCCCTTTCTTAAAGGTGTCATTCCTGTAGCCTAATAATAATAATTATTCACTGTTTATCATGGTATAGAAGCGGGATGAGCTTATTCTTCAAAAAGGGCTTACCTGTCATTTTAAATGGATTTACTGCTATTGGAAATGTAATTGTTATCTTCAAGACAAGTACCCAGACAATTAGTGGCATCTGTCACAGTACTATCTAGAAATTATTTTGTGCATGTAAGGCCTAGATTTTCCATCATTTGTCATTGAGCATTGCTAATACTGTAATACAAACGGGTAGACATATAATTATATACGCTTGGAGGGGAGTCAGCGTTTAGAGTCGGCTCAGCCATTTTAACATAGATCAAAAGATCGAAAAAAAAACTAATCTAAAAGATATAGCAATGACTGAAATGATAATTTTACTTTTTGGATGGTCATTGATATAGACAAACAACTTTTGCAGATTAATTTGTTATAAAACATAGTTTTATAACAATCCCAACAAAGTAAACAGTACAGTTACAGTATTGCACTTATGTTGCATGTAGTTTTACAAAAAATAGAAAATAATTCACTACCGGATTGCTACAAAAATGTTTATTTTAGCTGATATGGAGTAATCTCTATGACCTAGGCTGTTTGACGTGTCTATGGTGGGTAGTCCGTTGGTTAATGAAGTACCAGAGTCTGGAGTGAGTAGAAGAAACCACCAGTATTTGCCAAACACACAAATGACTAATTACATTTGTTTTAAAAGTTTCAATCTAATAAAAGTGATCTTTTCCACAGGAGTTTTTTTTTTAAGATATACACAACATTTCAGATTGCTCGATTTTGTAAAATAAATAGATTCCTCCAACAAACCTTGAAATGCAGTTTTAGCCTCACTTCAGATTCCTAGGGTAGAACATATTTTTTAAGCATAATAATAATCTACTCTAAAAATTGTCATTTCATTCTAAGGTTTCAGCCCATCTGCATCATTTATAAATGAATATTTTAATGAATATTTTGAGGAATAATCCTTGAAACAAAGAAATTAAAGTTTGTGTTGCAGCTGAAAGCTTATAAAGAGGTTTATTGTTTCCAAAAAAAATGTTTGTTTTTTTAAACGAAAAAAAAAAACCTCATAACGAATGGAAATAGGCTTTTTGGGCAGTCAGGGACTTGTAATAAAAATAAAAGCAGCAAAACATGTTTTAAGTGCTGTCTTCAAAGAAGTGCCTTGTGTATTAAATTCTGTAAGAACAAGTTGATGTAAATGTTCATTTACCTCAAATGTTTACAAACCTGTTACTAAATAAAATTTTTGTACCATAATTTGGTGTGTGACATATTTCTTATGGAGTGAATATACTGTACCAAATGTTCTAATGAGTTGTAATAAATTACGTATAAATAAGTAAAATATGTATATTTTAAGCCCATGCATAAGTAACGGAAAACTAAAAATCGCAGAAGTAATGAATAAAAGCAAATTTAAAAGGATAAGACTCAAAAATATTAGTATTTGTTTGGCAGATTTTCTCTGCAGTAATTTCTAATATCTGGTCATGTTATTTCCCCACATATTTTCTTTCATAATGCTCTTTCGGTTGTTATATGGTTATTAACTGGTTTGTAGAGTGCATCAGACAGAAAAACTGGTCTGGCAACAGTTGGGGTGAAGGCTTTAGAGGTTAGGGTAATATCCATGTGTCTCGGGACTAATCAAGTAATCAAAAATAATTAATAAAATAGTTTGGAACCAAGGCGTTATTTTACCAACAGATTTCTGGTAAATGATGGGAAATACAAAAATCAAAAAGCACTAATCTAAAAAAGTTAATCTAATAAAATGTAAAGAGTGGAGTCCAAAGATGGTTTGGGTAACTTTAGAACTGAGGGGCTTTAATCGTCCTGCCAGGAGTACAGAAATCCTAGATTATTTACAAGGTTTGTGTTTTAGGTAGAAGATCCAACAAGGAAAGAGGTTACGCTAGATTTAGTATTTACAAACATTGACTTGATTTCAAACGGCACTGTATGTGTTTGGGCTCCAGTGGCCACCAATGAGTATGATTGAGGTTGCCTTTCAGAACCTGGTAGGTAAGTCTTTGACGGTCCTGGCATCTATAGATGTAGTCTAGGTGAAATGGAATTATTTAAGAGATGTCTTGCTAAAGGCAGCACAGCATTGTATTAAACTTGTTAGTAAGACTAAAAGAAAAAGGAAAAAAACTATAAGGGGACCCAAGATATGGAAGATGCCTGATTTCATGCTTAGAAATTCATGCTACCTTCCTACTACTTTGCTCTCACCTTAGCTAAGAAAACCTACTTCACACTCCTTATCACTTCTCATAACCCCAAACACCTTTTCAGTACTTTCAATTCTCTTCTCCACCCTATCACAATTACCCCTTCCACTAACCTTACTGCCACATATTTCCATAATAAAACTGAAAATGGAATCAGATGTGGAATATCTGTACAGTGCCCCTGCTCCCCTTTCCCTCCCTCTGACGCTGCACCCTTCCATAGACTGAACTCTCCTCCCTCTTCTACATTAAACCATTCTTTCATCTTGTCCAACCACATGGACCCTCGATTCTATTGCATCTACTCTTGTCCCTACACTAGCTGAATCTCTCCCTCTCTACTGGATCTGTCCTATCCTTCATGCATGCTACCATAGCTATTTTCTTGAAAACAAAACCCTCCCTGGACCTGAATGATCTGCCCAACTACCATTCCATCTCCCTACTTTCTCCTGCCTCCAAGCTTCTTGAAGAAACAAGGGAAAACAACTCTGAACAGTGTAAACCATTGTCATAAAGAATGTAGTCTTCAAGCAGTAAAAGTTTCCCAAAATATCACATGACTGACAACAATGGCATCCACCAGATCTGCAGATAAAAGGAAACAAAATAAAATAAAAACAGGTTTTTGCCAATAGTAGCCTACATTACTGTATACAGCACTGCATTTCATGTGCAAGGAAAGAAATATTATTTTTCATTGGGACTATCCCTTTAATTTGTTGCCATGTTTGGACTTCTCATAATGCTTGAGTAGTTACAAAAGTGCTTCTGTGTCACCGATCAATGCAGATCATTCCCAATTAAACGGAAAGAAAGATTAGTCTTGGTAAAGTTAGCATTTAAACCCAGCAGGTGTTTTCCAGCATGCAATTAGAAAAATCCAAGAACAAACAAAATTCCTAAAATCACACCCAACAAAGTTTGCAAGAATGCTGAACACTTTCAACATGCAGTACATGTTGAGGATGTTATTATCATTTCATGACCACCATGTCCACCATCGGTGTGCAGTATGCACGGGATATTGTAGAAGTCACACACCTGGATCCAAACATGGATTTTATTACAGACAGGAGGCTTCATATTATGCATTAAATTCCTTCTTTACTACTTCAGCAGCAAAATAGTTAAATACAAAGTTTGGTGGAACAAACAAAAACATCCAAACTTGAAAGACACAATAGAACACTGAGTAGCCAATCAGCATGCAGTAGAGGATACGTAGGTGTTTAATTTCATCCTGCCAGTGGGTGCATGCGCACACGTTCACGGGTGTGCGCGCATTCAATTATACAGTGTTGCTGTTTTTACCAAATTGCTTAATTTGGGTGTTTGTACTATTCCCCTCACCCCTACCTCTATCATACCCTGTTTGCGGCGTTTTCGGGTCCAGCGTCTGTTCTCGTTTCTTTGTCAGTTTCATTTCTATTTCACTTCTCTGCTGAAATCGCACGTGACGTCATACGTCTCGTGGGATTTCGGCTCTAGCTGGTTCTCAGCTAGATTCCAGCCCCTTTTCACCTCAGCTTACCTCAGGAAAGCTGCAAATTGTTTACAACAGCTCCAGGGTGTCTCCTTTTGTTGCTGTTTTACTATGTCTTCAAAGGAACTGAAAAAGGCAGGTGATATGCCCACTCCTGCCTCTATTCCTACACCTGGTTCTATTTCTGAGGCTCATATTAAGGACATCTGGGACAACACAGTCTCAAAGTCTGTCTCCAACGCGGTGGTTTTGGCCATGACTTCAATGCAGGAGTCATTGGTGAAATCTATAGCCTCTGCAGTATCCCATTCCAAACCTAAAAATCACTCTAGGGATAGTCACCCTAGAACCCCCTCAGACCAATTTTGGTCACCTGAGGAGTCGGAATCTACTTTAGCCATAGGCATGAGGAGGTCTGGGAAGGCCCCCCAGAAAAGGAAACACTGCTTTCCTCTATCTTCAGACTCCCCCCAAATGCGCTAAAAGCCATTTACATGGAAAAGAAACAGACTTATCTTTGCGCTCTGCGCATGTGAAAGACGTGCCTGACACCCAGACCAAATCTAAACCCTCTGCTCGTGAGGAAGGCAAACGAGCTCAGAAGGCCCATTATAGGAGGAAGCCTGATTCCTTCCATACCTCCTCTAGCCGTGATTCGGACTCTGAAATCGTTTCGCTAATAACTGACTCCTCATCCGATTTGTATTCAGACTCCCAAGATCATAATGATCAACCTGGAAAAACTGAAGACTCTATTCTGGATGCTAAGGGGTTCCCCTTTTTCCATCCAGACCAAATAAAACATCCCCGCTCAGCCGAGTGGGTACCAACCGAACAAGTCTCTAAATATATGGAGCTCTGGATGCGACAAGCTCTCAAACAGGGAGCTCGCAACAAGATGCGGACGGAATGCCCAAGACCAGTCTTACCTCATAAGGTAATTGAGACCCCATTATATATCTAGACGACATCCTTATAATGTCTCAAGACCTAGAGACCATCTCTCTTCACAAATCTTGGACAGTTTCCCTTCTCTCAAACTTAGGTTTTATCATCAACAGGGAGAAATCCATCTCCAACCCAGGAAATAGAATTTCTGGGATTCCTAGTCAATTCACAGTCCGCTACACTGAGTCTTCCTCCAAGGAAACTCAAAACCATAAGGAAAGAGATTTCCTCTATTCTGAACAAACGCCTGATCTCTATCAGATCCCTAGCTCGAGTAGTAGGCCTTTTGTCAGCCTCTATCCAAGCCATTTTCCCTGCTCCCCTCCATTATCGAGCACTTCAGCGTTTGAAGGCTCAACATCTCCGCAATGGTCTGGGATATTCAAACGAGATTTCCCTAACCCCAGACATGGAAGAAGAACTATGTTGGTGGCTTCTCCACCTTCGCAGATGGAATGGAAGAGCAATCTTCAGCTCATTCCCAGACATAGTCATAGAGTCCGATGCCAGTCGTTTGGGTTGGGGAGCTCGTTGCGGCTCAATCTGCACCGGAGGGAAGTGGTCCATAACAGAACTCAATCTTCACATCAACTGTTTGGAATTACTGGCAGGGTTTTTCGCAATAAGGAGTTTTGCGGAGGACAAAACTCATTATTGTGTTCTCCTCAAGATGGACAATAAATCTGCGGTTCAGTATGTGAACTGTCTGGGGGGGGACCAAGTCCAAACTCCTAGCAGTTATTATTATTCCTCAGCTTTCGTAAACCTTTTCTTCCTGTCTCCTCGGCTACTCTCGCTAGATGGGTCAGAGCCACTATGTTTCTGGCGGGCTTAGATATCTTTGTGTTTGGAGCTCATGGCTGGTGGTTCTTTGGCTGAGATACTCAAAGCTGCAGACTGGTCCACTGACTCCAGTCCACTGACTGGTCCACTGACTTTTATTTTAAACCCAATACTCACATGTCGTCTGTGGTTTTTATATCTAGCTTTAAACATGCATAATATGAAGCCTCCTGTCTGTAATAAAATTGGAGATTTTCCTAACTTGCAGTGCAAGAAAATATAGATTTTATTAATGACAGGAGGCGAATATTATCCCACCTTATTAACCCTCCCTTTATGTCATTTTCTCATTTCAGATTAGTTTATTCTCATCGTTCTTTGTTTTGGAAGTTTATGATTATCGTCCAGTCGGCAGCGCGAAAGAGGGAAATTGGTTGGGGATCTACACCTACATATCCTCTATTGCATGCTGATTGGCTACTCAGTGTTCTATTGTGTCTTTCAAGTTTGGATGTTTTTGTTTGTTCCACCAAACTTTGTATTTAACTGTTTTGCTGCTGAAGTAGTAAAGAAGGAATTTAATTTGCAAGTTAGGAAAATCTCCAATTATTAGCCCTATGTAGAGGTGAACTGGTGGATTTATTCAATGCATTTGAGTTTGCAGGTGAAACTTTGTACTAAAATGTCTGAATTACACAAATCACACACGACAACCTAACTGCATGCTTTACAACTCATCAACAGGACACAGCTGGAACTAATTCTAGCTTCCTAAATTACAAATTGGGACCCCAGAAGGCTTTCATCCCCTTTCATCCCCATCCCTCATGCCCTTTCCTGAAATCAGTCGATAGAGTGAAACCCATGGACTGAGGAAAATCTATTCTCCATGATCAGTGGATCTGCTCTTTTGCTGCTGGTGGCCTGAACTGTTCTCTAATACTCCCAAAAAAGCCAGATTAAGGTGCTTGGGACCCCGGAGCACAAAAATGCCCCTTTTTTGTATATTATTAATTAATTATTATTAATAATATGATAGTTTAAATATAATGTGGGACACAACATAATTTCAATACAAAAAACAGGGGTGGAAACAAACTAGACTCTCAAGCTGCTCTGAACGGACCAACTCTTACTACCAGCCATTTAAATTCAATAAACGTCTTGGTTTTCTGGGGGCTGCGGTTACCGGCAGAATTTAAACCCCTGGGCGGCCTGCGGCGGAGCACCAAAGGCCACGCAACATGGGGGGAAACGAGAAGAAGAGGGCTGAACAGCGAATCAGAGCACACTGTGCGACCTAACTTCCTGTCTGGATGCTGATGGGCACTGGGACAGATGAATCTGGTCTCTGCTGGATTAATCTGCTCCTCTCTGCTAGTGTCTGATAGTCCCTCATATTAATCCAGAGCTCATAGACGGCACAGGTTATGAGAGCCGTGGAGCAGCTCAGACTACTACAGGATAGACTCAGGGCCCCGCTACCATTCTGGGGCCCTCCAGCAATTGCCCCTTGGTTATTCCGGCCCTTTGTCCCACATGGCCCCAGGTGCACTCAAATTCCAAGACAGAAGGATCAAATCGGCCAAATCAGAGCAAATACCTGTTCCTACCTGAGGTTTTCCACACGCTAGCTTGCTGATGTTTTGTTGAAGTACAAACAGATGTTCTTTACACATACGCATATAAATATACACTCATATTTGTAATTTTATAGTATGCACTTAATATCTTGCATACCCACATTAAGGGACACTAGCGATGATTTCATAATTTTTTGGGTTTACAGTTCAGAAATTACTTTCTCTCTGGCATCTCAGGCATGGAGTGAAATCCCTAAAATAGAAATTTTCATTGGGAGAAATTTAGGATCAACCAGCCTTGTGTGCTAATGTCAGTGCCAGATATAGAATTATAATGGTGTATATGTATATAACAACATACACACATATATATATTATACACTGTATATACAATATATATATATATATATATATACATATATATATATATATATATACAGTATATACAGTATATATATATATCTATCACTCCTGTGCTCCAATGGCTCGTTATCATATCTACTCCAAGTTTAAACTTAAAAGATTAAATTGGTAAATATCACAATTTGTAAAGTGTTAATACAATACTTAAAATTAATCTGGAGAAGCCATAACTTGGTGCCCAAGTTGTGCATATGACCTCCAAAAACCGGCCCACATCCATTATGCTATATCATGACAGTTAAAACTAAAAATAAACTTAGCAGAGAATTTACATGCAACAGCACAAAAGAAAGGTAAAATTAAACGTTATTATGTCCAGGCTCAGCCTGCTCCCCTCTGTGCGGGAAAAGAGTTTCTTCATACAGTAAGCTGCGGGCCCGCGTTAGGCCGCAGTCAGGCACGACCGGGCACCACCCTGATGAGTGGCATGTGGGGCAGACCGCCCCCCTCGCCCCCCTTTAGGTACGCTATTGTTTGGGGCGGCAAAGTGCCACCTCTTCAAAAGTGCCGCCGGGGGCAATTGCTCTTCTCCATAGCATGGCCGGCCCTACCTCTAATTGCACTCTGTTTTACCCCACTTCATAGTTCACTATTTAAAAGCCCACTAATTTACTTGGCTCATGCCATTTGTTGTCATGAATTCAGCAAGTGACATTTTCTATGTTTACAATACCGTGTCAGTATTTTAGTTATCATACAGACATACCTAGAAACTCTAAGAGCCGGACCCAGAGTCTCAAAATCTCCATCTCAGAACTTTGTGGAGAAAGGGCTTCGTCTGGAGGTGGCCTCTTCTCATTGTACTCTGACTAAGTGAAAGCTGAACATGCCGCATTGCGTTGCGATTCTTAATGTTATTCTTAGATAACTTGATTCCGAACATCTTTACCTCCTTCCTTCAATAATGACTGTTAGTAGAACAATTATTACCCACAATCAGCATGTCACAATACAATGTTTAATGTTTATATATTTATATGTAGATCTCTTACTATCGGATCACCATGGAGAATGGTGATTGCCCTGCTGGACCGCTGAGGGACCGCTGAATGGATCACATTTGTAACTAGATTAAACAATAAAAACATTATTCTTAGTACTGTTGAATGCCCAAAATCTACCCCGCAGCAATTATTAAATTGAGAAAATATTTGCGTCATTCAAATTTTTGCTAGAAATATTTAATTGTCATGCAACACAAAGGCAAGCACTAATATGTGGAAAAAGTATGTGTTCTTGTTTTGTGTGATTAAAGGAAACGGGGCACTAGTGTGTGCTGTCCTGGGTCAGACCTAGGACAGCACCCACCATTCATAGTAACAGAATCTGATGGCACATAGAATTCAGGGTGGTCATATGCCTATTGTCCTGCATGTTGAAACTTACTCATGCTATTAACCTCTACCACTTCTGCTGGGAGGCTGTTCCACTTAACAACCACAAACTCAGTAAAGTGAAATGCATTACATCTAAGCCTCTAAATTTAGACTTTGAGCTCTTGCTTTAACATTTTTCTTCTTCTGAAATAAATTTCCCTTCTTTACTTAAAGTCCTTTATGTATTTAAATGTTTCTATCACATCCCCTCTCTCTTTTCTTCTCCATACTATACATATTGAGATCCTCAATCATTGCTGCGTACCATTCACCATTAATATACTGTACTATATAATGTATAATAATAATAATACATCACTGAATCTAACATCTTAGTGAATACCGGCCTCTGAGTCTTTAATTCGGCTTTCTGGCATACCAGTGCGGCGACCAGTTCACAAAACTCACATCATACATATTTATCAATTTAAAAAGAAACCGCATTAAGAGTCATTTAAAAGAAAGAAGCACGGACCGAATGATGACCACCAGCTAAATAAAGTTATATACATAGAATTGGTTTAACTTAAACTCTTGTCTTGTTTTCTACATCAATCACACTGGAGTTGCTTAAACAAAACATTTAAAAATGCAGCTGTCATCCATTCTGTTCCTCCTGTATCTGGACACATTGTTGTTTTATAATAAATGGTGACATTAGTTCATATCATGTGATTAAGAAGGATTCATCACACATTAGATCCCATAATCGCAGCCTATAGTCTCACTTTCACGTTTCTCACAGGCATATCCTACTTGACCCTGCTGACGGCGGCACTTTTATTATCCGGCCTGAAAGGACAATGGATTGAACAGAAACAAAAAAATGCAGGAGTGAAAATTGCTTTCACACTCGCAGCTCTGTGCCCAGTACGATTTCAGCTCCAGATGAATAGAAAAAAATCTGGAGTCTGGCCAGCGTCACTCCATAGAAATCGACATCTTCCAAAAAAAAAATACTCTTGCTGTTTGTAAAAATATATGGACACTGATTGATCAAAGTTTGTCTTTGTAGAATTGGGGAATAATACAATACTTAGAAGCTATAGAGCCGGGAAGAATATAAACACAACATCCCCATAGGCTACCATTGGGTTCTTGTTGAATTGATCTATATCCATTTGAGTTGGGCGGGGCCGCCAAGTTTTTTTTGGCGACTGGGTGCACTTTTATTCAAAATGTCCATTATATCATTATTATTATGTTTTCCCCCATTTCCACCTTTACATGCCATTGGTGACTTTGTTTCTCCATGTTTTACATCCTGAATTTGTTTGTTCATCATTGCCTTGTAATTTACTTACCGTCCCAATTTTTGCCTGTTTTCAAAAAAAACACTAATGGATTTCGGTCATCTCCATCCCCATGTCTCCTCCGATGGCCTCACTCAAGTATATTCATATTTGACCAGTGCTAACATGATTCTCTGCAAAAACGTTGTGAATGTTGAATTGAGAATTGGATAATATTAAGCAGCTTCTTAGGGGCCCAATTGGTTTAAAAAGTCCAGATATGGGAGAAGTGAGACATATATATCATAATGTTATGCCGCTGTTTCCTAAAAAAAATAATCATAAGCATGAGTGCTTAGTTTGTGTATAATTATTCTTTTCTTTATTTGCAAATACAAATGGAGCCATCTTGGTATTTTTCCTTAGGCCCACTGAAATCCTACCGATGCCTCTGCTGTAGGAAGAAGGGTTTGAGATATTACCATGCGTCCCAGATTGCCCTGTATTCTGGATACTTGTCCCACATCCTGAGCAATCTCGTCCTGGGGCAATGAACTAAGTAGCAGTATCAACTGGGATATATATTTAAAGTAAAATTAACCCAAAACGGCTAATATGCCAGATGACCATTGATATGATTTCAAATCTCTTCTCTTAACATAGAGCATAATGGCCAGGGCTTGGCTCAGGCCTAAGGCAGGCAATCTTGGAGCATCCATCTGGGTGACATTCTATAGTTTACCACAGGTAAAAATATAAAGCTTTAGTCTGCCACCATGGAAACAGAGCCTTACAACCTATGGGTGGTCTCTTTCTATGTGCCACATGACAGCTTAGAAGTTTATAAAAATGTGTCAAAAATCAACAGAATTATGAAATTATTTTGGGAAGGGAAATACAGAAGTCACATGTCTACATATTACATTTGCAACTGGTTGCTGTCCTGTGCAACATATGTCAAGCCTGTCATTGTCTGTCTTGATTATATCATAGTCAGGGTCAAACTGGGTATTAAAAGCAGCCCTGGAAATAATTGAAAACAAGCCCTGTGTTTCATGGTGTGTGTATGTGCGTGTGTGTGTAAGTGTATAGCGTCAGAGTGACTGTGTTTGTGTGTATGTATGTATGTATCTATATATGTGTAAGTGTGTGATGTTAGAGGTGTGTGTGTTTGTATGTATATGAAGGTGCATGGTTGAGTGGATGTGTGGATGTATGTATGTATGCATGGACGTGAAAGTGTATGTTGCAAGAGTGGGTGTATGCATGTATGTGTTAAGTGTTAGGGTAGATCATCCCCTTCTTAGGTAAATTATATGACCAGCACACCTATATGAGCTTGTTGGACATCCCATTCCAAAAGCATGTGTATTAAGTTATTTACATAGAGTTGACTTCACCTTTTGTGGCTATAACAGCATACACTTGGCATTGCATATAGGGATCTTTGGCTTGTGTGCAGCTGCTGGAACACGGAAAACCTTTTCATGAATATCCCGATGTAGAGTGCTTCAGCTGATGTTGCCTCCCGAGACAGATTGGAACTCTGTAGTGAGTGATGCTACAGCAGACAGCACTCAGCATGCCTTGTAAGTGTGCATGGCCCACAGCTTCACGGCCCAGCTCATGTTACCCCTAGATACTTTCACTTCAATAATAGTGCTTACACTGCACCAGAGACACTCCACAAACTGACTTGTGGCAAAGGTAGCATCCTATGACAGTTGCCATATTTAAAGTCACTGAGCTCTTTAGTACAACGCATTCTACTGCCAATGTTAGTCTATGGAGATCGCTCCCTATGTGCCTAGTTTTATGCACCTGTCAGCATTGGGTGAGGCTGAAACACCTAAACTCGATAATTAACAGGGATGTGCACATACTTCACTTCCAGGCTAATGGGAACAAATAAACATAATTTAATGACACATAAGAACCATGTGGATCATCTAGCCTGCCCATTTTTACTATGCCAACTGATGTCTGCTTTCCCTGTAGGTAATATTTTTTACTTATTTGCTCCTTTTAGCATTTGTTTTCCCACAAAAAGGATACGGTGAAGATGGTGAAGATGGTGAAGAGGGAGAAGGTTTCAGTGATCCTCATTTTGGCCAAGGGCTTGGTTTTCGTACCCGTTTCATTTGTCTGGAGAAGCCAATTCCCCTTTCTACTCTCCAAGATCTTCTAAATCAGGGACCAATTATTTATTAGGAGCCAGAATCAAGAGGGAAAATTTGAAAGGACAACGACCAAAAGGTAACATCAAATGTCTTGTGTAGCCATAAGACTTCAGATATTGCTGGTGTATGAACGAGCAGACTAGACTGCTTTTCATTCCAGTTGTACATGGATTTTTGTCGAACAGCACCTCTGAGGGTGCGGTTCTCTCCACTTTGAAGGTTCACGTATCTTATTTATACATTGTATAAGAATACTCTAATTTTTGCTTTAGCTTCCTGATCAATTTATGAGGAGATTTTTAGTACTAGGTTTCTGGGGAAGTTGCATGGGACACAAATATCAGTGGGGGCCTGATATATCTCCCAATAGTTCTGATTTCAAGAAAATCAAATACAAAACTTTAAAGTTTAATGGATGGCGAAAAGGTGGGACTGTTTGTCACCTACAGCGATACCCAATGTAAGCGGGGTAAGTAAAACAATTACAGGTATTACCTTTTACGCTTATTTACCCTTTTTACATATTTAAGAACGGTATGTCCTCCTTTAGCTGCAATCACTTCTCATGTTATGCGATTTGGAATCAAGAGCAGAACGCATCCTCTTTTTGACACATACTCTTTTATGCAGCTTTATCACACTGGATATTAAGCTTTCCTTCAGCAGTTCATTTGCCCAAGTCTAGCCTTGATAATTGCTCATACGTTTCAATGCTGTTTAACGCTTATTGCCAGCCACGTCATCCATGGTTGGTAAAAAAAAAAAAAAAAAAGAAGAAAACAAAATATATTTATGGGAAGATATTTTAGAGTCTGTTGAAGATGCCAAAATCTTTAGGCAGCTAAAAAAAATTCTAGGACCCAGTGTGTTGTCCTGTCTATACCAATCGTGTGTTCTTTTACTTATAACAATGATTAAAGTTTTTCTTTGTGATCTTCACAGTTTTTCCAATTCCAAGAAGCCTACATCACAGTGTACTGCTTACAAATGAACACTCAGTTGATTAAGAACTGACAATACCGAACAGACCAGAATCCTCCGGTGAAGGCCGGATAAACCCAGTAAGCCTGGTGTCAGTAGAAGCAAACACCCTTATTACCGCAACTTTCACAAACTTAATACCCAATTAATTTGTACAGGAGACAGCTCCCGTACACGTGCAGCTTCATATATACCGGTATATGTATATTAGCTTCAGGCAGCCAATAAGGAGCACGCAACATTGGGGACATGTGGTTCCATTTTTAACATTTTAAACAATGCATGTTAAGTACTCACAAAGTACTTTAATATGCATAAATTATTTATTTTCTCTGGGTGCCAGATCAGATGAAGATCAGCTAATCAACATAAGAGCTTCTGTGCTGTTAAAAGCCAGGGGCACTTGGTAGCTTGGCTTGGCGGTGGATTTCAAAGTAGTAAAAGGGTTAAATGGTAGTCTTCCCAAAAATTTTTTACAGTGCAAATCTAGAATAAACTCCGCTCCTACAAAGTGAGTACTGGAATGTGTCTTTGGTGAGGCTAATCTTCTGGCTTCTATTCACGTAGCCAGTGCCCCGGAGGAATACGGAGGGTGTCTGCATGCGCAGAACACCACACTTCACCATTAGATCTGCAAGGTAAGCAAGTCTTTAGTCTAAATCACATAAGTGCATTTATATGAGGTAGCATAGAATTAGAATAATCATTTCTCTTTTATTAAATACAAATAAGCATTAATCAGTTGTGAATGTGGATATTTCTACAGGTAACATTTTGGTAATATACATAACCTGTCTGCAAGGAGTTATCCACAGTCTGCAAATCCAGATGATCTAAAGAGAAATACTAAACGACTGCTGAAAGCGCATCAGATTTTTGTAATGCTTTACAATCTTTCAATAAATTACAGGGAAATGAGCAGCAAGAATACAATGTATGTGCTGGAAAAAAAAACAAAAGTATCCTTATAGAGGGAGGGTGATCAGAAATAAAGATAATCTTAAAAAATATTAAATAGTGGCTTTTGAAAACTAATTTAACTTTTAGACTAAACAGGCTTTCCGGAGACCATGCCGGGACCAAAGCAGGATAGTGGTCTCCATCAGGGCCGGACTGGGGACGATGAGACAGCTCTGGCACTTTAATAACGACGTCCATCAATCATGTTGAGTGCGGTCAACAACTGGACGCCCAAAGCAGCCAGGTATGCCCTATCCCTTTGTAAACAGACTAAACTTCCATGCACACCCTAACAGCAAATGTTTGATTAAATGCGAAAAGGTATGTAACACACGTAGAGCACTAAAAGATTAAACAACAAAACATATAGCAACAATCAATATGTCCTAATAAATAACTGGGCATATAGTTCTCGAGCAGGTAAGGTGCCTGACAAACCATGCTGTACGTCTTAAGGTGTATTAGACGAGGATTCTATTGCTATTAGCTATTTAGTAATTACTTACTTATTTTTAATAGATAGATTCTAGCCTATAGCACTAATGTGGTAATTCTTACTTCAGTGATTTGCATTATAATTAAGCCCCATGTAATATGTACTGAGAACTTTTAAAGAAGGCTGCTCCGGACTGGTGAGTGAAGCACTCAGTAAAGATACAGGTGCCGCCATGGTGTAAAGGTGTTCAGGGATGTAATGTATGCAGAGGGGATATTTATATATTATCTACACAATCACAAATATGGTTATGCGTAGCGCTGAAACACATAGAACGTGCCTGTCCTCTGTAGCATCAAACAACACAGAGATTTACACGACTGTCAACCAAGTCTTATTGCCCAACATCAATGACTGAGCTCAAAATGCACTTTTGGTAGAATGGGCACAAATTCTCACATACACACCCAAAATCCTGTGGAAAGCCTTCCCAGAAGAGTGGAGGCTGTGATAGCCACAAATGGATGGGGTGGGGGGTTCATCCCATATTAATGTCCATTATATAGGTCTGACAGGCAGGTGCCCCCATACCTTTGGTCATATAGTATATGTTCATTGGCTTCCTTATATAATATATCATTCATTTATTGACCAAGTACAATTAGTCACATTTAACAAATATTTACACTGACCAAAGTTGATGCTTTAGCACTGTATACAGGCCACATCACAGTACTCCATAAGAGGTGGAACGTTAGGAATGCTAGTTAGTTAGTTTTTTTTAGATTAACACAAAGAAGCTTGGTATGGTAAGATGCACCCGCTCCTGTAGACAAACTTTGTTTGGGGTGAAAACAAAAAGATTGAGTTAAGACCTTAGGTAGCATCAAACTGCAGATCAGTTAGGGACTGCTGCTGACTGGATCTCTGTATTTAAACAAAAAGGATTGGTTGGTCAGAGAAGTCAGCTCAAAGTTTCTAAAGAACAAGCTTTTTTTCTTTGAATACTAACGGGATCTTACAAAGTCATGTTTCAAAGTTCAGCGACTGTTTTGCTATTTAACACACAGTAAACCTGCGAAATGCGTGGTTGGGCAATAGTTTGGATTCTATACGTAACACATGGTTAAATATTATTTTTAACCTCAGTGAAACTCCCACAATTCACTATTTATTGAGTTAACCCTATATATATCCCTCTAAATTGGTCTGTTACAATACAAAGGTCTAACCACTTCCATGAAGAGTTGACATTACACTGATTATCTTCTCTAGCGTCATAACTGTTTGCTATAGAACTTTACATCATTATTAGGTTAATATCACATCGTATATGTATACATAACACATAAAATTTAACGTCCACAATTAAGTGCTGTTACAACCTGGTCTCAATTTTTTTTAAACACCCATTATTACTTGCAAGAATAATTTTTTTTCTTTTTGAACTTGCTTTGACCAGTGTTCCTGACTTTTCACACGGTTAACAAAAATGTGGCTACATCAACCTTTCATTGTATGTCATGTCAATGATATGACTGTAGTCATTGTTATGTATTGACTGGTAGCCGGGTCACATGACTGTCTCAGACACCCAGAACAATAGGATAAAGGCTTGCTCCTTGTCAGCATCCCCATATACATAAAAAGAACAAATTCCATGAGTGCCAGGGCATCATATCAGTTAATAATAAAGACACCAGTGTGTTGAACAGTCTGGACATACAAAGCCATTCAAACGTTCATACTAGCAATAATCAGATCAAGTCAAACTGCATTTATTTCAAAAATAGTATGGTAATTAAAACCAGATATTTCATTACCCTATCTTAGCTGTTTTATTTTTGGCAAAGTTCCGGATTTCAAACACTTTTTATTGGTAGGATTAGATAAACTGCACATGACCTTAGAACAGGTCACATCCTTTCAGGTCAAAAGGGGGCAGTCGAGGATTTGTTATACACATAAGCCCTGTACCTAGGCAATACTCCGCAGATACAGGAAAAATAGGTTATGTATGTTGGAACTTGTGCCCATGACTGTAGAGGGGTGTGAAGCAACCAAGGTTTATTTAAATAGGAACTTGGCTCCCAAGTTATAATGATTTAGGACACCTGAATGTTGTAATTATATTCATCAAAATATCTACTCATTTTGGGACTCATTGACCTAAAAAAATATTCACAGCTTAGCAGAGCATGCAAACAGCCCTTACTCATCCACTATGGATGTCTTAAAAGTATATATTTTAATTATGTTAGACGTTAGGAATATGTCCATATCAAACCTTTTCCTCATATCTTTTTTGCATGACAGATTGTTTACAGGGTATGCAATAACGATTAGGAAAGAAAATGTAATCGTGTAAATATGTATTCAGCAAATACCTCAACACAAGCCATATATTGCCATATAAATAGCAAAACACATCTTTATTTGCCACAATATCCTAATTTCACATACAGAGTGCTGGTGACCTCCAAAGTCCAGCTAGGAATGGCGACACACAACTGTAGCGAACATTGGGAAAATAAGAGCACTGTTGACATAAAAATGTTTGCCCAAAGAAAATTGATGCAGAGAAATTTTGTTATGACAAGATCACCTGCGTCTTATTCAAATTTACTTAGAGTATTTACCATATACTGTCCGCATAGTGTGATCTTATAGCACTGGTTATCAATGTATATTCCTGTTGCGTCACTTGAAGCTCTAACCAGGGAGGCTAATGGTTCTATAGTTAAAACATATAAAAGTGGAGCTAAGGGACAACCCTGTCTCGTCCCATTATTTATACTAAAAAAATGAGTTAAAGAAGGGGCAGTCACTTTCGCCTAAGGCATGGTGTATAAAGCCAATGAGTTAACCTTGAATAGCCTTTGCAGGCCAAAGGCATCCATGACCTCTGACAGAAATCTCCAATGGCCCCCGTTGTTCCAAATGCATTATTTAACATTTATCAACATTAAACCGCATTTGCCACACTTTTTCTAATCTACTTAAATGACTTGCCATTATGCTTGTTCCACCAGGAATGTCTGCCATGACGGAGAACTGTGTATTATCTGCAAACATACATAGCTTATCATTAAGACAAACATATAAATTAATTTTAATTAGATCTCCCTACAGTAATCCCATGCTGTTTCTGATCTTGCAAACTATTTACATCCAGACATCTTTAACAATATTTTCTTTTAGCATGGTTTCCACCAATTTTACAACTTCTTTCCTGCTACCTTTATTTGTCAAACAATACTACAATTGATTACATAAGTCTGCCAATGGTTTTGCCAGGACCCTCTGAAGCTTTTTTTATATAAGTTAGGATGTATCTTATCGGGTCCCATGGAAGTAGAACCTCTCTGCAAACACACATAAGCTTTATGTATTTCCCTGTTTCTTCTTTGTAACCCAAGTGTCTTCACCTTCCTCTGTAAAACCTAAAAAGCAATGTGTGTGGGTGTGGGTGTGTGTATACATATATATATATATATATTATAGTATTCCAAAATATAGTATTCAAATTTATTAAAAATGCCTTCCATATAAAAAAAGGACTGGTTAAAAAGAATGTGTGAATGGTAAGCTTAAAACAACCTTCACAACACCCAATACATGTATTTACTTTAAAACGTTACAAATACCCATACCTTTGTCTGTTTAAGATACTTATTGAAATCATAAACATACAGAAATACAGACAATTGTTAAATTATGCATGTATCATAAATGTTTGTGCTAACACTCATTTTAAGAGGGAGAATTCCAAATTGACCTATGTTGAGCTGTACCTTCATATTGTAATAGAAATCAGGAGGTAACTGGCTTCATCTTCCATGCTGATAAAATAAGGACATTCATTTTCTATTTTACATTAATACTTACAAAACCCTGTGTTACAAGATGCTAAGAGTATTTAAAAAAAATAAATAATAAAAACCAAAGAAAAATGACCCCCCCCAAAAAATGGAATGCTTTTAATGCCACTACATGATTCTAGTTAACCTTTGAGTCTTTAGAAATAATTACTACCAAATTGCTCTCTTGTTGTCACTGACAGGACAGTGTCCCCAATACTATATTCTGCCTCGGGATTTTTAAGTCCCAAGTGCATTATTTTACATTGATCAATGTTAAACTGCAGCTGCCACACTTTCGACCAGTCTTCTAATTTTTTTTTTTTTAAACCATGGTTTGTATAGAACAAGAGCATTATACAAACACTCAAGTGCATGACTAAACATACAAAGAAAACATGCAATGGGGCAGAGGACAGGAATGAAGGGGAACTTCATACATCAGTCTAACAAAACGCTCTTCAAAATATATTTCAACAAAGTGGATGATACAAAACTGGACGGGGATGATCATTAAGGTATTTGTTTTGTTTTGTCTTTAAACAGTTAAAGGTAGTGTGGTATAACTGTTCGCCATGTACAAGTGCCACACTTCCCATTGAAATGGAATTGGTGTTTAATGTGTCTCATGAAAGCTAAATAAAGCCAACATAAGGCTAAATGGCCTTTAGTTGTTTGTCAATGAAAGCACTTGATAATATCTAATCTTACTATAATACAAATTGCAAATATGAATTCAACCCCGGAATCACTAAATTGTTAACCAATGCACTGTCCAACCCGTCGCTAAATACATGCAACACAAAATTTACATAAAATATTTAATAAATCAACTAAGTGACATTGGGTTGGAGTTTGAAACTATTTGACTAATTATATTGCACTGCAGTCATAACTGCAAATCAATACGTATATTAAACTCTGGAATATGCAACATTACATGCGACAAAAGAACATTCCTTTCCATTCACGGAAAAAAGTGCCCCCCCCCACCTAACTTCTCTCAAATCTGGACATGCTTTATAATCTATGGCATTTTACATGCAATATTGAGTAAATTCATAGCAATAGCAGCCTTGGGATTCAGGAAGGAGCAGAATTAAAGAAATATTTCTTACACTACTAAAATCTACCAACCGCCATGGTCTACCTTAAGAACTACAGGTTTTGCAAATAACCACGCAGGTAATCCGTAGCTCGTTTTGTTTGTCTGTAAAAAGCAGCGTAACGAATAGTATTTCGCCAAATATAGTTTAGAAAAATGTCATAAATAAGGAATGCAGTGATACAATGTGCACGTTAAAACGATTTCCTGAATCAGAAAGATATATTCGAGGTATACATTTAAGCATAACTTTATTGCTTTTGCATAGTTGTCATCAATGTTTAAAACAATCGAATCAAGTAAGATCACCGTAATAAAATCCCAAATGCGAGAGAGGCATTGTGAGCAATGTTTACAACCGGCAAGAGAAGCTCACTCCGCCATAGCAGACAGTGGAAAAAGTTGAGATGAAATGAGAGGCCGGTGTACGCCATGTAGCCCCCCCCCAAAAGAAAAAAATCTATAAGGAAAGGCCATCCAATACCACTATTATGGAAGTAACTGTTTTTCTTAACACAAAATAACCTGGCAATACTAACCGTCGTTTTATTAGACATTCTAAAGACTATTGAAAATGCTGTTAATAGCAGAACTAGACTTTAAAATGACTTTACTTTTAAAGCCCATAACCCTGGACATGACAACAGGGGGGAGATTGGATTTTTATTTGGTGGCCAGCGTCATTTCACATTATTTACCCCAGGCTACCAATAACTGCACCTGGCATTTTGCAGCTAGTTTGATGGCAATAAAAGCTTAGGACTTCTTTGAGGGGCACAGTCACAGTACAAAAAAACAGACCCAGAAGCTAGCCAACTATATATAAGTGTTAAATGAAGATGAATAAACTAAGAATCTAAACGTTGATGGCCCCTTTTTAATTAAAAGAAATCCTTTCCGTGCGTTCTCTCGTGTGTTAAACCTGAGTAGAATATTGCTGCAAAAGGCACAGGGCAAACTAAAAAGTGCAAAGAACCATTGATTCAATCATCCTGTAAAACAAAAAAAACGCAACACATTGGGTGTGTTTCTAGGTCTGGTATGTTTGTCAACAATATACAACATTATACGGCTGGGAGGTGCTTCATAGCGCTCATAAAATATATATTTTCCAATTAAATCAGAAGGGGGAAAAAACAGGAAATCTATAAAAATGTTATAACCTTTGACTTGAGAAGCAAACACAATCCTGAGCATCGGCACTTGTGTTTTATAGACAGAAATTAAGAGACTTTATTTTCTGGGTGTCAGTATAAGAATCACATAAAAAGGAAAGACATGGCAATGCTTTAATCAGAATGGGGGAAATTAAGCAGAAATGGGGGGAAAAAAAATAAAATAAAAAAAAGTTGTCACAGGTATAGTTTCATGTTACAGTACACAAATATTAACAGCATCTTCAGTTGCCTAATTTTTGGTACAGAATACGGAATATTTTTACATAAACTAATAAGGTCTTTTTAATTCAAGTTTTTAAAAAAATCCTTATAATGTTGAGATTAGAATTTTTCTTTTTAAAATCCTTATACACAGCATTTCTCGAAATTTTCGTAGTGCTACCCAAACCAATTGGAGAACTCGGTAAAAGCTCCTCTATAAAAAGGAAGCTTCGCAGCAGTACAATTGTGCAATATGAACATTGGTTTCGACGGGGGGGGGGGGGCAAACAAAAAAAAATAAACATGGCACATTCGCATCCATATTTTATAATGTAAAAAGTTACTTAACTAACCAAATAAATAATAAAAAAATGAGCTGTGTGTGTTACGTATCCTAAAATGTACTACTAGGAAAATGGCAGATGTCACACATATTTACAATGAAGTACCCACAATCTGGGTACAGAGCTACAAAACTCATAAAATACATGGGGAGTAAACATGAAATGTTGTTACTCTTGTTACTAGTTCTAGCAGGTTTACTATCTAATGCTGTTTCCATTCCTGCGACCGGTGAATCGTTTTAGTCTGTGTCTTCGTCCAGTTCATAGCTGTTTTTTTCATAGATATCCTTGATGAGAAGAACCCGTATAAGCATATTTTCTAAGGTGTTTCTATCCAACGCGGTTGATGTATACCAAAGAGGGGACCCGGACGACGCAGAGCTTTCAGGTTTCATATAGAAAACATCCATTCTTTGATTCAGATTCTGCGGGCTGAAAGAGTACAAAAGGGGAAAGCGTTAGAAACAAGGCATTGAGATGGTTTCGCAATGTCAACACTTCATAGCATGTTTTGACAAACAAATGTTTTGCTCGCAAGGTTACAGTTTTACTGTAGAAACAGTGGATTTTACAGTAAACCACCTAACAGTGCAGCTTAAATCTCTATACGGTGCAATATACCGCTAAGGGTTTAAATATTTCTTGAAGGAAATACAGAACACTGGATGGGCTGAAGCAAATTGGCCAAAGATATTCAAAATCTATTCAAGATACCACCACCTACTCGGCTTTTAGCAACATTTATTAAAATCTACCTAAAGCATGAGCACTGTTTTCTGAATATGAACATAAGTGTTTCTGAATATTAAGTTTAACCCATTTCCAGACTTTGAACATAGGGGATATTTCACATAAAACAGGTCAGTGAGGACCAATGACGTATCACCTATGTCACTTTCTTTTAGCACCGGCAGAGCTAAATCCCTGCCAGTAAGCCGAAGATCAGGCTGTGTTACATTCAAATGGGATTTCCCATTGGTGATGTCATAGCCGACATCACAGGGGGATCTTGTTGGTGTAACAGGGACTCGTGGGGTCTGTAGAGACCCAAATCACGTCTCCTACCATATGTGAAATCAGTCAGTGTCTGTGCTTTCATGCTATAGTCACAATAACAGAGCTGCCGCGGGGTAACAAACAGCAATCAGATTGCTCTTCATGCGATGCCCATGATTGTTGTGCAAGGGAACCCCACAGGCACGTAGGTATTGATACAATGGGATTTATTCTGATTGCCATATTTGGAGTCGGGAAGGAATTTTCCCCCTGGTATGGGGCAATTGGCATCTGCTTCATAAGGGGTTTTTGCCTTCCTCTGGATCAACACAGTAGGCACACAATATGTATATAGGTTGAACTTGATGGACTTTGGTCTTTTTTCAACCTTATGAACTATGTTACTATGTTACTATGTAATGTACAATGTTCTCTTATAGAGTAGTATAAAAAAAAAAGTGTACAATGCCCAAAAAAAAATATAAACCCATACATTTATTTAGTATTATTATTATTTTTTTTTTTTTTTTTTTTTTTTTTTTAAGTGTTCCCCTTACCTTTTGGATAAATAGTACTCAAACATTTTCACAGGGCACCTTGATGGATCCGCGGTGTTCTCAATTTGTTCAAATACTGGCTCTTCATCCTCATGTTTTCTTTTACCACAGGACCCTTAAAGGCACAAATAATACCATATTCATTACGGTGGAACGAAGAAATCATCAGATTGATGAAAGTCAAAGGCTAACGTAAGTCAGCTTACCCTCGCTGTCGCTCCCACACAACGATGACACTTGGTACTGAAGGCAAGCTTTATTTTCTTTAGTCAGGGGGTTATTTTTCCATCGTCTAAAAACCGTACCGAACGAAAGCCGCAAATGCTGTTCTACAGTCTTCAGATTGAAATACTTGGTATTGAAGTAGAAAAGTGTAAACAGGAGCGACATGGGTGACTGCGTTCCAAGCTGATTTACCCGCCACAAATAATCTTCTTCTACTCGAGAGAATATAGATCCTTAAGAGAAAAGTTGAGTGTCAGCGACCATCATAATTACTACTCTATCTTTAAGTACAGGTTTACAGTCCATGTATGCAATAAGTCTGCAGAACCATAACTTTTCTTAAAATTAAAGACGAGTCAAGAGCTTTTAAAAAGCTTCTTAAAATCTGTTAAAAAGGAATCCATTTGCACAGACTGCAAACATATTTCTCACACAAACTGAAATCAAAGGGAGTCGCAGCAACCAATTGCATGGATGCTAACATCATCATTAATGGGAGCAGCGAGTGTGGTGCGAGAGCATGGAAGTACAGCTCCAGCTTTAGAGACAGTCAGAGGAAGACAAGTCATGACACAAGATTTATTTTGTAGTTTGCATAACTAAAGAATGTCTGCATGCAGTAAAATACAAAATGGACTGTCATATACATCTTGTGTAAGTAAAATGGGCGGTCTAATTTAATGAATTTAAGGTTGGCATTAAGAGTACAATAGGGTGGAAAAAATTTGAATAGTCTTAGAATGATTTCATGATGAAACGTCAGATAAAGCAGGGTGCACAACAGTCATCAAGGAGCACAAACTAGTTTTTGGATGTTGCAATAACTTGAGGAAAGAGAGCTTTTATATAAAGAAAATGTTGTAAAAGCAAAAAAAAAGAAATAGGAAACGCAAGGACTGACGAGGAAGTGAACAATTTGGGATTTCAGCAGATACAGAGCCAGCGGAGGTAAAGCAAGATGGAAACAAATAATGTTATCTACTCAATGGTAAATAGAGCTAATTTCATCATGTGATGACACGATGAAGTGCGTGATGTGATGTTCATTAAGTCAAACCCAAAGCGTCTGCAGGAGTCCCTTCAAAATGGTTGTGACAAAAGTAATATTGTGTCTTAAAGATGAACTAAGCGGCTGTAGTAACAGCAGAAGAATAGTTTTCAGGGTGCAATTGTGGAAGTTTTGTTCCGCAAAGTGAATTCCCCACTTGGCCCCTGCAACCGATAATCAAAAAAATGAGACATCCCAAGCAGCTTCTGGAGGAACGGCAACCGGCACAGCGTGTAGGATCATTAACTTTATTCACCAAATTAACCCATTGTTTGTTTTTGCGTTCTCAAATCAGTGTAATCGCTCTTTTAGTGGAATTTTTAAATGAAGACGGTGTTTTACGCAGCAGGAAAAAATGCTGATAAATGAGGAAAGTAAAAATGAACATCAAATTATAGAAAACTAGAACAGAAGAGAAGAAAACAAAATAGATAATGCCGTGTAACCAAACAGTGCTGAGAATAGTTTTTTTTAACCCCGAATAGTAACCATTTCTGGTGGCTGGTTTAACGTTGGTATTTTCACCAGCCTATACACGGGATTGCTTAGATGAATCTCTAAAGAGTTTTTACGCGAGCGCATTAGATTTAAGTGAACTATGAAATGAGGATTTGTGACTGGCAGACGTGTGTGAATGGGTCCATACATTACCATTCACAGTGTATTTTTTTTCATAGTGAGTGCATGTAACTAGAAATGTCTCCAGATGTTTACAGACAGAAAGGTACATGGCACAATTTCATGGCGAGATCAAGCTTAGTCATCTCGTGAAAAAGTCTTAAACCCGAAGGACTAAAAGGGAAAGGGAAGAAAAAAAAAAAAAGGAGATACTAATCTAAATATATATTGTGGCTTATGATAGAAGAGTACTAGAAGGGGCAATGATTAGGGAAAGTTGAAAAGAAAGGATTGCGCTGTATATTTATATATTATAATTTAACAAAAAAAAAAACAACTTACCATCTGGAAGAATGCTTGGCTGCCAATGTTTAAGGATTTTATTTAACTCATGCCCAAATTCCTGGTAGTCTGGATCAATAAATACATTGTCCTTTCTACTGCTTCTGGACAGGAACTAAAAAGGGAAAAAAATCCACAGAGGAATTAAGAACAATAAACAAAATCACAAACAAAAATGGTTACTTTTAAAAGTGTTTTTTGGATGTCATGCAGGGACTGACTCTGTAAACCTGACAATATGGGAGACATTTAGAGATTAAAGAGCAACCAAAAAAATTTTTTTTTGCATATTACTGACCTCTTGAATCCCAAGGCAGAGATAATAAATGCTGTCAGGTGCATAGCTTTCTCCATTTGGTCTTCGGATCTCTTTGACGAAGCGGGACAGCAAAGAGTTAAGTTCACCTGGAGTGTGCGTCAGAAGGTCCTCCTTTAACTTTACAGATGTTGCTTAAAAATAAAATAAAAATATCAATGAGAATATTTCCTATGGTTAATCTGAAGCGGCAAATCACCAAGCGAAGGTTAAATTGTAAGTTCACTTACTGCTGCTCGGTTCGTGCACCTCTGGTAAGTCATCTCTGGTTATTGCCTGGGTGTTAGTCCAGTGCTTCCAAGCATTTATGCCATAAGAATACTTAAATGGAAACACAGAGCGCTCAGAGCCATCATCAGCTGCCGGGGAAACTGAAAGTGCTTTTCGCTTTGTGCCCTGTTAGGTAAATAAAGGTAATAAACATTTTATCCACTGTATTAAGTTATGTCTCTTGGAGAACGAAAGAAACAAAAAACGATAGTTTAGGAGGGAGGGGCAAATACACAAAACTACAATACAATTTCTGAGAGTCCGGCTCAGTTTTAGGGTAATTCACTAGTGAAAAAGGGCTATTTAGTGCCATAAAATATACATACTTTTTTAAATGGCCGTGGTTTAGGCAGCTCCTCATACTCTTCTCCAAACACGGGCGGCAGGAGAAACTCATTTTCTGTACCAAGTTCTTCGGTATCTGAAAGAGAGCAACAACTACAGTGAGGTTTAGTTAAACAATCACAGATAAAGTAACCGTCGCGTCGTACATGTGCTGAAAGAGTACCAATCGGGTCACTTATTCTATAAACAGATGTTTTAAGGGTTGCCTAAAAATAGGAGAAAATACAAGCTAAGTAATTTTATAATGTGGTGTACACCAAAATATCGTCAAAGCTCTGCTTCATGTGTGTGTATTACAACCGATGTTTCATAGACACTTTGGTTGTAATATAATAATTGGATTAACTAAGTAGAAAACCAATTAACTTTTTTAAGGAACCATTATAATGCAAGTTTTTTTTTCCTGGGAACAACGAAGCAAATCATTTATAATCGTTTCTAACCTTTTTTTCCCCAATAACATGGAATTAGCAGCAAACTCATAAATACGCACCTCTTGGGAAATCTACTTCAAGATCTAACTCAGAGTCATAAGGTATATCCGGCAATGGGGATCGCTCTTCTTCCTGGCAAACTTGAATCAGTTCCATGTCTGGCTCCACTTCACCTGCAGAGGAAAGTTGAACACGTATGACGCATGTGATGACATGCACTTTGTGAAATGTTTTGTCGCCGCAGGTATCGGTAACTCACCGGAGATTTCTTCACAGACCGCTCTCTCTTCAGGTGTCGTTTCTGCCAAGCTCAACGCATCAAGCTCATCAGGTGGTGGAGGACTCTTCTCTATCTCTTCTCTATCTCCTGTTTCTTCAGTCATTTTTACTTTGCTGTCAATAAGGTCATTATTAAGCAGGGGAGCGGGCAGAAAAATTGGAATCGGGACCTAGAATAAAAGATATTGTTCCTTTTAAGGCTTTACAGACAAAAAAAAAAATGCACCGCAATTGAAGAAACGTGAATTTCACCAATTTACCTATGCATTATGAAGAGCTAACCTCTAAGAGGTTTCCCCGACGAGAAGGGATGGGCTGGCTACTTATGTATTAACTGGTATTTTATAATGCATTATACAGGGCCAGGTCAGCGGGTCAAAAACACCAGTGAGATGAGGCGTTTCAGCCTAAAGGTTTAGGGAATAAACACAGACTGTTTATTATTTGTTTGCAAAAAAGGAGAGAATAGAATAACCATCATGCTATAAACCCTAATGAAAACCTGCTCTGTGCCGGCGGGGTGTAAATAATAAAGCTCATCATTTTGTTTATGAATATTCTCTATTTTTCACTAATATTGTGATACCGATCTTGAAAAAAAAATGTAAGAAAAAAAATGATGCTATGTTCATTCAGCGATAAAATAAAGGCTTTGAACCCTATGACGCTTCATTAGTTTCCAATATGAATCGTCCATGTATATTGTATAACTAAGCGCTGCTGAAAGTGAGGCGAGGTTGCAGGAGAAAGCTCTCCATCAAATAAGTTTAAGCAATTCTTGTTAATGCTGACTTACTCGTTGCTGCTGGTAGTCATTGTTCCTTGCATCAAATAAATTATTTATTTTTAAATGTTTTATTGTATTATATCACGTTTTTCTGCCTTTTGGGTGGGGGGGGGGTGATTCAATGAAGAGTCTGAATTGATTCAAAAATGATATTTCTGGTCCAAAATGTAAAAACGCACTGGGCTGCGTTGGTCTTAATACAGGTTATGTTATACATACAGAACTGCATAAAGAAATAATTCTAACAAGAATAATAAATGTCTGGAGACAACAGCGATTCAACCTGGGAGTATGAACTAAACTTTGTATCTCTTGTATGGAGAAATGAAGAATAAATCAATGAAACCAGATGTATCTGTTAAAAATATGTACGTTAAAAAAAAAAGTATATGAATTTAAAAAAATATATAAATACAGAAAATGCAGGATAAAATCCCTTTAAAAGTTAACTGGTTTATAAAGGTATACTTTACATTTGAATTCAGACTCCATCTGTCTTTGAGGAACGTTTCTTAATAGTTGGGAAACCTTCCTATTTCTTTTCTTTAATCTAACACAACACATAAGTACAATCAGCATTCGCGCAGAGGGGTAAAAGACAATTAACAACCTATCCTCGCACTGGACTTACGGGAACGGGGATTGCAGCGGGAGCCGGAACGGTCTGGCTGTACAGCGGAATAGGAACCGGCACATATACCGGTACAGGGACGGGTACCGGGACATACTTTGTATTCGCGTCTTCCTCTAAGGAACAAATCATTAAACAATTTTAGGAATACATAGAAACATAGAATATATTTAGTATTTGGAAAATATTTGGTAAACAAAGCTAAGAGCCCATTCGTTCTGCATGTTCGCCCCCTTTATTTATTATGAATTAAATGTTCTGGATTTAAATTCCGTTTAAATTATATTAATAATGATCATTAAAAATTAATTACATAGTTACCTGTCTGGCAAGACTTCCCCTGCATGTGGGGTTTGCAGTAGGTAGCTTTCGTCATCGATAAAGGTTTGCAGAGTACAGCTTTATTCTTCATGTCCTTAGACACCGCAGGGGAAGACGAGGAACCCTGCAAGTTAAAGATTTCACAGATTGTTTTAAAACAATCGCTGTTACATACATACATGCATACATATATACATACATATACATAATACTCAGCAGATTAAATCATATTTACCAGAGTTCGTCCGCGTGTGGCTTGAACTCCCTGATCTGTAAAGAAAAAACACAAAAGTTGGTTTTTTTTTAATTTTTTTTTTTTAATATACCATGAACCATGCAAACATTTTAGGCGGGTCTGAAAAACGTTGTAAAGTAAGAATGCTTAAAAAAAAAACAAAAAAAAAACACGTTAATAGTTCATTTTCAATTAACAAAATGCAAAGTGGACGAACAGAAGAAAAGTGGAAATCAAAATCAAATCAATATTTGGTGTGATCGTTGGGGATAATAAAATAAATAAATAATAAAAGAGTCACACGCAAGAGAGCTGAAAAGTCTAATTCGTAAGGTAAACTTATTTTCCCTAATAAATTAATATGCACCCGGACACAAGCATTTAAAGACAGCATTTGTTTACTTTGTGCGCCGTTTTCGCGTGCCCCCTATTTAACAAATTAAGGGTAGAATTACCGTAATGCATGTTTTCCGGCCCCTTCTGTGTAGACATATTGGGTTCATTCTGCTGGCTATAAAAACGCAATAAGCACTGCTGATCACAGAAGTTTTTTACAGCTCCTCGCCACTGAACTTTTTCATTAAGGGTTCCTTGGGTTTTACAACAATCGCACCTTGCAGCCTGACATTTAGAAAAGATAAAACAAGTTCACAAAACTGGGCCGATGATAAATAATAAAAAATCAAATTAAAAGACAAATGGTTACAACTAGAAGCAGCATTAAAATATTATTACGATAAGAGGTATACCTTTTGAGAACTTCAACCCATCTTAAGCATAAGCTTTTTAGAAACTGTTAGTTTTATTATTTGGTTTTATTTATATGTGGAAATAATGGGGAGAGTGTAATATATACCGTATTTGCTCGATTATAAGACGACCCTGATTATAAGACAACCCCCCAAAATCTGAATATTAACTTAGGAAAAAAAGAAAAAGCCTGAATATAAGACGACCCTAAAGGAAAAAAGTTTTACCAGTAAATGTTAATTCATGTAAACAATTTTTTTTAATAAAAGCTATGATTGAGAAAAATATTTTTTTTTTGTTTTTATTTCTTGTATTTTCCAACCTGTCCCCCAGTTACGCACATCTGCCCCCAGGCTTGCCACACCAATATGGCACTGTGGCCCATGATATGCCTTTTAACCCTCTATATGCCACTGTGCCCCATGGTATGCCTTTTGACCCCCTATGTGCCACTCTGCCTCCAGAAATGCCTTATACCCCTATATCCCATTCTGGCATTTAGGGGGTTAAAATGCATATTATGGGGCAGAGTGGCATATAGGGAGGTATAAGGCATTCCAGGAGGCAGAGTGGCATTAAGGGAGTTAAAAGGCATTGTATAGAGCACTCTGCCTCCAGAAATGCCTTATACCCCTATATGCCACTCTGGCATTTAGGGGGTTAAAAGGCATATTATGGGGCAGAGTGGCATATAGGGAGGTATAAGGCATTTCAGGAGGCAGAGTGCTCTATTAAATGCCCCCTTAACGCCACTCTGCCTCCTGAAATGCCTTATACCTCCCTATATGCCACTCTGCCCCATAATATGCCTTTTAACCCCCTAAGTGCCAGAGTGGCATATAGGGGTATAAGGCATTCCAGAAATGCCCTACACACACACACACACACACTTACTTACCGGTGCTTCAAATTTCCTGCTGTATTGCCGGGGCAGCGGGTTGACGTCTCATTCCGCGGCAGCCGGAAGGAGGTGGAGTTGGCAGCGGGGGTTTGTATGCGTCCGTCGCAAATACCTTCCCCGGCTGTCAGAGATCAGAGTTCCCCGCACCGGTGCGGGGAACTCTGATCTCTGACAGTCGGGGAAGGTATTTGCGACGGACGCATACAAACCCCCGCTGCCAACTTCACCTCCGGAAGCACCGGTAAGTGTGTGTGTGTGTGGGGGGGGGGGGGGCGTTAAAGTGGGGGGGGGGGGCGACGACAGGAGGATCCAGGTCCCCTGCAGCGGTGCGGGGGATCTGGATCTTAGTCTAATAATCAGACCTCTATTTGAGGTCTGATTAGAAGACGACCCCGATTAGAAGACGAGGGGTATTTTTCAGAGCATTTGCTCTGAAAAAAACCTCGTCTTATAATCGAGCAAATACGGTATATATATTTTTTTTTAAATCTCTGTGACTGGCTGTCATAGCAACGGATTGAGGTCCCCCCCCCGATGTTTTTTTCTGGGAAAACTTGAAGAAAAAAAAAAACACACAGTAAAGCCGTGCACGCACGGCGTGCTGGGATTGTCCTGTTTTGGATGCAAGACGTGGACGAAGATAAGAAACTAGAGACTTTGCCGATATGCAGAGCTTCATCTACCCGACTCCATTGATCCCTGCAGCGGTTTATACGAAAGTCTTTATGAAAAGAATGTTTTCAGGGTTATACTATCATGGGCCAAAAAATTATACTTTAATTTTGGATCAAGAATAGGAAGGTTAGGTGGAAGGGTTGAACTTGATGGACTTAGGTCTTTTTTCAACCTTATGAAATATGTAACTATGTATTTTTTTTTTTTTTTATTTATTTACAGGGTTAAGCTGTCTGATTTTGTTTTGGGAGGTTTTATCCCACTCAGTTTGACCATTATCTTAAGGTTTCTGGATGAACGACTGGGATTCTGCAATGCTTTTATACACTAGAGCTGGCGTTTGGAATTTAGAGCTGGAATTGTTGTTATATAAACCGATCAGCCATAACATTATGATCACCTTCCTAATATTGTGTAGGTCCCCCTTTTGCTGCCAAAACAGCCCGCGGATCCTTTAAGTCCTGTAAGTTGTGAGGTGCGGCCTCCATGGATGTGTCCTAGTGCCATGTCTTCTCCAGATTGCACCCCTCCATCCATGTCATAGTAAAAGAAAACGTGATGCATCAGACCTTCTTCCATCTCTCTGTGGTCCAGTTCATGTGTTCACGTGCCTATTGTAGGCGCTTTCGGCAGTGGACAGGGGTCAGTATGGGCACCCTGACTGGTCTGCGGCTACGCAGCCCTGTACACAACAAACTGTTATGCACTGTGTGATCTGACACCTTTCTATCAGAACCGGCATTAACTTTTTCAGCAATTTGAGGTACAGTAACTTCTCTGTTGGATTTCACACCCCTCCCCACACACACGTGCATCAGTGATGCTTGGCCGCCCATGACCCTGTCCCCGTTTCGTAGATTTTCCTTCCTTGGACCACTTTTGACCAGGAACACCCCACAAGAGCTGCCGTTTTGGAGATGCTCTGACCCAGTCGTCTCGCCATAACAATTTTGCCCTTGTCAAACTCATATTTACGCTTCCCCATTTTTCTGCTTCTAACATCAACTTTCATGAAATGTTCACTTGCTGCCTAATATATCTCCCCACTGACAGGTGCCATGATAACAAGATTATCAGTGTTATTCCCTTTGACTGTCAGTGCTCATAATGTTATGGCTGATCTGTGAAAGTACCACTATATACAGATACACGCATTTGTTTGTATTCTTTTATTTTTGTATCGTAAGCTTTTATGCCAAAATGAGTATTGTTTATTTACGTGCAACACTTTCTATCACTGTGACTTTTTGTTATGCTTTAGGGGTACACATCAGTGTTTGCCGCACATATATTTAAGAGAAGGCGCTAGTAATCACTTCTAACGTCTTTATAAAACATGGCGTGCTGAATACCAACAGACACCTTTAAAATTACCTTATAGTACCAATCCTGGAACTTCTTACTGCAATCTTCACTACAAAAGTCCCTTAGTGTGCCATCAAACTCTTTAGTCGCTCCCCTTTTACATATCTGAAAGCAGTAGTTGCAAGTCACACATTTCAGTCCAAGTCGCCTTGCAAAATCCTGCTTATACAGAAGCTTACAGCCTAAAGAGAGAGAGAGAAAATAGAGCTTTAATACGGAGACGATAGTGAATAAGTGCAAACACTAGGAGCCTTGTTAACGTTAGTAAAGGGCAAAGACCGAACTTCAGTCACATGGAAGTTACCAACAACTACCATCTAAACTCCTGCAGAGACGATTGGGTATTTCCCTGCTACCCAACAGTAATAATGGCCGATATGTGGCAATTACCAGAAGCCATACATTCTTTGCCAAGAGGAAACCTCAGGTAGTGTGTTTGGTGCTATCAAATGCAGTTAAAAGCTTACATATTACCGTATTTGCTCGATTATAAGACGAGGTTTTTTCAGAGCAAATGCTCTGAAAACTACCCCTCGTCTTATAATCAGACCTCAAAAAAATGTCCCCTGGGGCCAGGCTGCTTACTGGTGCTTTGGTCGCGAGCAGCGTCTCTTCTGCTAGCAGCAGGAGAACAGGAAGCTAGCAGAGTGTCACATAACTCTGCCTCCCCCCTCCTTCCTCTGGGGGCGGGGCCAGAGAAGTTGCTAGCAAGCCGGGCCCCTGCAGAAGTCTTCGAGTGAGAGATCTGCAGTTCAGGTAAGGGGGTGGGGGAGGGTTTTTGAGCAAGTATGTGTGATTAATGGAATGAATGAGTATTTAAATGTTTGTGAATGAAAGTGTGTGTGATAGCATGGATGTGTAAGGGGGGTGGTGGTGGTAGCATGGCATAGGGAGGCTGTACTCACAGTCCTATCATCCCCAGGTTCCAGCATGTACTAGCTGCCTTGGCTTGATAGGAGTGTGATTGCTTTTAGTTATATCTATATACCTCCAGAAATGCCACTCTGGCATATAGAGGGTTAAAAGGCACATCATGGGGCAGAGTGGCAAATAGGGGGAATAGCATTTCTGGGGGCAGAGTGGTAACCCTGGGGCAGATGTGCATAACTGGGGGGGGCGCAGGTTGGCATATAAAAGGGAATAAAAAAAATATATATTTTTCTCAATCATAGCTTTTATTAAATAGGAAAAAAACGTTTACATGAATATTTACTAGTACAACTTTTTTTTCCTATAGGGTAGTCTTATATTCAGGCTTTGTTTTTTTCCTAAATTAATATTTAGATTTTGGGGGGGGTCATCTTATAATCAGGGTTGTCTTATAATCGAACAAATACGGTATATCTCTGAAATTAACTTTTCAATATAGCTGCTGGATTCCAGAGATCCACAGAAGGTATTATGGAAGATTAATCAAGGTTACCTTAACCTTTGGCACGCATCTGCGTGGAAATAAATGCATCCGGACACTTTATAAAGCTTCCTCGCTTTATACAATCCTACCGGTAAATTAATGTAACGCACACAGCCCAGCCACAAGGAAAAGAACCCACCTTCACTGCAGAACGGCTTCTTGACTCCAGAAAATTTCACGGTATCGTGTAAAGTCTTCTCTTCCTGACAGTATTCACAGTACGTAACTATACAGTGCAGCTTCTTGTAATCCTCACAACAATTGGTACTGCAGAACTGATGCACTTTATTCTGTACGCAAGCAGAACATTGAGTTAATGCATATACCGGATGGTAAACATTGATTATTAATGTATAGGAGATGCACAGTGACCTATGGTCAGACCTACTAAGGTTGGTACCTTATTATTTTTTTATATAGCGGCATCATATTCCGCAGCGCTGTACAATGGGATTGTTAATGTATATTTAGAAAGTAGAATAACCAATGCATTATTAGACCACAGTATCACATGAATGTAGAACATATTCATATTCAATATATATACCATATTAACTTTACATTTCGCTGCCCGCTGTACACATTAATAATCTTAAAGACTGCGCAAATCTCACAATTATCATCCACATACATCACCAGTCTATTCTCAGCTTACCTCCCACTCCAGTGTTTCCGGCTTGGAAGAAAAAACATTTTTACAGTAATTGCATTTCAACTGAACGTCGCTGCTGACATGCTGACCGTTTGTAGAAGACGTTTGCACGCTGAGAGTCTGAAAGAGAAAAAAGTGTGAAAACATTTACATTTTCATTTTGACCAGAATGCGCAAGACTACAACTGAATGGTACACGAAAGCAGCCTAAGGGTTAAAAAAAAAACAAAAAAAACATAAGTCTAGAGAGTTGAACTAAGCTTAAAACGGCATGCGAAACGCAAGCTTTAGTTTATAGCGTTTACATTTCATCTACAACACTGCCCTCTACTGGCCAATGTGTATTATTTTTCTTTAAAATACTATTAAGGACAAATTCTAAATAATAAACTTAAAAAAATACCCTACTGAATCCTGTAAACTCCAAAACCTTACAACCTATGACGTCCACTCATTGGGACACCGTACAACGTGCTAGAATGAGGCATTCATGGAGAAAACACAAAAGAGAGACTGTGGCAGGTTTTCTAAATTCAGGATGAGGATGCTTCAGTTCAAACACTTATCTAGTTCAAAAAGTATTATATTCAGGACAGTGCGTGAAACACTGATACCCTGTGCAGATAATAGTGGGTGCGTGTGCTAGAATACATTACCATTTGTTTCTGTTGTGTATGTGACAGTATACTAAAAATGGAAGGTAGGCTGTCACAGAGCGATTTTTACTGGTCACCTTTACAAATAAATTTTAGTGGACATGCCTCTTTTCCGATACACTGTTTTTCAGTGCTATACACTAAATAAATCCATGTTATATCGTTTACAGATAAAAAGAAATCCTTAAATCCACTAATTCATGTAATAGCTGAAAGACCCTCTTAAATCTACACGGTGTCCTTCTGGTAAATGCACTGGGGTTGTGCAAATTCCCTCATATATGTTTGCTCGGCTCCCCATTATTCCCCCAGGATATGGACACGTCCCATGATATGGATACATGGATACGCATATACCGACACGCATATACCAACGCAAGCTGGTTAGATAACGCTCGCTATGGGTGAGGCAAACTCTTAAACTGCCAACTCAAAAACTATTTCTTTGATCCATAAACAGAAACAAGCAACTGGTTCTAAATAATCAATATATCCAGAGCTATGTGATTTTGACAGACTCACACTACATATTATACTAGCAGTGAAACACATACCTGGAACTTTGCTACACATCCAGAACTACAGAAGTTGTATAGCTTCCCGTCAGGCATTGTGGCTTGATACTGAGGTAAGGAGTTTCTTTTGCAAAAATGACATATAATCCCCGCATCTGTAACAAAACAAGTTAAGACACTCATCTTAAAAGGGTTTTTGTTTATATAAAAAAAAAAAAAAAAAAAATATTTAATAAAACAGCAGAATAAAACCAAACCTATTTACCCGGCGTTTGGCTAAACCACATGTTCATTATGACGCTCGTGTAATTTGTTGGGAATATTTAATGCAGAAATAGTTTCCATGCTTTAGTCACATTGTAATATTTTTTTTTTGCACGCAGAGTAATGAACATTACTCGTAACGAACACAATTCTACCAAAATTACAATTTAAATAGTTGATGGGGATGCATAGAAACACAGAATTCGATGGCAGATGAGAGACATTTGGTCTATCTATTCTTGATACAACATGGAAAGTCTGGTCTGTCTCTTCCTGCCTTAAACACTTTATCAGTCCCCTGTCTCAGATTCGGGACGCCCGTAAACCTCTTAAGCCTCCCTTACCATGCATCAGAAACAAACGCAAAGGATTTTTGGCAAATGCAGTTTTACTTCATCTTCTGGACTATAAGTAAAAGCCGAGCCTGCGATAGCGGTCTTAGTGTGAGGTTACAGGGGTCCTATACCAGACAAAGCCGCTGGGGTATATAAAGTGCGATAAAACCGATGAAGGGGTATGAATCGGGTAGAATTAACGTGTAAATTTTAAAACATTCAAGTGCTCAGCGATGATAAAACGATCATCGTGGGCCTCTGGATAAGCGCGAGACACTTACTCTGGGTTTGAGGTTTTGCATTTTTTGCTTTGTGGGTGTTCATACACGTCGTCGAGCAGTATGGCTCCATGTTTCCGTTTGTTCCGATGCACTGGGTCATATCGAAGCCACGACACTGAGCCTTGCATCCCGTGCAGCTGGTCAGCTTGCCATGTTTCTAAACAAAGGAGACCAAGCACTTTGTAAAGACACCGAAAATACATATTTCCAGTTAAAGACCTACAAGCTTAAAAGGCATTTATAGATTTCACCACTTCAGCAACGTTTCTGGCATTTCCAGCGGTACGCAAAAACACATTCATTTTACAGAAAATAATACATTATGAACATGTTTTTTCGCATTTAGAGCACAAGCACCTTTTGTCTGTATATAAAAAAAAAAATTCTCACTATAGAGCGAAGCCTTATTCATCTGAGCTCAGATGGCACCAATACGGTGCTTGTTTTACTATTGCTCTTTATTCTGCATAACATAATATGCATAAAAAAACTAATTTGCCATCGTAATCATATTTTGGATGACTTTCCCTGCTCAAAAACCCCACTGAGCTGATGCTTTACGGCAACGCTAACGAAGTCCTGCTTGTAGCATGGAATCCTTTTCTCGGTGACTTCCATTAGTCAGAGTGCTTGTTTAGTAGATCGTGCCCAGATAACAGAGCTAGAGCACATACAAGCGATTCACGTGGAAAAAAGAAATCTCTACTAATAAAAAACGTGAAAGTGTTTTCAGAGTACACGTGTACTACATCTCATGTGTAGACGTGTGAGAAGTCATACACTATTCCGTGTTCACTTGTGAGTAGGGCTGCAACAACTAATCGATAAAATCGATAATAATCGATAATGAAATTCGTTGGCAACGAATTTCATTATCGATTAGTTGAATCGATTATAAAATGAGGGTTTTTTCAGAGCAAACGCTCTGAAAAATCCCCCTCATTATATAATCCGTTTAGTCTGACTCACCGTCTCACAGCAGCAGCTCCTACTTACTCCCCCTCCCTGTAATCACTGTGACAACTGGCCCCGCCCCTTCCTTCTCCAGGCCAGAACCACATGGCTGTGACACTCATCTAACTGTAAGTATATGTACATTATATATATATATATATATATATATAATGGGTATCTGTGTATATATATATATATATATATATATATATATAATGTGTATGTGTGTATATATGTATGTAATATATATATATATATATTTGGGCTACTGAAAGTTAGGGGAGGTGGGGGTTAATTTAGGGGCAGTTATGGTTAGTGGGGTGTTTAGGGTTAATTTAGGGGCAGTTATGGTTAATTGGGTGTTTAGGGTTAATTTAGGGGCAGTTATGTTAATAGGGTGTTTAGGGTTAATTTAGGAGCAGCTGTGGTTAATGGGGTGTTTGGGGTTAATTTGAGGCAGTTGTGGTTAATGGTGTGTTTAGGGTTAATTTAGGGGATGCTGTGGTTGATGGGGTCTTTAGGGTTAATTTAGGGGATGCTGTGGTTAAGGGGGTGTTAAGGGTTAATTTAGGGGCAGTTATGGTTAATGGGGAGTTTAGGGTTAATTTAGGGGAATCTAAATCCTGGGGGCAGTGAAGTGACATATCTGGGGGTATAAGGCATATACAGTATATAAGGCATATGTGGGGAGGGCAGTGTGGCATGTCTGGGGAGGACGGAGTGGTGTATCAGGGTGTATAAGGCATATCTGGGGGTAGAGTGGCATATCTGGGGGTAGAGAAGTGGCATGTCTGGGAGACAGGGTGGCATGTCTGGGGAGGATTGAGTGGGGTATCAGGGGATATAAGGCGTATCGGGCACAGTGGCATATGTGGGAGGCAGCGTGGCATATGTGGGAGGCAGCGTGGCATATGTGGGAGGCATTGTGGAGTGGCAGATGTGGGAGGCAGCATGGCGTGGCATATGTGGGGAGGGCAGGGTGGCATGTCTGGGGAGGATGGAGTGGTGTTTCAGGGGGTATAAGGCGTATCAGGCACAGTGGCATGTGGGGGGTAGAGTGGAGTAGCAGATGTGGGAGGCAGCGTGGCGTGGTATATGTGGGAGGCAGCGTGGAGTGCTGTGGTAGGCAGCGTGGCATATGTGGGGGGGCAGCATGGCATGTCTGGGAGGCAGCGTAGCAAGCCTGGGCTCAAATGTGCATATATTGGGGGGCTGGTTGGGAAATAAAGACAAGAAATTTATTATCAAAGTTTTTTTATTCTGCTGTTTGTATTTAACATCATTTGTTTAGTAAATTATTTTAAATAAATGAAAAATTTACATTCATTTTTTTTATCCGATTAATCGATTAATCGAAAAAATAATCGGCCAACTAATCGATTATTAAAATAATCGTTAGTTGCAGCCCTACTTGTGAGCTAGACGTGGTGAAAACTAGAACATAGAACTGCACAGGAAACCTTTCTGGCCCTCGGCCGAGAGCCTATAACCCGGTGAAGGACATTCTCTTTTAGCGGTACGAGGGCTACCGCCGCCTGTCAGCTTGGCCCAGGCTTTTACACAACGCTTCCTAAAGCAGTTTAGCGAGATTCTTTTAATCTTGGCCGGCCCTGTATAAAGCATACGTAAACGTGTAAGATTTCTTTATAGTTAACACACTGATTGGAACTATGAATTATATAGAACCAACCCAGCCTTTCTAGTGGAGACATTAGCCAGGGAAGGCCCATTATAATACATTGTGAAAGCAGGGCGCTGACACCATAACTCTCGCTAACACTCCAATGGCAAACCCACCAAGTCCAAATTTTTAAACGCTATCTTTATGGTGACTTTCCCCATTCCTTCATTTTAGTTCATTCATAAACTTCATTCTGCTCCATAAAAGCTAGAGATAACTCCTCATCTAATATAGTGCTTTAATATTTATGTGATTAAATAGCGATGTTCGCATATTGTGCAGAGGGGATGGTACATCATTTGGATTTAGGTGATTTAAGAGAGTCATCAGGAACATTCTGCAGGTTATTCACAAAGAGAACATGAAAAGCCCTCATTACTGTAGATAACCATTGGATGATATAAATCACACATTGTTACTAGAAGCTTGTTGAATAAAAAAAAAAAAAAAAAAAAAAATTTCTGGAGATCTGGCCTCACAACATTAAAATAATTAACGGAAGACCTGCTGCCAAATTCAGCTGCCATACTTCGGCTACACCCCACTCGCTAAAAAATGTAACCCTTTCCGTAATCAAGGAATAACATCTTCCATGACAATACCGCCAAACGTACTGTCTGTGTGATTAAATATACCTTCTCTGAGGATAAAGTAAGTATCTATACAATGAACAAAAGGACAATATTACAGATTTAGGGTCATTTACTAAAGGAAATACCTTACTTTCAATACGAGGGAGAGAAGGTTTTAGTTTTTCTAAAATGCAAGTGTGCTACATACTAAGTGGAAATAATGGGGAGGGTGTATATAATATATATATATATATATAAACTGAATCCAAGGCGTGCCAGTTGGCGACTGATATATTTATTAAATAATATGAATTTAGTAGATACTGGCTGTTTGCTTCATGTAATGAACTCCTCCAAATACTGTATCTCCTCGGCACTCACGCTGGTTTCAGAAGAATTAAAGAAAAGGGATCTAATGAACCCAAAATATAAAGACGTCAACATTACTGGTTTCATAATTATTGTGATGTTACAGTTCGCTTCAGATGTAACTATGCAAGGATAACGAAAGTTTTAAAATGTAGAATTGTATTGGCTGTTATTTTTTTCAGGTTAAGATGGCCGAGTTTTGTCATTTTCATTCAAAATAGAAGGCTAATCCAGTGTTTGCTTTAAGTTATTTTTATCAAATGAAGAGGATGTGCTTTCCTATTCTAAACATTATTATTATATTCTATCAATATGATTGCATGGGCATGATAGGCATAAACATTGTGAAAGTGTCATGCAGCATAATGTCCACTGGATGTCAGGACTTAACCAAAGCTTGGGATAAAATAATTACATCAACACCTTTTTGATTTGTTGAAATACATTAGCATTTTAATTAGAATTGTAAACATTAAAGCAAAACTTTTACAGCTATAATTTCACTAACAATAAGATGTGTGCAGTATAAACGCATACAGACCTTTGGCTCATAATATATATATAAATATAAATCTATATATATTTATTATACACTAGTACTGGAGCACCACAGTCTTACACAATATTTTAAGAAAAGCAGCACATTAGAAGCAGAGCGCGAAGGCTTTTCTCTGTTTGGTAAATAATATTGATCATTCGCAGAAGAACGTTGGAGGAGCAAAATTAAAAATAATAATAATAATAATAATGAAATAAACTTTTGGCGATCAGTTGAATTTTGGCAGCAGGTCTGTGTTTTAGTTTTAGCTACAGATTGATCCGCGTGCGAGTTGTGTGTGCGCACGTGAGCGCCAGTTTGTCGACTAAAAAATTTGGCATACAGCTGTATTATAAAAATATGTATATTTACTATCAGAGGTACCTAACACAGAGTAACACGTACACATTATAACATAACACTTAACCATCTCAGGAAGATAGAAACACATCAGTGGCATTTTCTATTGATTAAAAGAGAAAGAAATAAAATAATAGAATAGGTCATTCTAATACAGCACACAAGAAACCCAACACGTTGCAGAACAACTAAATACATTTACCGGTACATTTTACCAGTGGTTACCGGCAACTATACAAAAATATATCAGATTATAGAATTGTAAATATATAGCTTGTGTTATTATAGAGATTCTCTCTATCCAAAAAGGGAAATAATACCTGAAGAGAAAGTTATTTAAAAATAAAAGCTACTTAACACGGCCCAGATATCTGCCGATACACCGAGACGCCTTCTAATTCTATCTTAGCATTTGCCGCCATCATAGCTTCCCATTAGGGTAAACTTTTTAAAGGAACTATGGTTTTAACGCGTTTTCCAAAGTATATCTATACAAAAAAAATGTAAATACTCAACAGTAAAGCCTCTCAGCTGCAAGCCGATGGATATCGCGAAGTCCCAATCGCTTTTATATATAATGCTTATGCACTACGTGAAAGCCATGAGAGCTAAAAGCCATTGGTATAAAGAATATTTGGGTTCCGTATACAGAATGTTTTTAGACAGCCGAAGAACGTCGAGTTAAGGGACATCAGGCTTTTAAATCGTGGTGTGTTATGTCACCAATGAAGGGTATGTTAAACTACAAACATAGAACTTCAGTCACAAACCATAAAAGCCAAGACCATGAATCATGTAGTCGCCACACAACAAGACCAGGGAACCACGTTTTATTACTGCACTCCTACTGAGCCTTCAACGACGACTATAAACTATATCGCTCCGTAGACCAAAAAGTGTCCAAAGCAATCCCCACGAACAAATCGCCATCACCTAACATCAGCCAAATTCCAAAAGCAAAACCAATCCATATGATAAGAGACACTGGATCATATACAGAATTATGTGTATTGCTTGGGGAAGGTAGATCAGCAATGCTAGATGTACTTCACAGAAGAGTTTCTCAATTTATGTCCCCAAGATCATCAAACAAAGTTGGCTACTTCATTAGACAGACCCCGTTTAAAAATCGAGCCGTCCTCGGGAGATCTTGGAAACCCGCATTGCCGCATGTACTCAACATTTAAAAATTACATAGATATCTATTGATCTTTGGTAACATGTGTGTGTGTATATATATATATATTATATATATATTATATATATAATATATAATATATAAACTATAATACTACTTACTAAAGTATCACTTAGAGACCTTAACCTATGGTCAGCATAATATATATACACATGCCGTGAAATGGGCATCCATTAAGAAAACCAGACACCTTTACACTAAAAGAACATGAATAAATAAAACGTTTGTGAGTCGGAGGTTGTGTGAAATACACTCATGTCTTTTTAATGCTGAACTTAACAGATCCATTGTAGTGATCTCACAGGAGCAGGTATTGTGTTCTGCAGCGTGTTTAAAGCAGTTCTGATGGGATATTCTCATTTCCTCATTATTCTAACAAAAATCTACGCGCCATAACCAAAATCGTAAGTTATAGTTTAAACACAAAAAACTCTCACACGTAACAAAATAGTGAATAGAAACAGAAGCAGTAAGCTGAAAATGTAATCAGCACATAGTGTTAAAAGGTTTTGGTGAACGGACACTCCAAAAACCATTTCCCACTATTGTTTAACAAATAACTGTATTGAAGGATTCGCACTAAACATTTTCACAATCGTGTGCACAAAGTATGACACCATGCAATATTTCTTCTAGAAGTCGGGATAAGCTACAAGAGAGTTTACCAGCTTAAAATCACTGAGACAGACAGGGCTGCAAAACCTCTTCCACTGGCCTTCAACCATAAGTACATTATTCCCGGCTCCTTTGCTCGGCAAATATTCTCCACACTGTTCACAGCAATTCATGATCAGGCCATTTGCCATCCTGTATCGATTGAAGCAGTGATCACTGCAGAGCTTATGGGTCATGTTCTTAAAGCTAACTTCATGGCGGATCTAGGAAGAAGAAGAAAAAAAAACAAAAACCATAAATATGCACAGAATTTATTAAACACTAGTGTTCTTATATCATTTTAGATTTGATGATAGGGCTGTAACACCTAATCGATAAAATCGATAATCGATAATGAAAATCGTTGCCAATGAATTTCATTATCGATTAGTTGAATCCATTTTTATCGATTATAAAATGAGGGTTTTTTCAGAGCAAACGCTCTGAAAAATACCCCTCATTATATTATCCGTTTGAGTGACTCACAGCTGCAGCTCCTACTTACCAGCCCCTCCCTGTAATCACTGTGACAACTGGCCCCGCCCCTTCCTTCTCCCAGAAGGCCAGAACCACATGGCTGTGACATGGCTCATCTAACCAAGTATAAAATTAATATTTGGGCTGCTGAAAGTTAGGGGAGGTGGGGGTTACTTTAGGGGCAGTTATGGTTAATGGGGTGTTTAGGGGCAGCTATGGTTAATGGGGTGTTTAGGGTTAATTTAGGGGCAGCTATGGTTAATGGGGTGTTTAGGGTTAATTTAGGGGCAGCTAGGGTTAATGGGGTGTTTAGGGTTAATATAGGAGCAGTTGTGGTTAATGGGGTGTTTGGGGTTAATTTGAGGCAGTTGTGGTTAATGGGGTGTTTAGGGGATGTTGTGGTCGATGGGGTCTTTAGGGTTAATTTAGGGGTAGTTATGGTTAATGGGGTGTTTAGGGTTAATTTAATGATGAGGACTGAGGGTTAATTTAATTAATTTAATAAAGTTAACTTAAGGCGCAGTTAGAGGTAAAGGGGGGCAGACTAAGGGGAATCTAAATCCTGGGGGCAGTGAAGATTAATCCTGTACTTATTTATAAAAGTATGGTGTCAGTGTGCTGTGAACAGGTCTGTGACTCTATGAGGGGACTATGAGGGGGGTATAAGGCATATCTGGGGAGGATGGACTAATCGTTAGTTGCAGCCCTACTCTGAAAAATACCCCTCTTAGTATAATGGGACCTCAAATAGAGGTCTGACTATACGACTAAGATCCAGATCCCCCCACAGCGCTCCAGGGAATCCGGATCCTCCTCTCTGGCAGACGGTGGGCTCCTGTACGATGCGCGTAGACAACTTATGCTGCTGCCAGCACTTCCACTGGGGCTTCTATGACTGAGCGCCGGCATCATATGACCTTTGGGTGCTCCATCATAGACGCACCGGCGGAAGTGGAGGTTGTCTGGGCTTCTATGACGGAGCACCGGGTGACATGACCTTCTGGTGCTTAGTCATAGAAGTGCTGCCCCCACTAGTCAGCAGGGAGCCAGGGGAGGGGGGCTGATGTTTGTTTTTAACAGCCAGTTGGTTCTTTACATTATTTTAAATAATCAAAAAAAAATGCATAGTTGTTTTAGCCGATTAATCGAATAATCTAAAACAATAATCGGCCAACTAATCGATTATGAAAACAATAGTTGCAGCCCTATTTGATGATGCAATCATTTTCAGCAGTTTTTCTATGCCTATGTTTAACCATGCTGGAAGGGAATTATTGAATGAAAATAAATTTTTAAAAAAATGTACCTCAATTTTTTTATACAATAGTTCAAAATTAAAATATGGCTTTCATTTATCGTATAAGGAGTTAATGAACATTAATACAAGCAATATTAAATTACTGATAGTATACAAATATATGGCTCCATAGATTAACAAGAATATTTCAAATTAGACCTAATATTTAGAGCAAGACATATATTAGAGTTAATTGGCCATTATATATTTAATACATGAAGAAGGTGTAGAGAGGGGGGAATTTTTTTTTTTTTTTAAATAAATTTGTTTTAGTGTCATACATTAAAAGCTTCTACTGATCCATACCTCTGTTAATTTGCCACAAATAGTGCATCTTGATTTGTTTTGATTTTTGGAAGAATTCTGCTTGTCCTCATACACCGATAAACAATACGTACTGCAGAATTCCTGAAAGGATTCGCTCGAGTCAACCTGAGCAACAATTGTTCCTTTCATTGTTGTAATATCCCTGGGAGAAGAGGAGAAAAAAAAGACGCAGGTGATTAGGAGAAAAAATACATTTCTCAAACATGGTTGAAGAATATAAAAAGGGAGAAGAATAAACGTTATTCGTTTTTCTAGCATCTGGAAAGAAAAATGAAATCCACTTAAGCCAATGTGGACACAACCAAGATGTGGTCACAAGGACACGAGTCAACACGCTGGTCAACACAGCGACAGTATAGTAAAAATCCCCTGATGCCGAGAGAGTATGTTTGTACGTTCCTAAAAATCATACTAGAAAGTTAGCACTGTTCCAAACAAACAAAAAAAAAAACAAAAAAAACTATAAATTAGAAAATAAAACAAAAAATGTAATGGAAAGGCATATTTAAGTTATGTTTCAGAATAAGTCCAGGCTAGATAATTTTATAACCTGTAATAAAAAAAGAAGAAGAAAAAAAATACTATGGAATGTGAAATCTGTTTTTAGACAGCAGCGAGTATCTGCTTGTCCAATGCATGCTGGTGGATGAATTGTGAATCTGCCCTAAATACGTAGTCTTACATATAGTCAAATGGTTTAATAACGCTAACATTTAGGAAATGCAGAAATGAAACACTGCGCGGTTATCAGGATTAACACGGTTTTATGTGTTTTCAAACTAATCAAGAAATGAGTTTTCTCCTCATTGTGGATTTACCTTTGCTATCAGATTCCAGTTAATTGGCTAAGACATGAAACATTTCCAGGTCCATCTCTAGAACAGACCCTAGAAGGTCTAATTTGAAAGCTCAAGTATTTGAGGGGGAAATAACCTCCCAACCTTAATACGTTACCTCGCCCCCTTTGCCTACCTTGTTGGTTTAGGAGAGGGGTTTCCTGGTGGCAGGAAAAGCTTAGCTATCCATTAAGTCGGCCAACCCAATCCCAGGCTATAACTACAGTTCCCAAAAATTTCAGCCGGCATTATAGGTGGTTGAAAATTATTGTAGATGCAGTCAGCAAATGTTAGTGTTTGTGTGGCGCCCCCTCCCAAAGCCCAGTCTACAGTTACTATTCCCATAATCAAGTAATTTTGCTGCTCAACATCATGGGAGTGGCAGTCAATAAAAGTCTCTGCCCAGTTTGGACTCTGTGTCTGTGAAGGAGTAGCTGCCAGAGTGAAGGTGAGGAGACCTTCATAATTCCTAACATAATTCCAGACATCTACCTAGAACAATATTTTTGAATTTGCTTACTTTTTACACATAGTGCAGAGCTTCTTTGGAGCTGGTTTATGTGAAAACGATGACAAGCAAGGAGTGGAACAGAACAGGTGCGTAGAGCCTTTCCGTTGATACGCGGTCTGTCCTTTTTGGAGAGGCTTCTTGCAGTTTGCACAAGTGACTTTAACAGCTTTGGAAGGTGGCTGCTGCTGTGAAGGAGGCTGAAGGACCTGTTTGGGAAGGGAGGCCACAGGTGACAAAGAATCCACTCCTGGCTGCTTTTGGTTCCTGGGAAAAGAAGCGGATTGGGATATCCAAGAATCTGTACAGAAAAAAAAAAGGTACGTCACAACAAAGTAAAGTGTGTTGAAGCAACAAAGTATTTACAACACTGCAGCCATACATGTCTGTAAATAATGTATTCCTGAGAATGCATGCTGTTTTTATTGGAGTTAGACAATTAGAATGGTTTCATTTCCTCCGCCTGCCTTCTTCTACTGAAGCATTTTTAAGTACGCTGCCAGGTAAATGCAAAAGCACCCCTACTGAAACCCCTATAATTCAACTCATGTTCTTGAGTGGCAGCAAACTGCACAGATACGATCTGAGTGTTCTCTCTATATATCCATCTCTGCACGCATGCAAAGCGCTGTGAGTGAGACAGTTAGTGCCCACACTGGAAATGTTTACTGAATAGGGCTGCAACAACTAATCGATAATGAAAATCGTTGCCAACAAATTTCATTATCGATTAGTGAGATGGATTTTATCGAATATAAGATGAGGGTTTTTTTTCCAGAGCAAATGCTCTGAAAATACCCCCATTTTATAATCCAACCTCAAATAGAGGTCGGATAACAACACTAAGATCCTGATCTCCCGCAGCGCTGCGCTCTTCTCTGACAGCCGGTGGGCGTCTGCACGATGCGCACAGACATCCTCCACTACCTACTTGATGACATATATTGTATTTGCTTTATAAAGAAAGTTAGCTGTACTTACCAGGGTTATGATGGGCTGCAGATTCTCCATTTTGAAAAACATCTCCACTAGCATTTCTTCCAGGGTTGTATGGACCCATCCCTGCCTTAGTCTGAGAGGAAAGGGGAGGAGGGTACGTTTGTACATGAACACCAAAACTATTTGGTTGCAATCCATTGTGAACGTCTCCCATACCAGGGTTCTGCAACGATGTTACATGGGTAATCATTAAGTTCATATCACGTCCTTCAGCACTTTGAATATGGTTTTCATTCACAGAACTTATGCCAGATTCTAAAGTGGTGACATTTGCAATCTGTATTTCTGAATCGGGCTCAGTAGTAATACCACTACTAATGATCCCAGCATTCCCTTTGCTTCTCGAGAAGCTGGATGAAGAGGAAGGAAAATCCACATTGATGGGTCTGTTATTGTCCATGAGTCGTCTGTCACTGAAGCTGGAAGCATTTTTGTCTTGCACAGGGCAAGGTTCAAGGTCTTCCTCATCATCAATGATGATTGTCTCACTTATGGGCCCTTTAAGAGAATCAGAATCCTTGCTGGAAGAAAGTGATTTTGAGTCTGCCCTATAATGTTCATTTTTCGATGAAGGAAAGCTTCTCTGTTCATTACGTACATTATTTTGTGGAACCTGCACCGGTTCAACAAAGACAACATCGTCGTCATCATCATCAATAGGAGTACTCTGGAAAGTAGTAGAGGCCTGACCTCCAAAAGCATTCCCTATGTTTGTCAATCCAGTAGCCATGGTTTTCGACTGAAAGGGTGAACTTTTATGCATATAATCCAGTCTCCCTATAGTACCAATGTCCATTCCATGGAACCTGTTTTGAGACAAGAGCAAGCAAGTTTGAGAAGACCAACATGTATTGATATTATACTTTACTGTTTCACTCAACCACATGTTAAAGGAAAAACAGTTTTGTGCATTCTGAACAGGAGACCACCCGCCGAGACACGAGGATTACGGTTTTAGTATAACCTGTAACATTGCATGCCGCAAACTTGCGCTAAACGGATTATCAAAAAAGGACAAAACAAGCAACTAAAAACATTTCGGGAGAGGAAAATTCCTTGCATGGTTTTAAGGCTAAAACATCAGTGTTTGTTACTTTAATATCTTAATGGGTTCCTGTCTGTAGAGCACTGAGAATTTCTGAAACTGCTTTACGTGGGTTAAAAAAAATAAATAAACATTTAATATAATTATACAAAATAGGGAATAAAGTATCCAATTTATCATGCAAAATAGATACTTCACTGCTTTAGCAATCCTTGATCTACTTGGCAACAAACACTTCAAGTTATTCTATTCTATGTTAATGGATCACTTCAAAGGCTCTGCGCTGAAAAGAAGTATTAGTAACAATGCCGTACATCATTGATAATCTTACATGTCTGTATTAAAGTTTACACTGCATCTAAAAGCGATCCCAACTGAACACTATATTCAATAACCCAGGCATCTGTAAGAGTTAAATCATTCTCCTCCTTACACACGTAGACTGGGCACAATGTAAACGTCTTCCCATTGACCTCATATATTGGTTGCGTAAGCTGCCAATCAGTGACATATTCTCATTGATGTCATGGGAAGCACTTTATTGCTACTGATTAAGCTGTCAAACAACCAATATACGGCAAGAGATGTCCGATCATAGAGGAAGAAAGATCATTTCGCAGCATGGCTGAAGAGTCATTGTTACTCTTTGCGTTTTCGGAAGAATTCATAGTAAAGCACTCACAAAAGGGTAAGGGAGTACTTTAATATACATTATTCTATAGTAGTGGTGTCACTATCAAATAGTCTCCCAATTTCCTGTCTCCCTTCTCCTCAGCCCCACGCCTCCTAAAAAAAGGAAGATCCCATTATTCGCCATGGTATCCAGACATGTTTCTGGTATAAGTTTTATTCTACGAGAAGTTGTGTGCAGAATCAGTGATCTCCCTTTTAACCAGCCCATCGGATATCGGCGACACCGATCTGCCCTGTGGACCATCATACGTCACTGACCACAGGCGCCAATGATTTCCACGAGCTTGGACACTTTGCCTATGCTTCATCGTCAAAGGGAATAGGGGGAAATAATCTCACATAGAGCTAGTGATATATCGGTGTGGAATTGTTTGGGTTCGGCCAACTCTCAGTGTCATCAACAGAAGGGAAATATTTATTTTATCAGAACCAGCATATAGGGCCGGATTTGTTGACTGGTCTGAGGATCACCACTGTAGGCAGTCTTGCGATAATTGGGCAACATCATATACTTTATTAATTAGATGGTGTGTTGGAAAACAACTGAGGCCTCTAAGGATTTACAAAAAACGCATATTAGGATACACGTTTTTACAAGTTTGTCATCGTAGCAATCCGAGTCTTAAATACACTATGCCGAAAAATGACCTCAGAGCCAGAGTAACCAAAAAAAAAACACATTAGTTCAGCGTTAGACTACAGTATTTAAATAGTCAGTTATGACATCACAGAATATTATTCAAGAAGGAAGTTCAATGTAACTTTAGTGGAAGTCTCACATGTACTATTAAACACGTGAGAATCGTGAGAAGGTTTTTTTTCCCCCCGTAATCGCTAAGTCCCAGAGGGCGTACAGTGCCGTTCCTCATACATGGACCGATTTCTGTAAAACTGACAGGAAAAAGAGTTTTCAAAACTTACCAAGATTCCATATTTAAATAGCTATAGCTTTGTTGTTATGGGCTACCACACATGCTTAGTTTTAGGAGACCATAACTTGGGCTTGTAACGAGTACCAGGCACCAGTTGTTAGATAATGTGCTTTATTTTCAAACTGCTGCTTAGTTGCAAGATCTTTGTAAGTTGTATAAGGTAACTTCCTGGTGCTAAAAACGAAGGTAGAGCCCAATAGCTACCTTAAATATAATACATGATATTTGGAGAGAAGGCTGGCTTTCTCTCACGTATGACTGTTCCTCTTGAAAGAAGGGCAGATGACTTCTAGTGCTTCTTTAAGGTCAACTCGCGTAACAAAAGAACCAGTAAGTAAGATTCAGAGCGAGTATCCAGACGGGGGCAGCCTGCTTCATTTAGGAAACTGGCTGCTCTATTCGTGCTCTACTGTGGCTTCACAATAAAAATAAAACAAATATGGATTTCCCGGTAACAGGACTGTAGATTCATACAAAAGAACATACTCCAAGCATTCAAACTACATTTTGTGCCACAAAGCATAAGAATGGAAAATAACCAGCAATCTGCATGCTGGATCTCAAACGCATTATGACTGGGTTAGAGCTCTCATTCCTTGCTCTCTATAACTTACTCAGAGGAAATCTACAGGAATCGGTATCTTCTGGAGGGTCACGAGATTTCAAGCACTCGGGGTATGTGCCCTTAGTGATCAACATGTCATATCACTAGAAGGGTTGGGCATGGGTGGCCCGCAGAGTGCTCCTCCCGGGAGGGGGCATCAGAACCTACGGGATATTGTCTGTCAGTCTCGAAACCCATAGGTTCTGCTATAAGAAGCAGTCTGCAGGCCTCCCAAGCCCAACCATTTTTTGTCCTGTCTCGATATTGCCTGCCTGGTTTATTAATGCCGTCTGTCAGACAAAAATGGGGACGCCAGGGCGTTCACACAAACTGTGTAATGGAGTGCCTTTATGCTTTTGGAGGGTTTTTTTGCAGCAAAACAAATAAATATTACCAAACCAATCGTTCAGATGAGCTATATTGAAATGTATACTGTCTAGCTGTAGATACAGGGGGATGCGGTCAAGATGCACCTCGGCCAATCAGATGCACGAATCGGTAAAGCACGCAACATGCAGCTGGCCAGATCCGGGCCGCCTTAAAGGTGCAGTCATAGCGTTTCAGTGAGGGTCACATACAGAACTATTCTGGTGCCGGTGTAATCACATCAGCCAATGAACGGTCCAATAAGCATCACGGACAGGAAACAAACATCATGTGTCCAATTTCAAATTTAGGATGCAGTTGTAATTTAAAAAACTAATGAATATGGGGATTACCTGTTCAGCTAGACACCAAAACCCGCATATAAATGATTGTAAGCTCACGAGCCGGGCTCTCTCCATCTAATGTATCGGCTTGTCTTAGTCTGTCAATTCTAGTCTTAAATATATGTACTGTAAGAAGCGCTGCGTAAATTGTTGGTGCTATATAAATAAAAGATAATAATAATATAATAAAATATAACTTCTGCTACTTTAGAATAGTTTTCCCGGCAGCCCGACAAGCTTTCGAGACCGATGCGCGCCGATTAGACACTTTATTTTAGTGTTACAGGTCTTTTTTTTTTTTTTTTTTTACTTATTCATATTAATACTTAGGTTTTGTTCCATAAATATGTTTTTTAGTATTTGTTTGTTTAACCCTTTGAGTGTATTATGGCAACGAAGCCCTGATTATACACTCATGAATATAGCCACACGCACTTGCATCATTCATGTCAGTGATTGGCGATTTATTTCCTATGCATTAAGGAGGGTTTAATCATTATTGCTTCATTTCATTTATTTTTTTGGTTTCATGAATAAAAGTTATATTTTATTATATCTTTTATATGTGGGTTTTGTGCTTTGAACCCTTTGTAATTTAAGCCAGAATATTGCTTTGATAATACCCTTTACTCCATAAGCCCAACATACAGCATCAACAGAGTTAATGAACAAAGGCTATAAAAACCGCCCACGTCTTTTTACATTTTCGATAATACAAGGTTTCCCATACTACCCCTATACAGTGTATAAATCGGCAGAATATTATGGAAGTATATAAAGTGAATAAGAAGGGTCCTGATTGTCTGTTGCGTGATAAAAAAAAAATTCTGAATTGATAAAAAGTATTGTATTGATATCATAAAATACAGCGTAGGTACGGTGGAGTGGGGTACCATGGGGAAAACCTTGCTTTATTTGGCTCAGATGAGGTTGATTTGCAGACCTGGAGGCCGCCATTAGTGTCGGTCATGTGCCAATGAGCTCTTTATTTATGGCAATGCTAATGAAGTTCTGGTTGCACAGCGAAATCCTTTAATCCATAGTCCCCAGGTGATTAAGACCGAGTCATTCTTTTTTTTTTTTTTTTTTTTTTTTTTTTTTTATATTGTTGTTACTACAGGACACTATGATGCACAGCCAGGACCTAGTAGATTAGACCAAGACAACAGCGCTAGTACACATGCAAATGCAACGTTTATGCAAGCTCTAGAAGAAAAAAAGCATTACAATAATTTCTGAGACTTATTTTTAAATCCATTCCTAGTAATAAAAATGGTGGGAGTTCCTCTTTAATGTTATAGTAAAGCTTTTTTGCTTAGACTTTAGAGCCCCTTCAATGTATTGAACAAAACACTGGAAGTCTACCATCAAGTCACTCCAATTCTTTTGCAGTTTTTTGATCTTAAGTACAATGCAAAGTCTCTAAAACATTCTAACAGAAATGGCAAATCACTGTTCTTCTACATCCCTAGTTCTATCCATTTTTAGGCCATGTCGCGGCGGTCTTACTATTGTACCGTATTTACATATTACAAATTACAGTACAGTTAAATGGGCCATTAGACAGAAAAAGTAAAAAAACTTTCCATAGCCTTTTTTTTGCATCCATAACAATCACGCAGCGTTTTAGAGAGAAATATGAAATATACGCTGAAACATAAGCGATACTGGAAATGTGTTTCATAAGAATAGAAGAAACCTCCGAAACCGCTGCCCCTTGTCAATGTCCAATAATAATAAACAACAAAATTAACCAGTAGCCAAAAACGTTGCACATGTAAATCATGCTTGCTCTGAAACGCGCTGTCACATGATCCATACATTTAAAATATATAAGTAAGGACAGCAGCGCAGAGCAGCGTGCCCCATATGGATATACTGGTACCCTATGCAATCACAATGTACCCCAGGAGCAGAAGCACCAGGAGGGAGTCCGCAGGCTGGAGCGAGTACTGCAAGTGAACGGCAGCCTCTGACTCCTCCCACTATCAGCCTCACAGCCATGTCTGCCGTGGTACATTCAGCCCCCAACAATACCGGGGTCTCCCCTCACAACACAATGACACATCGCGATGACCACCATCGGAAAGGGAATCCGCTTATTCACATTCTCCTTGGGCGAGAAGTATCGCTCCATGTACCATAATGGGCACGCAAAACAAACATGACTGTGTGCATGCTTTAAGATATGCCATGAACGTACAGACGCAATTGTATAAAGTGTACTCGGAAGGGACCCCGCTGCATACACGTGTACAGGCTGTTGTGTAGGATGAGCTCTCATATACCCAGCCAGCCAGCCCCCCCTTCCCCGGTATACGGTGATCTATAAGGTGATGTACTCACAGCAGAGCTTTGTCGGGGAGACAGTCCGGGTCGGTATTAATCAGGACCCTGGAGGGTAAAACACCAGCATTCATCAGATCCTCGTTACTCTCTAAAAATGCCCATCCCCCATGCAGTAGCCCGATTCCCGGGAGGGGCGGGGCCAGGGGCATCAGGGCCTTAGGCGGGGGCAAGATGTAGCTTCGTGAATACCACTTACTGGGGTAATTAAAGCAGCTTGTATAGCGCTATCTCTCCGCTTGTCTGGCGAGAGAGTTACCTGCCCCTCCCGCAGTGTAGGAGCTGTTCTTTGCCCCAGCTATGTTATTACCCTCCCGCACTCGGCCGGCGGCGCTGCCTCCCGTCCGCCATTAGCGAGGGAGACCGAACAATACGGAGGCGGCTCTGAAAGCAACTCAACCCCACTGAGGGCAAAACGGGTATAACCCAAGGCACCCCCGACACGCCCGCGTACAAAGGGGCATTGCACAGGGGCAGAAAAACAACACCGGTTACAGTGTGAAAATGCCACATTCGCAGAGCTGCTGTGTGACTATCTGTTATAGAACCACAACATTAAGCCGGGAGGAATAAAGTTACCACATAAGAGGAAATGGGGCAATTAATAAATACCCCCACCAGGGGGCATAGGCTAGCTCCTCAGGTTTTGTCATAAGTGACCCGCAGGGCATGTAAAGGCGAATCTCTCTCGCGGCTCGTGTGACCAGGGCCTACAAGCACTTACCTGAAGCTGGACAAATCCGAGCGGAAAACCCACCGGCAGCCGAGTCACACAGCGTCCCCACCTCCGCAACCCAACTCTCCCGTTCAGTCCCGGAGCTGAAGGGGGAGGAGTCAACCTAGCCAAGCTGGAGAAGGCGAGGGATGGGCGCACGGCAGCACCGCCCCTTTCCCGACTGGCAGCATTGCGTTAGCAAAAGGTCTACATGGCCATGGCGCTGATTGGCTCGCTATGCTGCCACTTAGGATTTGCTTTTCCCGCCTCCTCCTCTTGTCAAGGTAAAGCGCGGCACTGTCAGTGTATCGGGACGACACAGCCCCGCCCATGCGTTGCAGTCCATTTGAGGAGGGGGAGAGAATTGGGGCGGAGTCGGTCTGCGATAGCATGGCGCTGTCCTGGCGAAATAGCCTCCACCCATTTCGCTAGTGGCACGATATAGCGTTGAGGACGTCGTTGTGTTTTTGTAATGCGCGTGACGCTCGCAGGGTCGTGCTGGTGGGAAAGTAGCATATGGCGTGGCTCAGACCAGTGTTATAATACACCGTCCGTCTTTTCTCTCAGCCCCTTATGCAGAGCCGCCTGTGGTGCGAACTCGTTCCATGAACCGCTTTTAATCTTTATACCACCAGGGGCACCACAGCAGCAACGCGGTTCTTTTTACCATTACCAACGCATTCTGATAGGCTCCATGCGACAGATAAAACCGAGTCTATGTAGTCACGCGGTCTCTGCCATCATGCCAATTTACGATGGTCGCGATTTTCCGCCATATTTACAAACGCCGCAGGAAGTGGCGGGTATAGTGTTTACTTTCACCCCTCCCCCACTGGTCACGGAGCGCGCGCTCATATCCCGACGCGCTAGGAGGCAGTGTTACCCCTGCTAGATAGCGACTCGCAGTACTTCAGGCACCGTTGCGCCCTATTATCCTGTCACGGCTTAGTACCCCAGGCGCCGTCCACCATTTTGTCTCCGTACACCTAAAGGAAGCTAAACACTAGTAATTATAAGTCACACGAGTTAGAAGGCGTGCGCTCTACGCAATCTGCGCACATTTACTGTTTTCACCGTATTTATTAACGTCACGCCGCATTTTAGGAGACATCCCGCTTACCACAGCCAACATGGAGGATTTGAGGTCCTGTAACGTTAGGCTCAGTGGAGGCAGACGCGTTTCTGGAAGTATTCCGAGTCTTTTTTTTTCCTCTCTCTCTCTCTTCTCAACCAGTACGTCGGGTACCCGGTCTCACAGCGCAGGGTGAACGTACTGGCCACGGGCAATGACGCCTGGGTGACGTTAAAACATTAGGAGAGGTTACTTTTTGATACATCCGCGTTCATGCACTGTGACTTCTGGTGCTAAATGACGTAGGTGACGTCAGATTTAGTTTGAGGCACTTGTTGCATCTATAAAAGAAATAATTTTATCTTTTGTGGAATAACTATGTTTTCAGAGACAGGGCTGCTTTCAGGAGATGTTCTGCCTGTAGCTCAAAGTAAGCCGTAGATCGAGAGCAGGAACAGAAATCTTTCAAACGGCCAGAGAGAGATTTATGCGTTAGGGGGTGTGGCTAGTGGGAATGACGTCACTAAAGCATGAATGTGAGTTACTGGTGGCCCTTTATGTCATTTTTCTGGAGTATTTAGATGCAGCTTTATGTGTCATTTTCAGTGTTCTGATCATAAAGCCACACATTATTGTAACTATGAGCTATGGAGTCATACACTTATACCCAGCACACGATCTGCGCTCCTGAAAAAATTTTTTTGCCACAAAATCTTAAATCAATGAAATCTAATTGTGTAACTCTTCTGTTGCGCTGATGAGTATTTGTATAATGAAAGGTAATTTATATTATAGTTTGACTTTCACCTAAAGTGAACTCGCTGTGAAAAGTGGTTAGTGTTCTTTTAAGTCCTTCGTCACTAACAGTGTTTTGTACTTTGCCATTTTCCCCACATTACTTAACTCCTTTTTGTATTTAGTATATACACATACATATCACCGACCGAGTCGGAGTTGCTTTTTGGGGGGGGGCAGTTAAGGATGCTGTTTGAAACCGCGTTCATACTTTTTAATACAATATTTTTATGACTAGATATATTTAAACAATGATACGTGCCAGTGATGAGAACTCGATTCGTGGTTTTTGTTTGGAGGGCAAAACACACTCTTATCTACTAAAATATTTCTTACTACTTTTGGGTTGGGGGCAGCCGATGATTTTATTTTATATATCTAGTATAAAGTGTGTATGGATTTTCTTAACATTGTCATTTCTTATTCTATTGTATTCGCCTCTTCATTTTTAATTTTTTTTGCACAGCTTTCACATAGTAATGGAATACACCTACTAGAGATGATTCATTTTGGATGTTTATAGACTTCCAGGATTTCGCTTGCTAGCAGGTCAAACCTGATGTTATGTTCACATTGTTGTGTTATGTATAATTACTGTCGCTGATGGAGTAGTCTTTAAGCAAGCTGAGGATTAGCTTGCGACAGTCTTAGACAGTGACCTGTCCATAACTCGGGATCCGGGAGTTCCTAGCAAACCTCAAAGCATTCTTAATTTTGCATATTAGGACGTTACAGTGGCTGGCAGAGGGGAGCAGGGGTGCGCTAAGGCGGGTGCACTGGGTGCATGGCATTGAGGTAACTATCTGTAACTATCATGGTGTGTACTTATGGAACAGAGCTAATTGTGGACATTGGCGTATAATTTGCATGTATTGCTGACCAACACAGGTCAAGTGCTTCCCAGTATGTGGGGATGTATGAAGTCAAAGAAGATTGACATCCAACATACCGAGGATGTGCTCTGCAGCAGTACGTGAAAATAATGCGACTTGGAAAACATGGCCACTGTGGCAAACCTTTTCCATTCTCGGTCGTTGCAACCGCTTAAGATGTAAGGGTATAAAAAAAAAGCATTAACGTTAGCATAAGCACTGTGCTTAGGGAGCTTCATGAAATGGGTTTCCATGGCCGAGTAGCTGCACACAAGCTGAAGATCACTATGCCCAATGACAAGCGTCTGCTGAAGTGGTGTAACACACGCTGCCACAGTGATGAATCAAGCTTTGCTATTTGAAAGTCTGATGGAAGAATCTGGGTTTTGGGGGATGCCAGGAGAATACCACCTACCAGAATGCATAGTGCCCATTGTGATGTTTGGTGAGGAGGAATAATGGTCTGGGGCTGTTTTTCAGGGTTTAGGCCCCGTAGTTCCAATGAAGGGTAATGTTAATGCTACCACATACAGAGATGCTTCTGACTTTGTGGCACCAGTTCAAGAAATATCCTTTCCTGATACAGCATGACTGTGCCCCAGTGCACTAAACGAGGTCCATAAAGACATGGTTTGACAAGTTTGGTGTGGAGAACTTGATTGGCCTGCATAGAGCCCTGACCTCAACCCAACTGAAAACATTTGACATAAATTCGAATGCGGATTGTGAGCCAGGCCTTCTCATTCAACATTGGTGCCTGAGCTCACAAAAAATTTATTGGCTGAATGAGCAGAGAGTTTAGGCTGTTATAACGGCCAAGGAAGGTAATTTCATCCATGGTTTTAAAATGGGATGTCCAACAAGCTTTTATAGGTGTGATGGTCAAGTGTCGACATAACTTTGGTTATAAAGTTGATATTTAGGACTAAATTTGGCTAAAGTACTCAAGCAACCCTTCCACATCAAGTATTCATGAGAGGTGAGAAAAACAGACTTGCTTCGCTAACACAAAATGGCTGGTCTTCCAGACTAAGTGAATATCTGTGATAAGAAAAAAAATATAACAAAAACCTGAGTCTTCCTTAGCCTACATTAACCCCCTAAAACATTCATGACATTCCATGCTGTCATTTAAAAAAAAAAAAAAAAATGTGCCATGATGGGATACAACGTCATGATTAAAGTAGTGGTGTACGTACTTCTACCCAACGGTTCCCAGTGCAAGGGACTGCCTTGCACCCGAGGTCATCCTCGGAAACTGATGTTTGCCCTCCCTATGGTGGAAGTCCCACACAAGACTTCCTTTATGAATGGACGCCTTGTGTTTTTACGATAAATGTGATGCTCTATTCACATGGAATAAGTACTGCTGATCAGCAAAGACTGATCAGCAGCCGCAGAAAAGTTTAAAAAATATAAAAAAAAAAAAAAAAGGAAAGCCGGTGACTAAAGCCAGTGATCATCGCATGGAGCAGCTACAATTTTTATTAATAAAATAACGAAACTTAAAAAAGTGTGCCTGCGGGCTCCTAGCTGATCTATAGGTAGATCAGCTGCCTGGCACACTGGAAAATCTCGTGCCTGCTGTCATGCAGAGGATCAGACGTTATGACATGGCCAGCCAGCCTCCCCATCTGCAAATAAAAGTAATCTCAAAAAAAAAAAAAAAAATATATATATATACACCCACATTTTTTGGGTTACAACTCACATCACCCAGATGATGAAAGATGGAGAGAAAGGGTAGACTCTTTAGTATTGTTTTAAATGAACAAAAATGATGGTGTTCTTCACATCCAGCAACTGTGAACATTTTCATGCCTGTCACTGGTTAAAATTAGCATGTCAGTGTACAATGTTAGAAAAGGTGTGTGTTTGGGGTTAACAGTGTACAAATTAAACTTTGTATGTCAGTCTATGGTGTTTGTGTGTGTGAGGGGAGTGTCGGTATACAGTGTATGCGTGTTAGTGTACAATGCTAGACTGTGTGGCATGTCAATGTGTGGTGTTTTGAGCATGTGTGTCAGTGTACAGTTTTTCAAGGGTGTCCGTACACAGTGTTGGATGTAAGTGTATGACGTGTGGGGTATCTGTACAGTGAGCGTGTTTGTACATTGAGGTGTGTCTGCGTAGCAGTGTTAGAGTGATTGTGTATGAGGGAGTAGGAGACAGAGCAATTATTTCCTGTGTCTGGGTATGATGCACTATATGTACCTGGCTCAGCTGCCCTTTTACCCTACTCTGTATAGTTTCTTCACTGCTTGATCTTGCTAGGCATTAAACTTAATGCAATCTATGGAAAATAATGTGGTATATAGTGGTATTTTGGTCAACTGAACTAGTTTGGGGACAATTGTAAAAACAAACTACATTTGATATTGAATGGAAAGCTCTCTGTCCTTGAAAAATACATGATTTGTGGGTGCACGAAAAATTAAATAGAAGAACCATAGTTAAAGAAACAAAATACCCTCAGTAAAGAAGGAGGTTAAAGATTTCCGCTTTCAGAGTAAGGGAGTATCTGTGATAAGAAAGGGATAGGCTTTATATGTTTTTGCCAAATGAACCTTTAATTGGGGCTTCTTTAAAAAAAAAATTAAAAAAAAACTCCCTTTGAAGGGTTAACTGGGTGAGGCACATTTACCACAGTTAACTACTTGGTCTGGATTTCCAAATCTTTAATGTCTGGTAAGGAATTCCCTCACCTCTCATGAGGTGCCACTGTGTGGCAGGTATGCTATTTGCCTTGACCAATATGCAGTACTTAATTGGTTATGTATTGCGTGTGTGTGTATAATATATGTATAATCTATATATCTCAAAACGGCATGAGCGTCAAGGGTGCGGCCAGGATTAATGGAGTTTGCAGGGGAGGGGCAGATACGAGTGCGTGTGTAAGTGTGTGGTGTTAGAGCAACTAAGGTCATGAATCTTTCTAGGGGCGTACTTATCTGCCCACCTTCCAGTTGCACAGGACACTGTAGAGACTGGTTCTCCTGCAGGCTGCCCGTGATACTTATTTGCCCACTTTGATTGGAAAATGGACTCAAGGCGTGCTCAAGCAGAGATCTGGTACACGGTTCAAGATCCAAAGGCAGAAGAACAATAGGATAAGGCAAACTTATGGTCAAGGCAAGAAGAAAACTGGAGACCAGTCAGGGACAAGGTTATATCACAGAATAACAGCCAGAGACTATAGATAGCTCTTGCATGGGCAAAGACTGCAAGGGCCGTGAGATTTTTTTTAAAGGGAAGGAAGTACTCACCCATCAATTACAATTGTTTGTGTTCCCCCTTAAAGTATGGAGCAGGTGTTGCCCATTTAAATGCTAATGGGTAGAATATGCTGTGCTGTTCCATTGAGGATTCCCCCTTTGTTCCAGCAGCACAGTGGTTAAGGTAAGAGCAAGCCCTACTGTGCATCACACCACCACAGCAAAGATAAAGAGAGCTTGTCTCAGGGGTCCCCGCCATTAGTACTCCAATAAGTGGGACACTGGAGCAAGTTTGTCAGGGTGTGCAGTATGGAGCCTCTGACCCCTCTCGAGTCAAGGATCTTGTGGAACATGTGTTTGTCATGGTCCTGGGCCTGAACGGGTGGGGCTGGGTAAGTGGCAAATTCAGTTCAAGGCAGGGTTTCCATTTGGTTTTTTTTTGCTAAAAACGCCTATAAAAACGCCAATAGCGCCACCTGGCGTTTTTTTTGTGAAAAACGGCTGCAGCCAGATGTTAGCTGTAATTCAATAGGAAATCGCAAAATGCCATTTCCACTTGGCGTTTTTCTGTTTGGCGTTTTTTCAGTCCTCTTTGGCGTTTTTCTGCTTTTTTGGGCTCTGTGGCAGTTTTTCAAAATTGCAGCATGTTGACACTCTGGCGTTTTTTGCAAGAAATCTTGGCTTTTTTTCTCCAATAGAAGTCTATGGGAGAGAAAAAACGCCATGAAAAAGCCATGTGGGTTTATTGCCTTGGCGTTTTTTATGGCGTTTTTTCCACAGTTACAATGCAGAGGATGGACCCAGTATCTGTGTGTCCTACGAGAAATAGGCTGAAAACAAACAGTTTCACGCAAAACAAAGTCCTGGACTGGTTCATATTGAATTTTACACCATTTGGAACAAACATGCCATAACAAACAAACATACGCGACCGGATCCTGCGTGCCAAAAGCAACAGCAAACAATTTGCACCATCATTTGGGGCCAATCTTCCCAGAGGAGCAGACATTCGAAATAAAGCATGCCTTACAAACCACAGAAAAGAGACAAAAGGGTCTACCAAGTAAATGACATCAGGAGAGGGCAGATACTTGCCATTTATCCTAATCCCTTTTAGCTGGGTGAAACTTCTAACTTGTAAAGGCTGGAAAAACTGCCTAAGGTCAAAAAAAGCAATTTCCACAGAAAGGCTAAAACGCCAGAAAAAACTGCAGAAAAAACGCCAAAACGCAGGTAAATGCAGTGGCAGTTTTCTTGGCAGTTTTCCTGGCGTTTTTCATCAAGAAAAAAACGCCGGACAAAAACCCAAGTGGAAACCTAGCCCAATACAGACAAATGTAAAGTTATGCATTATGGGAAAAATCATTATATTGCATCATATACTTTTAAATGGTATCTCCCTGGGAAAAACTACAAAGGAGAAGGATTTAGGAATAATTGTAGACAGACTTGAAGCAGTGTGCAATGCCGGTTAGCAGCTGCAAAGGCCAATAGGATATAGGCATGTGTAAAATGGGGTAATAATTCACGACTGGAGATTGTCATCATGCCTATTTATAAGTCCAAGGTAAGACTTTAACTTGAATATGCAGTGCAATTCTAGACACCAGTCCTTAAAAAAGTGCATAGGAGGTCCACAAAATTAATAAGGGGATTGGAAGATCTTCGTTATGAATAGAGACTAATTAAGTTTGCGTCTTTACATGCTAGAAAAAAATATATATAAAGTATGTTCAGAGCCAATACAAAGAGCTTTCCAGTGACTTGTTAACAGAAATGTACAAAGAACCAGAGGTCATCCTCTAATACTGGAAGAGTGAAGTTTTCATAGACAACAAAGGAAGAGATGCTTCACAGTAAGGCCAATAAAGGTATTGAATTTACTACTGAGAGAGGTGGTGCTATCAACTACAATGGTTACAATCTGACTGCCTTTTGGAGTTAAGAAGGATTTGTCCCCCTTAAGTGCGAAATTTGGAGAAATAGCTTAATTGGTGGGTCTTCTGCCTTTTTTTGAATCAAAAGCAGGAAGGAACGGCTGAACTTCATCAACTTAAGTCTCTTTTCAACCTTACTATGTTACTATGTAAGGTGCGCTGGAACATTGTTTTGGGCTCATTGGATGTTGTACAACAGAGATGTGGAAATAACTGCAATGCTACAGGAAAATGGCACAATTGTTGCTGGTATAGAAGGAATAGAGTCTGACTGGATTGTTTGGGATAGGATAGCTTCTGCACAATTCTCAGAAGCATGAACTTTCACAATGAATGATAGAGAGGGATTAGGACAATGGATAACAGGCAAAGAAGTAAAAGTGTTTTTTAACTTCTGGAAGATGAAGACAGCCTCGGGACTCCTTTCTTTGGATTAGCCCATTTCCTTGTCAAAGCTTTGATAGGTGCTGTGACCTTGGAAAAATTGCGTACAAATCTCCTATAATAGTTGGCGAACCCCAGGAAACATTCAACAGCTCCAAGGTACTGGAGGGAAGTCAATCCATCATAGCTTGGACTTTATTCAGATCCACCTTTAAACCTTGGGATGAAGTAATTCAACCCAAAAATGGCATAGTAGATTTATCTGCTTCGACATAGAGGAAGTTCACTCGGAGGCATTGTAGAACCTGTCTTAAATTACTCCTGTGCTCTGTCAAGGACTTGAAATAGATGAGGATGTCATCAAGATACACCATGACATGCAACCATAACGCGTCTCTGAAGACGTCATTGGCAAATGACTGAAAAAATGCTTTATAAAGGTTGAATGACATGACCAGGCATTTAAAGTTACCATAGCGCATGTTAAACGCTGTTCCCACTCATGACCTTCTTTGATCTGGATGAGATTATATTCTCCTCGAAGATCCAATTTTGTGAAGTACTTGGATCCTTGGAACTGTTTGTATATATATCTGATATAAGTAGTAGTAGTAGTAGTAGTAGTAGTAGTAGATATGTATTTCTGACAGTGGTCTTGTTGAGACGCAAATAGTTTATGTATGGGGATAGTGAGAAGAGGAGGGTCAAATTAATCTCCTGCGTAGATTGTGCAGGGTGTATTGTGAGAGGACCTCAGTTTGTGGAATAAAAAAAGGATATACCCATCCTTTAGGAGGCAGAGTAACTCGCAGTAATTCAGTGACACAATCTTAAGGCCAATGGGACGGGACCGACCTGTACCCTGACTGGGTATACCCGCCAGACACTGCTTCCTTCTCCCCATAGCCAACAGGAATACAATAGTCAGGTGGAACTAGCGTCAAAGACAGCAGGAAACACCACTCCTCAGGAACCCCTGGTGGCACTACAGCATAGCAATACAGTGCTTTACTGTCTTGACAAGGACAGCACCGAGAACCAAGACAAAACGCGTATTGAGGTAAAAAAGGAACTGACTTTATTGGGAACAGCACAGCTATTTATACACCCAGCATAATTGTAGCAGGAGTATAATCCACTACCAGACAGTTCTATGGCCATGAATGCCCACCCTGAAAAAAATTTCACTTTTTTGGGGTGATCCTGAGGAAGCGGCATTAATCCCAGGGTACTAATGAAGAGCTCAGTCCTATGTCGGGACCCTGAGTGACAGAGTCAGAAACGTCCCCCGGAATAGTCCACACGGTAGCCAGCCAGAGTTCCAAAGCTGTGGCTGGGTAAACCCCTGTCCTAAAGATGAGTAATAAAACCAGGCTTCCCAATTGAGCTCCCTCTCCGTAACCACTTCAGAGTATTGTCCTCAACGAACATAGTGTAACCCCAAAAGAGTGACATGGTGGGACAATGGATGTCCATAGCGACGCAGTCCCGAATGTCGGCAGGGATGTCGCCACGGTTTATAGCTGCCATACAGTTCCATGAATTTGCGGCTATGCCCCAGTCAGGCACATACCGCATTTCCGGCTAGTCTATTGGAGTCTGGTTAGGGCAGAAAAGACAGGGTTTTCTGGTCACCCTGTGCCTCCAAATGAGCACAGGGTAACTTAGACATGAGTGGACTGGGTGGGTAGGCAAGGAGTTTCCCCAGTAATACATCATTGCCTCCTCCCAAACTGAAACCTACTCCAATGTGTCCTCAGCCTTACATGACCGGTAATGTTGCTGTTTATTTCAGAATACGTCAAGGTAATCCCAATAGGCTGATGGAATCAGTTTCTTGGGGTCTCTAAGCTTGGTATTTCCCTGACTTTTTGTGGCACAATACACACAAAGGTGGTTATCCCTCATGTATCTCTTTAAGCCATTTTATCCTACCCACCTCCATAGGTTCCTCTGAGGGGATACAAGAGCTTGCCCCCGGGGGACCTACTATTAGTACTTTGGCAAGAGCGACGGGAGCGGTTATGACAGTGTTTGCGTGCATGTGTGTGTATATGCATGTGACTTAGACCTTAGTCAGCCCTTGGTCTTGTCTTAGAGTCAAGATCGCCTTATGCCTGTCCCATGCATGTTTAAATTCCATCATTGTATGAGCCTCTACCACTTCTGATGCAAGGCTGTTCCATTTATCAATCGTCCTGACTGTAAAGTAAAACTTTTTTCCGTTGCATCTAAACCTCTGACCCTCAAATTTTTCACATGTCATGTGGGATATCATTTCTCACATTACAAATGGGCGGGCTAGAAGGGCAGAATGGTACTTATGCCACCAAATATTATGTTCTAAATTCTATATTTCAAAGTTCAGATATGGATTTGAGCTCTGTTAAATATGGATAGGTTTTGCGTCATTGTTACCTTTCAAGAATTCAACACAAACTGTTTATTTTACAGGGATACATTAAATCCGCATTTCAATAAATTATAACATGTTGCAATTGTGTTTTATGTAACACCTGAAAGGGATTATACAGCTGAATCCTGATTGCATTACCTGCTGGAAAGGTGAAACCCTTTATGTAAATGAAAACATGGCTTTCTAAAGTTTATTAATCACCAGCAAACTATGTAATTAGAAATTGTATACTTTGTTAATCCTGTGCTGTACCATGTTGTAGAAACACTGGCAAGGTGCTGTACAGTCGTGGCCAAAATTTTTGAGAATGACACAAGTATTAGTCTTCAGTGTTCTTAGATATTTTTGTCAGATGTTACTATGGTACACTGAAGTATAATTACAAGCATTTTATAAGAATCAAAGGCTTTTATTGACAATTACATTAAGTTTATACAGTCAATATTTGCAGGGTTGACCCCTCTTTTTCAAGACCTCTTGCATGCTGTCAATCAACTTGCACAACCATTGCTTGGAGTCTGTCATATTCTGTGGATTTTGTTTGTCCACTGGCCTCTTGAGGATAGACCACAAGTTCTCAATGGGATTAAGGTCTGAGGAGTTTCCTGGCCATGGACCTAACATTTTGATGTTTTGTTCCCTGAGCCACTTATCACTTTTGCCTTATGGCAAGGTGCTTCATTAGCTGGAAAAGCCATTGTTCATCACCAAACTGTTCTTGGATGGTTGGGAGAAGTTCCTCTTTAAGGATGTGTTGTTTCCATTCCGTATTTATGGCTGCATTCATGGCAAAATTGTGAGTGAGCCCACTCCCTTGGCTGAAAAGCAACCCACACATGAATGGTCTCAGGATGCTTTACTGTTGGTTAACACAGGACCAATGGTAGCGCTCACCTTGTCTTCTCCTGATAAGCTTTTTTTCCAGATGCCCCAAACAAAGTGAAAGGGGACTCATCAGAGAATATGCCTTTACCCCAGTCCTCAGCTGTCCAATCCCTGTACCTTTTGCAGAATACCAGTCTGTCCCTGATTCCTGGAGAGAAGTGGCTTCTTTGCTGCCCTTCTTGACACCAAGCCATCCTCCAAAAGTCTTCGCCACACTGTGCGTGCACATGCACTCACACTTGCCTGCTGCCATTCCTGAGCAAGCTCTGCACTGGTGGTGCCCCAATCCCGCAGCTGAATCAACTTTAGGAGACGGTCCTGGCGCTTGCTGGATTTTCTTGTGCACCCTGACGTATTCTTCACAACAATTGAACCTCTCTCCTTGAAGTTCTTGATGATACGATAAATGCTTGATTTAGGTGCAATCCTACTAGCAGCGATATCCTTGCCCGTAAAGCCCTTTTTGTGCAACACACTAATGACAGCACATGTTTCCTTGCAGGTAACCATGGTTAACAGAGAAAGAGCAACAATGTCAAGCACCACTCTCATTTTCATTCTTCCAATCTGTTATTCTAACTCAATCAGCATAACTGAGTGATCTCCAGCCTTGTCCACGACAACACTCTCACCTGTGCTAGCGAGAGAATCACTGACATGATGTCAGCTGGTCCTTTTGGTCCGGGGCTGAAATGCAGTGGGAATGTATTGGTGGGATTAAGTTAATTTTCATGACAAAGAGTGACTTTGCAATTGATTGCAACTCATCTGATCACTCTTCATAACACTCTGGAGTATATGCGAATTGCCAACTAAGCTGAGGCAGTAGACTTTGTAAAAAAATAATATTTGTGTAATTCTCAAGACGTTGGCCCACGACTGTAGACTGTTAAATGACAATTACACAAATGTTTTTTGTTTGTTTTACAATTTCTGCAGAGAAAAGAAAAATGTTGGTGCGCTAAGCTAGTCCCAGGCTCAAATAATAAAGATGTGTAAAATGAGAGCTACCAAACACGGTGCGCATGCTGCAAATACAGTGTATTTGCTGTACAGTGTATAGAAAAAACAAAAACTGTCTGCGCTTCTCACCCTAATAAAGTTGGCAACAAATATATAAACATAATATAAATGAGAGGTTTGGGTTGTATGAATTGGCCAAAGCATAATTAAGCTCACCCGCCACGTCAAGGCACACTCTCAATTGCACCTCCCCCAACACATTAATAAGGTTTTGGTAGCAGTATAAACTGCTTTGTGTGCCCATTATGTAGGAGGTGAGAGTAGGTTCTCACCCTATTGAGAGTGTGCCTTGACGTGGCGGGTGAGCAAATTTAGCACACCTGCTCCCCATTCACACTTGAGACCTTGTAACACTAACGAGTCACATAACACCGGGGAGGGGAAATGGCTAATTGGGTCCAATTTAGACATTTCCACTTAGGGGTGTACTCACTTTTGTTGCCTAGGTTTAAACATTAATGGCTGTGTGTTGAGTTATTTTTAAGGGAACAGCAAATTTAGCCTGTTATACAGGCTGTACGCTCACTACTTTACATTGTAGCAGAGTGTCATTTCTTCAGTGTTGTCACATGAAAATAAAATATTTAAAAACATGTGAGGAGTGTACTCACTTTTGTGAGATACTGTACACAGTTTTGAATTAAATCCAGCTGTACTGTACTGAATCCAGCCATACTACACCTTTGAAAAAAATATATACCGTATTGGCTCGGATATAGGCCGCCCCCGTATATAGGCCGCACCCTGAAAGTTTGGTGCTTTTTTAAAGCACCAACCGGAAGTTGTATACGCGTATTGCGTAGATGTCTTCCGCCGGCCCTGCAAGACACCCGGGAGTCTGCTCTGGAAAGTCGGGGGGGGGATGTAAAATGCATCATGCGGACGGTCACCGGCAGCGGTGCATCGCCGCTGCCGGTGAACGTCCACGCGATGCGCTTAGACAACCTCCCATGCCAGCACTCCCCCCGTGGAAAGTGCCGGCAGGGGAGTCTGTCTGAGCGTATCAGACAGTAGGATACAGGTCCCCTGCACCGCTGCGGGGGATCTGTATCCTGACCCCGCTGCCTGCCTCGGGCGCTAGACCCTGAATACAGGCCGCACCCCCACTTTAAAGACTTAAAGTGGGGGGAAAAAGTGCGGCCTATATTCGGGCCAATACGGTATATATATTTTCCACACTTTGTCGTTGACCCCTCCCTTTTGTGTTTTTGGCCTCAGCCTGCCCCTCGCTATAGTATTGATTTATGTAATGGCCCCAGCTAGTTGCCCCTCTTGTGTATTGATGCTGCCAGCACAGATAAAATGGGGATGGGGTCTGACCCATCACTTACAGCCCCACTGTGCTATGCTCCCAGCGGGTGGGTCCATAGTTGGAGAGTGTTAAGGACCCAGCAGATGCTAAGAAAGAGTTGAAGTAGTCAGAGTGCTGTAAGGAAGGTATTTAGGACCCAGCTGTACCCATTATCCTCAAACACTTCCTAGTATTTGGGCCTTTATAAAGCTGGTTGTAAATAGCAGGTATCAGAACAACCCAGACATTGACCACCCTATATTTAAATATTTAAAAAGTCCTAGTTGTGCTCAAAAGTTTACATACCATGCCAGAAATTGTGAAATGTTGGCATTAATTAAAAAAAAAATATATGACTGATCCTGCAAAAAACGGTCTTTTATTTAAGGCTAGTGATCATATGAAGCCTTTATTATGAAATAGTTATTTGGCTCATTTTTAAATCATAATAATAGATATAACTCCAATGGCCCTGATCAAAATGTTACATACCCTAAAATGTTTGGCCTTGTTACATACACACAAGGTGACACACACAGGTTAAAATGGCAATTAAAGGTTCGTTTGCACTGAGCAGGCTAGAGACTGAGCCATGGGGAGCAGAAAAGACCTGCGTAACAAGTTAATGTAACTTTATAAAGATGGTAAAGGACATAAAAAGATATCCAAAGCCTTGAAAATGTCAGTAAGTACTGTCCAATCACTTATTCTGAAATGGAAAATTCAGGGATCTCTTGATATCAAGCCAAGGTCAGGTAGACCAAGAAGTAGTTCAGCCACAAGAAGAATTGGTCGAGATACAAAGAAAAACCCACAGGTAACCTCAGGAGAAATACAGGCTGGAAAAAGAGCAGTGCGGTTGTTTCAAGAAGAACAATACGACAATACTTGACCAAAATTGAGCTGCGTGATCGAGTTGCCAGAAAGAAGCCTTTACTGCGCCAAGGCCACAAAAAACCCTGGCTCCAATATGCCCAACATCATCTTGACACACCTCACAGCTTCTGGCACACTGTAATTTTGAGTGAGCGCTATGTTTGGAGAGGGGTCAACAAGGCCTATAGCGAAAAGAATACCATCCCCGTTGTGAAGCATGGTGGTGGCTCATGTTTTGGGGGGTGTGAGCTCTAAAGACACAGGGAATCTTGTGAAAATTGATGGCAAGTTGAATGCAGCATGTTATCAGAAAATATTAGCAGGCCATTTGCTTTCCGCACCAAAGCTGCGCATGGGACTCTCTTGGGTGTTCCAGCATGACAGTGTTCCAGCATGACAGTGAGGCCAAGTTGACCCTCCAGTGGTTACAACAGAAAGGTTCTGGAGTGGCCATCACACTATCCTGACCTTCATATCATTGAGCCACTCTGGGGAAATCTCAAACGTGCGGTTCAAGCAAGTCGACCAAAGACTTTACATGAACTGGAGGAATTTTGCCATGACAAATGGGCAGCTATACCTGCTGCAAGAATTTGGGGTCTCGTAGATACCTATTGCAAAATACTGCACACTGTCATTGATGCTAAAGTATGCAATACACGGTATAAAGAACTAAGGGTATGTACACTTTTGAACAGGGGTCATTTCATTTTTTTTTCTTTGTTGCCATGTTTTGTTTTATGATTGTGCCATTCTGTTATAACCTACCGTGGGAATATGAATCCCATAACAAAGCAAAAAAAGAAATATGTTTTGCCTGCTCACTCATGTTTTCTTTAAAAATGGTACATATTTTACCATAATTCTCCAAGGGTATGCAAACTTCTGCACAACTGTGATTTGTGAGGTCAATAAAATTCCAAGAAGTGGAAATTATGCTTGGAAACAACATGGCAAAAATGCTAAAAAGTAAAAACCCTTGCGAACTGAAGAATAAAAAGGGAAAAAATAGCCTTAACCTTAAGGGGTTAAATTCAACTTGCAAGCTAATTACTAAACCAATTAATAAATTAATATAAGCTACTAGTCCAGGTGACCAGGGAGGCCTTCTGCTGGGTCCATGCACCCAGCCCCATTGACCCGGTGATGAGGGAGGCCCTCAGGATCTGTCCCACGTCATCTGATGATTTCGTTGGGCGCACCGTTCCACAACCAAGATGGCCGTGATTGACGGAACTAAGGGAGTGACATCCCTGGCACTTTTTGGTCCTCTAGTCCTATAATAACCATCATAGGGCTATTACACCTTGCCCTCTTATGATCTTACCATAATGCAATCTATGTGTGTTTTATGTTTTTTTTCTGGTTTTCCTGAAGCCAATACCCAGCTCAAGACTTGTTTGGTTCTACCTGTGTGGACCCTGGGAGTTAGTCCCACATCCAATAGAACCCAAAAGGCTCAACTCAAGAGGGAACTGATTGGAGGGCGAAGAACTCTTTTGAGGCTGATGGGCTCTCTCACATAGGGCCACAAAGTTGTACCTTGCACCAGAGTGTGACAAAAATCAATTAAAAAAGCAAACAACTAAACCACCAACAACGCAATCGTCAATAAACAAAACAAAGTAACCAATAAAATAAACAATATTATTATAATCATCTTTTATTTATGTAGCGCTGACCATTTATACACTGCTTCTTACAATACATATATTCAAGGGCTATGACAAAACTAGAATTGAGAGACTTAGACATACAATACATTAGTTGCAAACATACATTAAGTAAAGATGGTATAAGGAAAGCGAAGGGATGACAGATCTAGCTGCATAGACTATACGCTGTTTTTTGGGGTTTTGTTTTTTTACAACCTGTTCTCATTCTGTCACTCTGGCTGCTAGTCTTAGGATTTATAGTGGGAGCATTAGCGTTTCTAAGGGGGGGGCAGTCTGCTCCGGGTGCCACACATCAGGGGGCCAGGTACAGGATCCAAGTGCTAAATACCATAGGTACGCCCCTGGATGGCACTGCCGCTCACTGCCACCAATCATAGCTTTCATAGGGTTAACTTTTAAATCAGATTTCTCCAAAACAATTACATTGACAAGCAAAATGTTATCTGCATAAATAAATATTTGATTTATATCACTTAAGTGTTTATGATAATACTCATGTGGGATTAAATCAAATTTCCACTCATTTTACAGAACAACAAGAATAATATACAAGTGTTTGGGAAGTAAACTGTAATGCCGAACGTCATGACCCAGCAATGTATCTATACGCAGTGTGCATGGCAAGGTTTGTAGAAGTCATTGATGCATATGAGAAACAGTAGGGAAAGATGACATTTCCATGAGCTTGATGGTACCCTTCCCAACAAACAGGGCAACCATTTAGAAGAGAGCTGGTGGCATTGAGTCGGTAGGGCATTCCCATCCAAGTTGCCCTCTGTGTTGCTCGCAAGCAGGCCCGGACTGGGACAAAAAATAGGCCCGGGCATTTAACCCCTTCAGGACCGGGATTTTTAAGCTAGGGTGTCGCTAAAGGACCGGAGCCGTTTTTGTGTTTTTGCCATGTCTTTCTTCAACTGTAATTTTTCTCTTATCAAGTGGTGCACCCACACAAATCATATATTGTTTTTTTCAGCACAAGTAGGGCTTTCATTTGAAACCATATTAAGCTGGGTAGTACATTGTTTTATTTGAAATAAACTGGAAAAAGTGGGGAAAAAATGAAAAAAATGCATTTTTTTACAGTTTTGTATACATACAAATTGTACACACATTGAACCAATGGGAAAAAATTATCCCAAATATATTCATTAAGTTGTCCTGATTTGGAAACCACCCAACATGGCCAGGATTTTTATCTATTTTGACCAGTATAGGGGAAAATATTGCAAGGCATGCATTACGTTTTTGAAATGTAATTTTTTTCAAATTTGGCATGGTAGTTTAATAACTGCAATAGTTGTCACAGATACTGATTATCCCCCCAAAATTATATGTTTATGAACAGTAGATAAATCAAGGTGTACAACTAGGGTCATTTTGACACTTTTCAAACAGGGATTTTATCGCCAATTGCTGCCAAATTTTGAGGTATTTTTATATTTTTATTTTTTTTTTTGCATATGTTGCAATGTTGCTTTAGATTTTATATTATATTTTGTATAGAATATGTGCAACTGCAGAAAAAAACACCAAATTGTGTTCACCAACATCCCCCGGTTCCAACAAGGCCTCACATGCATGGTTCATGCAATTTTTGAGGAAGCTATGAGGGCAAAACTGGAACATGCGCATTTTCGTTTTCACATTTGGAATTTTCAGAAATTGGTTTCCTGGGCCCATATCCCATTTGGGAGATTTTGGAAGCCCCCCACTGTAAATTACCCCATAAAAGTATATATTTATGAACAGTAGACAAGTCAAGGTGTTCAACTAGGGTAGTTTTGACAGTTTTCAGTTAGCCATTTCTTCACTGATGTCTGCCAAACTTCACAGGGAAATTATTTTATTGCATTTTTAACGCATACATTTCAATGTTGCACTGAATTTCTTGCACACCATAAGTGCAACAGTGGAAGAAAACACCACATTTTGTTCACCAACATCCCATGAGTCCAACAAGGCCTCACATGCATGGTTCATGCATTATTTGAGGAAGCTATGAGGGCAAAACTGGAACATGTGCATTTACATTTTTTTAAATTTTTTATCAGATTACTTGTAAGTGACAGGTTTAGGCCGCTGACATCAATCAGGGAGACCGATCAATAATCAGCGACTTAAAATGTCACCGACAAGTGATCAGGTAATAATTATGATTTTTTCATTTATTAATAATTTGTTTTTTCATAATTACCCTAGATGACCCCTCTCTCTTTGTAGAGCAGGGTCATCCGTGGGCTGCCATAATGATCCGATCACTCCTATTGGCCAGGAGCGATCTGATCAGCCCAGCATTTGACCTGGAAGCACCCTGGACTTTCAGGTCAGTGCTGTTATTTTTTTTATTATTATTATTATTTTATTAATTTTTTTAAATTAATTTATTTTTAAAAATTTTTTTATTATTTTTTACATTTTTTTTTTAACTCTTTCAATGCTGATGCTCCATTGAAGCACAGCATTGACTGGTATTTAGTCCCCACAAGCTTGTGGGGACTAATATTAACCCTTGCAATGCTGCGATGGGGGTCATACACAATCGCAGCATTGAAGGGGTTAATTGAGGAAGAGGAGGGTAGGGGTTAACTGAGGAAGGGTGAGGGTGGGGGGGCTGGTCTCCACACTCATGTGGAGACCAAAGAACCCTGTCTCCCTGTCCCTGAAGCTGCCTCTGGCAGCTGGGACACAATCTCCAACAGACTGGAGATTGTAGGGGAGGAGTCTCTCTGATCAGTCCTACAGGACTGATCAGAGGACTTCTGGGGGCTCGTTTTTGCTGTTGCTGGTCTGCCTGGGTTTCCAGGCAGACCACCAGCAGCAGAGCCCCCTACAAAACGGGAATTAACCCCTTCAATGCCGCGATCGCGGCATTCAATGCCGCGATCGCGGCATTGAAGGGGTTAACGCTGCACTGACGCTCTCATGGAGCGATCAGGCAGCAGGGGGTGTTGGGTCAGGTCCCCACACTTGTGTGGGGACCCATTCAACACCCCCACCCCTTCCCTGAAGCTGCCTGTGGCAGCTGAAACCGCGATTGCAGATCTTTCTGCAATCGCTGTTTCTGCCTACAAAATCACTCCGTGGGAGTGATCGTAGGCATGGGGGCGGGCTTAGACAGGCTGTGCTGTCTGCCCAGGAGTCCTGGGCAGACAGTAGCAGCAGCGCCTCCACGATCACCGCGATCGTGGTGATGTGGGGGCGTTTTTTGGAGGAGACGTACCTGGTACGTCCCGGTCTACCGGTGACCAGTAACCAGGAAGTACCAGGTACGTCCCGGTGCTGAAGGGGTTAAGCCTGAGCAGCCCATATTTATTTATTTATTTATTTATTGTTAAAGCCCACCCTTCATGTACCATCTTTGCATTTAATCATTCACACAAATCATTAACACATTCATTAATGCAGTCTCACAAATCATTCAAGCAATTCATCCACACATGAATTCATTAATTGTCATACGCATTCACACAATTCATCCACACATTTATTCATTCATTCTCATACGCATTCACACTACCCCCTCTCATCATCTTATCTGCCCCTTCTCACTATGTTCCCCCTTTTCACTATGTAACCCCCTTCCCCACTTATCAATTTGTACCACCTCTATCTATCCCCTCTCCCCCTTTCTCACTACCTAACCCCCCTCTGCCCCTTCTCACTGCAGCCCCCTCCCTCACCCTACTTACCTTGTTGCCAGAGCAAGCAGCAACTGCGACCGCGCCTGTGGCAGGGCAGGATTGACTTAGGGGCTGATGGAGCTGCAGCTCCAGGCTAGTACCTTAAAATATGGCCGCATTAAGGCAGAGCCCCTTAAGCCCGCCGCAACTGCAACCGGGTCCGCCACTCTAAGGCAGAGCCGGCCTTAGGTCTTCTGGCGCCCTGTGCGGACTACTCCTCTGGTGCCCCCCATCCCAAAAAAAGAAAGGAATAAAAACTTGTAACAAAACTCCCCTTTCTCACTATCTATCCCCCTGTATCACTATCTACCACCTCTGCCTCTTCTCACTGTTATCATTATATACTGAGCAGACATTGACGGTGGTACAGCATAATACTTATCACTATATACTGAGGCTGAAATTGACGGTGGTACAGCATAACACCTACCACTATATACTGAGGCAGACAATGACGGTGGTACAGCATAACACCTATCACTATATACTGAGGCACACATTGACAGTGGTACAGCATAATCCCTATCACTATACATTGAGCCAGACATTGACAATAGTGCAGCATAACACCAATCACTATATACTACGCCAAACATTGATGTGGTGTAGGCCTACCACTTCATTGTCTGGCTTAGTAGTAGGGATGCACCGAAACGAATTCTGGACTGAAACCGAAAATGCAGCATTTACCTGTCCGAAACCGAATATGACCTCCCCACACCATAAAAAAATCTAACACTTTTATTTAAAGTACCGTATTTGCTCGATTATAAGACGACCCCGATTATAAGACGACCCCCCAAAATCAAAATATTAATTTAGGAAAAAAACAAAAAGCCTGAATATAAGACGACCCTATAGGAAAAAAGTTTTACCAGTAAATATTAATTCATGTAAATTATTTTTTCATGTTTAATAAAAGCTATGATTGAGAAAAATATATTTTTTAAATTTCCTTTTATTTGCCAACCTGCCCCCCCCAGTTATGCCACTCTGCCCCCAGAAATGCTTTATACCCCCCTATTTGCCACTCTGCCCCATGATATGCCTTATACCCCTATATGCCACTCTGGCATATAGGGGGTTAAAAGGCATATCATGGGGCTGAGTGGCATATAGGGGGTTAAAATGCATTTCTGGAGGTATATAGGCATATCATGGGGCTGAGTGGCATATAGGGGGTTAAAATGCATTTCTGGAGGTCCAGAAATGCATTTTAACCCCCTATATGCCACTCAGCCCCATGATATGCCTTTTAACCCAGCATGTACTGGCTACCTTGGCTTGATAGGAGTGTGATTGCTGTTAGCAGTTTGATATATATATATATATATATATATATATATATATATATATATCAAACTGCTAACAGCAATCACACTCCTATCAAGCCAAGGCAGCCAGTACATGCTGGAACCTGGGGATGATAGTAGTGGGATTACAGCCTCCCTATGCCATGCTACAACCCCCACCCCCCTTACACATCCATGCTATCACACACAAACACATTTAAATACTCATTCATTCCATTAATCACACATACTTCACACATTAAACACACATTAATCACACATACTTACCCAAAAACCCTCCCCCACCCCCTTACCTGAACTGCAGATCTCTCACTCGAAGACTTCTGCAGGGGACCGGCTGTAGAGCAACTTCTCTGGCCCCGCCCCCAGAGGAGGGAGGGGGAGATAGAGCTCTGTGAGGACGCTGCAAGCTTCCTGTCCTCCTGCTTCTAACAGAAGAGACGCTGCTCGCGACCGGTAAGCAGCATGGCCCCAGCAGACATTTTTTGGGGGGTCTGAGAAGACGATTATAAGACGAGGGGTATTTTTCAGAGCATTTGCTCTGGAAAAAACCTCGTCTTATAATCGAGCAAATACGGTAAGTAACACACCAAAATAGGACAAAACAATTAAAAAACAATATTATATGTATATATATATGATTGTTAACAGCAATCACATTCCTATCATGCCCAGGCATACCCAGATTCCAGGATGTACTCGCAGACTTGGCATGATAGGAGTATGATTGCCCTATCTACCCCTTCTCACTCCCTTCTGCCCCATCTACCCCTTCTCACTCCCTTCTCCCCTATCTACCCCTTCTCACTCCCTTCTCCCTATCTACCCTCTTTCCCCCGTCTCACGCCCTTTTCCCTATCTACCCCCTCCTAACTATCTACCCTCTCCCTCTTTGAAGTTCACTTACCTTTCAGGAGTCCTGCGGTGGGGGTGCAAGGCCTCTGCCTCCCAGCTCTGCCACTGTATGGAACAGTATAGAGTGATGGGAGTTATGATGTACTTTTAGAGCATAATTAGATCATGAAAAAGACATTGGAAATGGTACAGCATAACACCCATCACTCTCACACACTTACCAATCCACACATATATACCAATCCACACATATATACCAATCCACACATATATACCAATCCACACGTATACCAATCCACACACATATACCAATCCACACACATATACCAATCCACACACATATACCAATCCACACGTATACCAATCCACACGTATGCCAATCCACACGTATGCCAATCCACACGTATACCAAACCACACATATATACCAATCCCCACATATATACCAATCCACACATATATACCAATCCACACATATATACTAATCCACTCTCACTGAATATTTTCCTACCTTTCCTCTTTTCTCCTTACAGCTCCTTTTCCTCCTCTTCGCTCCTCTTCTTCAGTTCTTCTGTCTTCTCTGTCTTCTTCCGGTTCAGAGGGCAACAGCTGCTGTGCGCCAGGGTTTGTTGTCAGATCCCGGCGCACAGCCGCTGTTGCCGTGCAGATCACAAGGGAGCGGTATCGGAGGTCTTTAACAGACCTCCGGCTCCCTTGAGTGATTTTAAGCCGGGTTGAACCCGGCTTAAAATCACTCAAGCAGGGCCGGACTGGCCCACCGGGATACCGGGAAATTTCCCGGTGGGCCGGAAGGTCCGTGGGCTGGGCGGCCATGAAGACAGCCGCTGAGCTGCCCCCCAGGCTGCCCGAAAACTAATCAAAGCAGCCGCTGGGTGCTAATGCGGCCGGCCACCCGGCCGGCATCAGCACCCAGCAGCCGTGTGCGATGGCCGCTTAGTGATGGGAGCAGTGTGAGGGGTGAAAGCTCCGCCCCCTCGCACTGACCTTTCACCCCTCACGCTGCTCCCATCACTATGCGGCCATCAGATTGCTGGGAATGTAATCTGAACGGCCGATGCGTGCTGATGCTGCCGGCCGGCTCTGCTTTAATAGTTTTTTTTTACTTTATATGGCAAGCCGATCCAGCTTACCATATAAATAAAAAAAAAAAGTACTAAAGTAGCTCCGGCCGGCGGCATCAGCACGTATCGGCCGTTTAGATTACATTCTCGGCAGTCTGATGGCTGCATAGTGATGGGAGCCGCGTGAGGTGGAAGCTCCGCCCCCTCGCACTGCTGCAGCACCGGATGTCAGGTCAGTGGCATCCTGTCAGCATAGAGGAGAACAGTGTGCAGCTACCAGGAAGTCAAGAGAAGTAGAAGGTGAGTTAAATAATGTACTTTTTGTACTGTATAATGTTTTTTGTATTTGTTAAAAACAAAAAAAATCGGCATGTGTGTGTATGTAAGTGTGTCCCCCTATATGCCACTCTGCCTCCAGAAATGCCTTATATCCCCCTATATGCCACTCTGTCCCATGATATGCCTTTTAACCCCCTATATGCCAGAGTTGCATATAGGGGTATAAGGCATTTCTGGATGCAGAGTGACATATAGGGGGTCAAAAGGCTTATCTGGAGGCAGAGTGGCATAAAGGGGGTTAAAAGGTATATCATGGGACAGAGGAGCATATAGGAGGGTATAAAGCATATCGGGGAGGCAGAGTGGCATATAGGGGGCATAAGGCTTTTCTGGAGGCAGAGTGCCCCATGATATGCCTTTTAACCCCCTTTATGCCACTCTGCCTCCAGAAATGCCTTATACCCCCCTATATGCCACTCTGTCCCATGATATGCCTTTTAACCCCCTATATGGCAGAGTGGCATATAGGGGGTTAGAAGGCATATCATGGGACAGAGTGGCATATAGGGGTATAAGGCATTTCTGGATGCAGAGTGACATATAGGGGGTCAAAAGGCATATCTGGAGGTGGAGTGGCAAAAAGGGGGTTAAAAGGCATATCACGGGGCAGATGGGCATATAGGAGGGTTGGGGCATGTCAGGGAGGCAGAGTGGCATATGGGGGGTATAAGGCATTTCTGGAGACAGAGTGACATAGGGAATAAAAGGCATTTCTGGAGGCAGAGTGGCATATAGGGGATTAAAAGGCATATTATGGGGCAGAGTGGCATATAGGAGGGTATAAAGCATATCAGGGAGGCAGAGTGGCATATAGGGGGGCATAAGGCTTTTCTGGAGGCAGAGTGCCCCATGATATGCCTTTTAACCCCCTTCATGCCACTCTGCCTCCAGGAATGCCTTATACCCACTAAATGCCACTCTGTCCCATGATATGCCTTTTAATCCCCTATATGGCAGAGTGGCATATAGGGGGTTAGAAGGCATATCATGGGACAGAGTGGCATATAGGGGGTATAAGGCATTTCTGGAGGCAGAGTGGCATATAGGGGGTTAGAAGGCATATCAGGGGGCAGAGTGGCAAGCCTGGGGGCAGAGGTGCATAACTCGGGGGTAGGTTGTCAAATGAAAGGAAATAAAAACCAAACCTGTCTCAATCATAGCTTTTTTTTTTTTTTTTTCAGTAATTTTTATTGAAGTTTTTATTTCATTGACAATAGTAACTTACAATAAACTATTGAGTTGAAGAAAATACATTAGAAATGTGTTACAACTGATATTAAATTCCGAATTGGTCTCCAATAATTGAATTGGCTCCAGTACGTGAAAATAATAAATTAATGAATATTAAAATAAGAATATATTAGCTGGATACAATATGAAGAGAAAATACTCCTGACTTAGAAAACAAAAACAAAAACCACTGGCCTTATTTCTACCTTATTGTGAACCAATTATTAATACTACTTGTTAAGTACATGAAAATGAAAGGGAAAAAAACTAAAATACATCGCACTGTTACAGTAGCAAAGACATACATTTATAATTGGATATGCAAACATAACTACACATAGTATATGATACATGCAGAAAATTCATTAGGAAAAAAAAAAATACACGTCTCTCCATGGGCCCATTTACACAAATCCATATACAAACATATAAATATCCCTACATACACATGCATAATATACATACACATATACCTACACATGCATATACATCCCTGTTTCATTCCTCTTCCCTTCCTTTTTACTTGCTACTCTACAAAAAGAAAGAATAACCTGTTAAAATGTACCAGATTAAGTAAAAGTTTTTTCAAGGGCTATATTGGATATAGGAGCCCAGACCTGATCATATATAGCCACTGAATCTGAAAGAGAATGAGACATGTATTCCATGTTTTTTATATCTAATAAAATATGCATGACTTCTGAAAATTGTGGGCCCGTGTTGTTTTTCCATTTCCTAACTATGGCAATTTTGGTAGCTAACAGTATATATTCCAGTAATTTTGATTTAGATCTGGAGATACCATGAGGTACTGCTCCTAAAAGAGCAATCTCAGGTGAGACTGGAACATTGAATTGAAGTAGTTTGGATGACAAGCAAAAAATTCTATTCCATAATGGTTGAATTTTGTGGCAATACCACAGAATGTGACTTAGAGTACCCTTTTCTCCACATTCTCTCCAACAAAGATGAGAAATATTTGGGAACATATGATGTAATTTCTCTGGGGTGAGATACCATCTATACAATATTTTTTTATTAATTTCTTTGTGATTAGCACACCTAGATGTTTGGGAAAGTGTACGTACATTTTTGTTCCATTGTTCTTTTGTAAAATTTATTCCTAGTTCTACCTCCCATTTGAGCATATAAGGTAATTTGTCTTGAAGCATTTGCTTTTTTAGGAAAAAATAACAAACCGAAATAGCCTTTCTTATATAGGGCACTTGCTTGCAGAGACTTATAAGGAGTAAAGTATTGTTATTACCTATTTGTAACAGATCCGAATAAATTGATAAACAATGTCTTATTTGTAAATATACATAAAATTGCTTATATGGTATATCCCAAATCTGATGTAATTGTTCAAATGATAAAAAGGTATTCCCATGAAACAAATCATTAACCTGTTTTATGCCTTTTGCATACCAAATGGATAAATCTATGTTAGGAATTAATAAACTGAGTGTTTTAAATGGGGTAATCTTTTGAATTTTAAATAAATCAGGACACAAACTAGCTGTCCACTCCCATGTTTTCAATGCCATATTAGATGTTTCCAGAGTAAATTTTACACTGGGGTGAAGATGTTTAGGAAGCCATAACAGTTCTTCAGGTTTATAAGAAATTAACATAACATTCTCTAAATCAACCCAACCAATTTGACCTGGAGGAGAAAGTAACAAAATAGCCTGTGCTAAAAGTACTGCTTTATGAAAAATATATAAATCCGGAAGGCCTAGTCCACCCAGATCAACAGGTATTCTTAATAAGTTATCTGCTATTCTATTTTTTTTCCCTTGGTTAATAAATGTGTTTACATCTTTTTGATACTTTAATAAAGTAGCTTTAGATATATGTAGAGGGATCATGCGAAAAATGTATAATAATTTTGGAAAAGCTGTCATTTTAAAAGCAGCTATTCGACACAACCAGGATAAGTTATAAGTGACCCATGAATTAAAGTCTTTTTTAATGTCTACCCACAGTTCAGATAGGTTCGTTGGAATCATTTGTTTAATGGTATTAGTCAGTTTTATCCCTAAATACTCTATATAGTGCATTTTCCAGAGAAAATCATATTGTTGTTTCAGAGTATTTATAGTACTTTGTGGGAGATTTAATGTCATAGCTTGAGTTTTTTTAGTATTAATTTTATGGTATGATATTTTACCATAGTTTTCTAATATATTAAATAATGAAGGGATAGATTTTTGAGGTTTAGTAATGGTTAATAAAATATCATCTGCAAATAAATTCAATTTTAATGTGTTTCGTTCAGGTATGGGAAAACCCACTACATCTCCAGAATTACGTATTTTTATAGCTAAAGGCTCTAATGCCAACACATATAATATCGGGGACAATGGGCACCCCTGTCTTGTTCCATTTGAGATAATAATGTCCTTGGAAACGAATCCTTCATTTAAAACATTTGCTATTGGGGAAGAGTACATTGCCATTATAGCTCTGACAAACACAGAAGGGAAGCCAAATTTTTGTAGTGTTGCTTTAAGATAATGCCAATTTAGTCTGTCAAATGCTTTTTCAGCGTCTAGAGAAAGAATTGCACATGGAATTTTTTTTTTCCGGAAATCTGAATGACATTAATGAGTTTTCTTGCGTTATCTGATGCTTGTCTACCTTTAATAAAACCTACTTGGTCATTATGGATTAAAGATGTTAATAGTGGTGTTATCCTGTTTGCTAAAATCTTTGCAAAATTTTTTAGATCCACATTTAAAAGAGATATTGGTCTGTAATTAGCACATTCATCAGTAGATTTGCCAGGTTTTGGTATATTTATAATATAAGCTTTTAGCATTTCTTTAGGTATAGACCCTTGTGTCAAGAAATTATTAAAAAGATGCTGAAGATATGGTGTTAAAATCGAGCAAAACGTTTTATAATACGCATTTGAAAAACCATCAGGTCCAGGTGCCTTATGAGGACTGAGAGATTTAATAACCTCCTCTATCTCTTCCAAGGTAATCAATTTGCTTATGCTTTCCCTATTTTCATGAGAGATCTTAGGTATAGGCAGTGTTTCCAAGAAACCTTGTATGTCCTTAACTCGTGGGTGAAATATTGAAGGATCCTTTTTCAAATTATACAAATGATCATAAAATGTAGCAAATGTATCCGCAATATGTTTTGGGTTATATACTCTAGTATTGTATTCATTTTTCACAAAAGAAATATGAGATTTGAGAACTGTTTGTCTTAGCTTATTAGCAAGGAGTGAATCTGCTTTATTGCCTTTTTCATAATAATTATGTTTAAGTCGTCTCATAGCCAATTCAGTTTTATAGTTGTTTAACTCATCTAAATCTTTTTGTGTTTTTTGAATTTCAGTTAGTAGAATTGTAGATGGTTGTGTTTGATTTTGTGATTGAAGTGATCTCAATTGGGATTCCAACATTGTTACACGAGATCTACGTGCCCTATTCACCCTAGCGGTGTGTTGAATAAACAGACCACGCATAACTGCTTTATGTGCTAACCATACTGTGTCTATGGCAATATCATCTGACATATTTTCTTTGAAATAATTTTGTATACATTTGCTAAATAACTTCTGCACTGATGGTTTTGCTAGTTCATATTCATTGACACGCCATCTTCCCTGCCCTTTGATAGTGAGGTCGTTTTTAATTGTAACCATCACGGGAGCGTGATCTGACCAATTGATATTACCTATAGTACAACAATGTATTTGCTGTAGCATATATTTGTCAACCATAATATAATCAATTCTGGAGTACGTATTGTGAACTAATGAATGAAAGGTATATTCCCTATCGGAAGGATGTAGGGAACGCCATACATCTTGTAGCCCATATTCAATATGTAAATTTCTGATCCTTGCACTACTATTATTCTGGATATATTGACCCTTTATAGTTCTACTGTAAGAATTGTCAAGGGATGGATCCATTGTGATGTTAAAGTCACCACCTACCAAAATATTACCTCGTTTGTATTTGTGGATTTCTTGGTATATCTTGCGTAAAAATAATGACTGACCTGATAATGGCGCATAAATATTAGCCAAAGTAAAATCTTGTTGATTGATAGTACAGATTAGAATTATGTATCGACCATGAGGGTCCAGGATGGATTTATGTATAGACACTGAAACATCATGTCTAAAAAAAATTGAAACCCCCCGTTTTTTCGAAGGCAATGTAGAATGAAAAGCTATAGGAAATTTTTTAGCATAAAAATTTGGTATGTTATCTGTGCTAAAATGAGTTTCTTGAAAAAACACAATATGAGCATGTGTAGTTTTAGCTTCCTCAAATGCTACTCTTCGTTTGTGAGGGGAGTTTAACCCCTTTACATTTATAGAGAGTAAATTCAAAGACATAAATTGTAAAAATAAATTATACAAATAAAGTGGTTTTGAGTTCTATCAAGAGTCCCTTCCAGAATCATGCACAAAATTTGATAGATAGGCCAGTAATAACTATAACTATAAAACCTTAACAACCAATTGATAACCAAATTTAAAAGTAATACCATGTCTTCAACTCTGAAATAGAGCCGAGTATTCCGGGAGCAACAATATCTATATCTTAGTGTATTGGCGGGGAGATATAGTATAAATACACATATACACATCTATATATATATACATATACATACACATACCTAGTATAAAGCTATTTATAATCTTCATGCATACACAAGAAAAATAAATGTTGAAAAGCTTTACTACTCTGAGACTTATATTCCTTTTGGAGAAGTAGACGGTGAATTTGATGCAGATCTATCTACTGCTTTCCTCTTTTTCTGCGTCCCTGTCCATATTTTCGTAAGGTGAGTGTTAGGAGGGCTTGCAGTAGCAATGCTAGATTCTCCCATCAATCCCCATCTTTGTAAAAGATCCTGGCCTTCTCCCAATGATGCAATGACGGATGTCTCTCCATTTTTGGTGACAAGGAGTTTCACTGGAAATCCCCATTTATAGACTGAGGTGATAGGTGCTAAATTGCGCCGTTTTTGAAGTGTACCTTTTGACAAGTCAGGGTATATTTCTAATTTGGCATATTTCTCAGGTAAATCTCTGTGTAATCTATGGCTTTTAAGAATTCGGTCCTTGATGTGGAAGAAATGAATTCTTGTAATTACATCCCGTGGTTTGTCTGTGGGTATTCCTTTTGGTTTGGGAAGTCTATGCGACCTATCAAGTATAATGTCTTTTGCCGCCACATCCTTTAGAAGAAATGCAAAAAATTCCCTCAGAAATTGTGGTAAAACAGGCCCTAAAATATTCTCAGGAATTCCCCTTATCCGTATATTATTTCTTCGGGATCTGTCTTCTAGGTCTGTTATTTGATTTTGTAATTTATTAATTTCTTCTTTCAAATTATTTTGTGAGGTAAAAAGTTCATTTTGTACTTCAGTTATTTCATCTACTTTGTTTTCTACCTCATTTACTCTATCTCCCAAATTTTTAATATCCTGTTGGATTTTATTTGTAAAAGAAGCCATGTCACCTTTAATTTGTTGTCTTAGCATCTTTAGCATACCTTGCAAGGCTGTTCTGTAAGGAAATCCCTGGATAGCTGTTAATTCATCCTCATTACAACACTGGGAGGGCTCCATGAGAGTATTGTCATCGGCGCCATCTTGGATCCAGTCAGGGAATGACTTTAATGAAGCCTGCTGCTTCAATTTGGTTGCTGATTCTCCTGCAACTTTACCCCCTGACTTTTTCAACTTTGGAGTGGCCATCTGGAGCACTTATAAAGCCGAAAAGGTAATTTTTCTCCCCTTAATTTTGCCGTTTTTTATTGTTGCCAGCAGAGCACCAGTTACTCGCTTCTGCTCATCACAGTTCTAGCATGTTTCTCAATCATAGCTTTTATTAAATATGGAAAAAAATAGTCTACATGAATTAATAAAGAAATAAAAGTTTCTCACCAGAATATCGTGAAGAATAATGTGATCAGTGTTTTGTTCCACTGAATAAAATGGAACTCTTTCATCTAAAAATGTTCGCAGTAGTAAATGTTTTGATCCCATTATGTGTAATGTATTTCATTTATTAGGGCCTTTTAACACTTTTGCTTTCTGGCATTTTAATACAAATAATGAGATAAAAAGAATGGCACATAGTGTGACTCGGGTGTGTATAAGGGGTGCGTGTGGGTATAAGAGCTTCACCGTGAGATAAACTATATGGGGCTGGTCTCCAAATTTTTCCAGGGCTGCTTTTCAGTCCCAGTCCGGCCCTGCACTCAAGGGAACCGGAGGTCTGTTAAAGACCTCCGATACCGCTCCCTTGCGAACCTGCTCCTCCAGCGGCGGACATTACTGTCCGTCTCTGGAGGGGTGCCGGGTGCCGCAAGTTGGCACCCCCTGATGAGCGGACCGCCCCCTAGAGTGTGACGCCCCCTAGAGTGTGACGCCCTGTGCGGTCGCACACCCCAAAGGCCGGTCCTGCTCTAAGGGGCCGGGAAGCCCCCACCAGGGCCGGCCTTAGGGGTCTGCGGCCGCACAGGGTTTAAATTAAAACATCGGGGTTGTTTTCCAACTTTATTTAACATCCTCCATGTTAAATAAAGTAAAAAAAAAAAACTTTATTTAACATGGAGGATGTTAAATAAAGTAAAAAAAAACCCCGATGTTTTAATTTATACCCTGTGCGGCCGCAGACCCGTAAGGCCGGCCTTGGTGGGGACTTCCCGGCCCCTTAGAGTGGCGGACCCGGTAGGTAGGGTAGGGGCCTGGAGCTGCAGCTCCATCAGCCCCTAAGTTAATGCGGCCCTGCCGTGGCCCAGCCCACCGGGCAAATGCCCGGTGTGCCCGATGGCCAGTCCGGGCCTGCTCGCAAGTGTCAGCAACTTCTCTTGTCCCGCCCAGGGTAAGCAGGAACTGAGCAAGGCGCTTGCAATCATGCAACATTTTGCCCTGCATTAAAGATGGCCCTGGCGGTCTTTCTAGACCTTAGATTTGCTGATATCTCCTGAATCTCTCAATTCCTCACACAACAATCAAAGTATTAATTTAGTCCTTTGTGAAAGCCCATCTATTTTATTGCAACTCCCCTAACTGATCTCCCCCTCTCTTGTCTTTCCCCACTCCAATGCATCCTGAACACTGCAGCTAAACTAATCTTTCTTTGTCAAGTTCTTCATCTGCTGTCCCACTGTGTCAACAGCTCCACTGGCCCACTACTGACCCTGAGCCCTTAACAACTATGCACCCCCCTAAATCTCTACCCTGATCTCAAAATAAACCCCTAATCGCCTTCTATTTATTACCATGACTTGCATCTCTCTTCTACCATCATTTGCTCTTCCTCGTGAAGTATTTAGTATTTCACATGTGCTGTACTACTGCTGGAATTTCCTACCCTGTTCTAATTTCAAAAGCTCTCCAAATACCCACCTTTTCCAAGAGGCATACAACTTTTTCTCCTAACACCCTCATCAAACATCCTAATCCCGTCCCCTGCAAGATCAACAACCTCTACATATGATCCTTGCGACAATCAACTGATCCAAGCAGTCCTCTCCTACTGGGCCACTTCCCCTTTAACCACCGACTAGATTGTAACCTCACAAGAGCAGGGTCCTATCTTCCTTCAGTAGCATTATGTGTTAATGATTGTCATTTTAAATTATTTATTTTCACTGTTTTTTATTGTAACATGCTCCGGAATCTGCTCTATGTAAATAAATGTAACATAATGAAAAACCGGTTTGTATGTTAGAAATAACTTGAGTGTCCATACAACCACTTGGCATTTTAATATGAACAACATCAAAGGAAACGGGCAGTCATTTTACTCTCTGATGTTTTAAAGAAACACAATGTTGCTGTGGCCTCAATGCAAGTACATTTGTGACATCCAGTATCACAGAAATAACACATAAGCACTGGTTATTCCTTCTGGTCACCATTACATTGACACCTACTTTAAACTTGTTGCTTTAATATTTTAGTTAATGGAGATGAAATTCTAAAATATTCTATCTATCCATGTCCTTCTTTTTCAGCTATGTTGATTTTGTTATTTTTGTGCATTGACAAAAATAAGGCACTGCTGTTTAACTGCAGTGCTTTTCTGTGTGTGGATGAATGTGGGGTGTCAGGAGGAGGCACTGTGTGCAAGCAGCTATGAAAAAGGCTTTGGACAAGGTAAAGCTGTGGAGGTGTGATGGAGTAAGCATGTTTTAGTGTGCATGTGTAATTTCCAGTATGTGTATTTATGTGAGTCTGCGTGTTAGAGTGTATGTTAGTTACCAAGGGAGGCACTCATGGTTACAATTGCCTTTACCTGCAGGGCCAGAGGGTGCCAGCTGACCCCTGAGCAGTATGTCTCTTGAGATGTAGGTTGGTGCACTACATACACATTCTGAGTGTTTTTATATACTGCAGTATGCCAATACTGCAGATACAAACAAACAAAGAACCCAGCCAGCCCAACAAATTTACTGGCTGCACACCAAATCATGAACCAGAGGCTACGACTACAAAACTAGTCACGTATAAATTAAACCTTGAACGAGCATCCAGCAGTCACATAAGGGGGCTTCACATCTGGGCACCCCAGACACCTGCATTGGTGATCCCCTGAGATGACAGCAGTTCTGATTTTCTGCAAGATAACACCAGATTAATGAGTCAAGGTAGTACATTTCAGAGACAACCTGGCAAGGGGGTAATGTTGAAAGACTGCCTTTTGGAGTCACCCAGCTAAAGTGTGCCCAGCATGCGTCAGAGCTTACTTTGCATGATACTTCCGTGAATAAACAAGGAACCTAAATATGTCTAAAGTTGAAGGATGGCCTAACATACTAATCTGGTTCATGTTGCTTTAGAAAACAAAATTCTGTGTTCTACCATGCTACACATAACCATGGGCAGATCTCCTTGCTAGACCACCAGGCAGAGAGACTGCAGTGTGTTCACACCGAATACACCGCTGTACAAAATGTAAATCTATCGCTATGCCAGTACAGGGAAGGGATACAAGAATCACACCTAATATGACTCTGGTCGACCCTTTTATCTGTGATGTCCATATTTCTTTAGTACAGTACTGTTTTGCCTTCATACTGTGCCTCATGTTACAAAAATATCTAATGACAGGTTTTGGAGTGTTTTAATGTCAGTAATTGCTTCATTTTAAGCTTGTTTTTCTGTGTGTTTTTTCTTATAAGGAAGTCTCTGTTGGAATTGGTCTGGCAAGAATCCCATCCATGAACGCATTGCTCTAGAGAGTTACTTCTGTAGTTTTTTTTTGTTAAATAAATATTGTAATGTTAAGCTAATATGATGTGGCAACCAGTTGAAGTAATAGCAATAGTATATAGGTAGGGATAACGTACTATCATATTACCCTAGTTATTTTAATGAATTTATAATGTCCAAATAAATCTTGCAGCGTCTTAATATCTGGAACTGCAATGTGCACAATGTCATGCAACATTTTGACACACTGAAAAACATAATATTCCTTTTTTACTATTGGTTGCTCAGCTTCTTTTTTTTGTTGATGGACATATATATAAAACAGAAGTCTCTTAAGGTAGAAGGCAGATTTTTTCTCTTCTCAGTGTGTGCTTTAACGCTTTGCTCCCATTTTCTTCATTTTGATTCTTTTTACATTTTCCTTCTTCTATTTCAATATATTTGCCACATCTGTTGAGTACCACAGCGGCTTTCTTTTTTCTCTTACTCTTGCTATTAAGTTTAATGCCATGTTCAGCTGCCTTTAGCAGGGCATCTCTTAAATAGCTCATCACTCCTGGACTCCATCTAAACATGTCCAGACAATCAAAAACCTTGGTTTTAGTGTGGTGCAATGCAACCTCTCTCCTTATATTAAACCATACTGATTGATGAGTGACACTGAGTGACCAAACAACAGTGACATCTGAAATCATGTCTCTATTTGTAAATACCAAATCCAAAACACCCTCTTTCCTTGTTGGCTCCTCTACCAACTGCTTAAGACACAATTCCTGTAAGGAATTTAGGATGTCTCTACTCCTGGCTGACCCAGCTTTTTGGTTTTTCCAATCTACATCAAGGAGATTAAAGTCTCCCATCTTCTCGGCCAGTACCACAGCCCCTTCATCATTGAGGTGCAGTCCATCCCTGCTATAGAGTCTGTAGCTGACTGCAAAATCTGCCTTATTCTCTAAAACCCCCAAATCTCCCTAAGCTCTCACTGCCTCCCTAGCGTAGCACTTGGTTAATGTTCCTGAAAATATTACCTTGGAGGTCCTTTCCCTAAGTTTGTCACCTAGTGCCATAAAATCTTTTTTTAAGGACGCCCCACCTGCCATTGACTTTGTCATTAGTACCAACATGGTCTATGACCTCTGGATCATCACCACCCCCTCCCAACAATCTGTGCACCTGGCCCACAACATGCCGAACACAAGCACCCGGGAGTATACTGTTTGGCATTGCGAAATTCCCCCCGGGCCCCTTAACTTCAACAGCTAGTCTGTGCCATCATTGCCCCTTGCCTCCCCTCCTTCCAACAGAAAACATATGTAAATACACAAATTACACACACTTACACATCCATGCTACCACACACAATTACACATCCATGCTCACACACAAATCACACATCCATGCTCACACACACACAATTACACATCCATGCTCTCACACACAAGTACACATCCATGCTCACACACACAAGTACACATCCATGCTCACACACAGAATTACACATCCATGCTTACACACACAATTACACGTCCATGGTCACACACACAATTACACGTCCATGGTCACACACACAATTACACGTCCATGGTCACACACACAATTACACGTCCATGGTCACACACACAATTACACGTCCATGGTCACACACACAATTACACGTCCATGGTCACACACACAATTACACATCCATGCTCACACACAATTACATATCCATTCTCACACACACAATAACACATTCATGCTCACATACACAGACAAGTACATATCTATGTTCACACACAAAGTACACATCCATGCCCACACACAAAAGAACACATTCCATGCTCACACACAAAAGTACACATTCCATGCTCACACAAGTACACATCAATGCTCATACACAACTACACATCCCTGTTCACACACACAGACAAGTACACATCTATGTTCACACACAAAAGTGCACATTCCATGCTTACACAAGTATGCATCTATGCTGAAAAACATACATATATATACACACACACAAATACATATACATACACATTATTTTGTCTTTCTGGTAAACGTATGTTTACGGCAGGGCATTGGTACACTGAAAATAATTGCCCCACTTGTTTTTAGTGCATAAAAATCAAACAAGTGGGTACAGCTGAATGTTAGTTTCACCCAGTCCCACCCACAGATAAGAACACAAGGTATATAGCAAGGTGGAAAGCAAAAAAAGCATTAAGAGCCAGTTTGTCAAAATAACAAAACAAATGTAATTCTACTGCAAACACAAACATGTCAAAATAGGGTTCAGGTATATCTGTTAAAATTAAAGGAGAATGTGACACTGTAAATGAATGTCCCTTCTATAAATAGAGATAAAACCGTCGCTCCTGGCATTTTCTACTTCATTATTTGATTTTGATTTGTGAAAGACAGTTTTACAAATGTATAAATAGATGTGTCCGTAAACTGAGAAAACCGGAAATGCTGAAAAACATCAAATAACATATACGGACTGAGACATCCATCTATAAATAATATTCACTGTAGCCTCACCCATGCTGTAAACTAAGTGTCAAATTGAAACATTAGTGACTCTACTGTGATTCCCTCACTAGCCCTATGGCCTAGATTAGGTTGTTCAGTCATTAAACACATGGGAGGTGCGTTAGTAAATAAATCTCTTGCACAGAGAATATGAGGGCGACCCCTGCTGATTGAAACTAGTAGTGCACCTTGGTTTTCATTACTTTTTTAAGTCCACATTTCTGCTTGTAATGAGGTTCACTAATAATCCTTATAGCAAAATTAGAACATAGAATTTCACATCCAGCCCATTTATTCTGCCCATTTCCCCTGAGTAAAGATTCAGACATTATCAGTCCTAGTTCTCGTCTTAGATTCAGGATAGCTTTATCCTGTGCATGTTTTACCCTATACCACTTCTGTTGGGAGGGTGTTCTATTTATATACCACACTTTCATCAAATCTAAGCCTCAGACCCACTAGTTTTTGATTCTGGCCTCTCCTGCTAACATTTCTCCTCCACTGAAATAAACTTCTCTCCCCTTGCTATTAAGTAGGATTAAGTAGGTTTGCAGATTACGCAGGATTGCCATAGAAATGTCAATTCAGCATTAGAATTAAGTTTTCTTCAAATCAAATGTTATTCAGACTCGAAGAGGTGCATTTTTTAAATTATGAAATCAGCATTTTATATAAGGTTTCAATAAAGGTATTGTGATGAGAGTTGCTTTTTCTATGTCTCTTTAGTGCTAATATGACTTTCTCCTTGGTGTTCTTTCTTATCTTTCTCCTTAGTTTACTGGTACAAGAGAGTCATAGACACTTCCTAGTGGTGTGTTTAGTTTTTGGACCCAAAATGTAATAAGTATGTTGCAAGACAACAGCTAAATGACTTGCTACAGGCTGCTGTCCACTTAGATCTATCACAGTACCCAGAGCAGAAGGCTGCTGCACATCAGTGGCATCTCCAGCTTTCATATTTTGGGGGGACAGGGACCAAAGTAGGGGGGGGGCAATTATAAAACGCTACATATACACTATATATATATATATCTATCTATATATATATATATGCATGAATTTTTAACTACATAATATGCACTTATCTCTTTGAAGTAAAGACCTTGATTGAAATATGATTTAAAAATAACAGCCGAACTGCAGTTAGTTTTCATTTTTTAATATTAGCCCCTGCTGCCGATATATATAAATATTAGACCCTGCTGCCAATACATATAACTAATGACCTTGCTGCCGATATATATTAATATTAGCCCCTGCAGCCATTATATATAAATATTAGCCACTGCTGCCAATATTTATAAATATTAATACCGTATTTGCTCGATTATAAGACAAGGTTTTTTTCAGAGCAAATTCTCTGAAAAAGACCCCTCGTCTTATAATCGGGGTCATCTTATAATCAGACCTCAAATAGGTCTGACTATGAGACTAAGATCCAGATCCCCGCAGCGCTGCAGGGTACCTGGATCTTCCTGTCTTATGCCCCCCCGACTTGACTGACAGCCGGGGAAGGTCTGTGCGATGGACGCAGACAACCCCCACTGCTAACTGCACCTCATTCCGGCTGCACTGGAAGTTGTCTACACGAATCACGTAGACGTCTATACGCTGCCCGACTACACACCGGGGAATCAGAAGCACCGGTAAGTTTGGGGGGGTGTTAAGTGGGGGGCATAAAGCATTTCTTTAGGCAGAGTGTTCTATGAAATGCCTTTTAACCCCCTTAATGCCACTCTGCCTCCAGAAATACCCTTTTAACCCTCTATACGCCACTCTGCCCCATAATATGCCTTTTAACCCCCTAAATGCCAGAGTGGCATATAGGGGTATAAGGCATTTCTGGAGGCAAAGTGGCACATAGGGGGTCAAAAGGCATTTCATTGGGCACAGTGGCTTATAGAGGGTTTACAGGCATATCATGGGGTACAGTGGTATTTAGAGGGTTAAAAGGCATATCATGGGGCACAGTGACATATAGGGGGTATAAGGCATTTCTGGGGCAGAGTGGCAAGCCTGGGGGCAGATGTGCATAACTGGGGGGGCAGGTTGGAAAATTAAAGGAAATAAAAACCAAATATTTTTCTCAATCATAGCTTTTATTTAAAAAAAAAATAGTTTACATAGCTTACATGAATTAACATATTACTAATATTATTATAATTATATTCAGGCTTTTTCTTTTTTTTTCCTAAATTAATATTCAGGTTTTGGGGGTCGTCTTATAATCGAGCAAATATGGTAATAGCCCCTGCTTTCGATATATATTAATATTAGATCCTGCTGCCGATATATATTATTAGCCACTGCACCCAATATATATAAATATTAGCCACTGCTGCCAATATATATTAATATTAGCCCCTGCAGCCAATATGAATATAAATATTAGACCCTGCAGCCAATATATATAAATATTAGCCCCTGCAGCCAATATATATATATAAATATTATCCCCGCTGGCAATATATATATAAATATTAGCCACTGCTGCCGATATATATATTATTAGCCCCTGCTGACAATATATATATATTAATATTATCCCCTGCAGCCAATATATATAAATATAAGACCCTGCTGACAATATATATAGTGTATTTTAAGGTGCTATCCTTTTTTTTATCGTTATTTATTTATTTTTACACTTTTTTGTTTGAAGATCGCTTTGGGGTCCTAAAGGCATTAATCATCACAATTTGATGATAACCTTAACACACATAAAGACATACTGTACTGGTATAGAAGGAAAAGAGGGTCCTGCTCCTAAAAGTTTACAATCTATTAGGTAAAATACTTATTTCGGACAAAAAGTATGGAAATTATAAAAAAAAAAATTATTGGCTATAGGTATTTTTGTGCAATTGTTTTTTTCTGGTTTTTGAGACAAATGACCACAAGGAGGCAGCTGTGTTGTATCTAGAAATGCGTCGGTAGAGCACAAAGTGCAATAATCCATGTTTACAGATTTTGTAAATGTGCAAATTAAACACCTGCATCATATAAACAGAACAATGGGTTTGAGAATTCATAATTGCGTTAATTGTGTAACTCACAACGAAGACATAGTATATGGATATGTGACAGAAATATTGAACTAAAGCAGGTGAGGCATGTGCATAACACCCAAGCTACGATGCTACTACTGCAGAGTAATGAGTGTTGCTTTATGTTACCCTGTAGTCGTTTGCTCAGAGAGTGGGAGCTGCACAAAAGATGGAGTTGTACATAATGGAGTGATTAAGTATCTGTGTGTGTATGTGTGAGTATAAATGTGTTAGTGTATTGTGTTAGATTGAAGGTGTGTGTTCAATCTGTGTATGGTGATAGGAAGTGTGTATGCATGTATATGGTGTTAGCATGTATGTGTGAACCTATGGTGCCAGAGTGTATGTTACTATATGGTTGGGAGAGAGAGTATGTGTGTAGGTATGAAAGTGCATGGTGTTACATTTGTAGAGAATAGCCTACACTACAGACCAGTGAGAATGGAATAATGGCCCTGTTTACTAAGTCTGAGTAGAGAACAACAGGAAACCTGGCAGAGGACGATGGTAGCAACCAGGATTCAGCAACGTAGCAAAATCAGGAACTGTAACCGGGGTCTGACTTTACTAGCGTCAGCAGCACAGCAGAATCAAGACTTGTAATTAGGGCCAGCCATAGCTGTATGTTAGCAACCAGAAATATGTAACACAGCAAAATCAGGAACCACAATTAGGGTCAGATGTAGCCAGGAGTTAGCAACAGGAATACTAATGAGAATATGGCAGGGGACTGGGAAGGGCTTGGACACACAAACTTCTAGGTTGCAATGAAGCACAAGCAGCTGAGCATCTAATGTCAGGTGTAAGGTGTTTAAATAGAAATTGACTTCAACCAGCCCAATAGTACAGAGGTGAATTATTTAGTATTATTTAGTATAAATAATTTAGTATATGACAGACCTGGGTTTGAATCTGTGCTGGGCACAATGTGTTAGCACTGTCTCCCTTGGATTGCTATTTCCTGGGGGCTCCTTCATCTTTGTGACATTGTAAGTGTATGGTATTAGAAGAAGCAGGTTTTAGAGTGTGTGTGTTAGATATGGGTGTGTGCTGAGTGAATACTGTAACCAGGCACCACTAACCCTAGGCTCACCCTGAATTGGCCCTTCATTTTAAGGCCAGTGAATTAAAAATTACATTGCTTGGTTTTGAGTATAGTATTATGTTTTTGCATCAAATGACTCCTTATATCCTGCAGGCTTCTGCACATTGAAGCATGGATTAGGTGCAACTATTTTGCGAGGCATCATCGGACACTGACCCGTCAGGTATTTGTCCAGTGTGCCCAATGTCCAGGTCCAATGAGTGGTAGAGGCTGACAAAGTCTTATATTTAGGATAGGATCAGCCTAAGGACCAAAATAGGCTTGAGGTTTTTTAACAGGAAAACATGGTCACAATAGATACGCTAAACGCCTCTTATCTATCTCCAAATAATGTTTCCCTCCTCAATTACAAAAGCACAGCCACAGCAATGGATAGCGTTTAATCAGTAAACAATGTCGTAGAATATATGTAATATCTAGAGGTGCCCCATATTTACTGGCTTTTGAGTTGGATCTCTATAGAGCAGTTTTTTTGTATAGAGAAGGCTATATTCTGACATACGTTGTATGACAAAATGTATGGTCTCCTAATATTGAGTTTAGGTGTTTCAGCCACACGCATTGCCCTCCACCACTATAGACAAACATTGGCAGTAGAATGGGTCATATTTGATTACCTCAGTCACTTTAAACATGGCATAGGATGGCACCTTTACCACAAGTCAATTCATGAAATTTCTGCCCTTCTAGATCTGCCTTGATCCCCTGTTAGTGATATTATTGTGAAGTGGAAGCATCTAGGAGTGACAACTGTTCAGCCACAAAGTGGTAGACCACGCACACTTTGAGCGCTTAAATGCATTTGGCGTAAAAATGACCTGTCCTCTGTAATATCACTTACTGCAGCATTCCAAACTGCATCTAGAAACAACATAAGCACAAGCAATGTGTTTCAGGAGCTTCATGAAATGGGTTTCCATGGCTGAGCAGCTGCACGAAGATCACTATACACAATGCCAAGCGTCAGCTGGAGTGATGTGAAGCACACTGCCACTGAACTCTGGAGCAGTGGAAATGTGCTCTCTGGAAGTTTGATGGATGAATCTGGGTTTGGCAGATGCCAGCAAAATGCTACCTACCAGAATGGATAGTGTCTAGGAGGGAGGATGGATTATGGTCTGGTTTTTTTTTCCATTCAGTGAAGGATGATGTTAATGCTACAGCATACAAAGTAATTTTAGTAAACTGTATGCTTCCAACTTTGTTGCACCGGTTTGAGGAAGCCCCTTTCGTTTACCAGCATGATTGTGCCTCTATGCACAAAGCAAGGTCCATAAAGACATCGTTTGACAAGTTTGGTGTGGAGCTAATGAAACAACCTGCTAAATAGATTCTACTATTTGTCCTGTGTTTTCTTGGCTTTTTTGCAAGTTATAGGGCAATTAGTAGTGTGTTATTTAAAAAAAAAATCCAAATCTGATCATACTGCGCCCATGTCCTATTTGGTCAGTTAAATTTACCCTCATCAAAAGATATTTGTTTGAAATGTAAACAACAGAGTATTTCAAATGCTAGTATTTTAACTCTTTCCATGCACTAATTCAGCCTTGGTCAAAAGGTATGAATTTACAGCTCCTGGTACATGTCACTCCCAAACTACGCCCCCAATATGTGTTCCGCAACATCTCCTGAGTACAGCAATACCACTCATGAATACGTTTGTTGGGTTACAGCCTAGACGCTGTTCCTGTGACCTGGAGATTATCTGTAGTGACCCTGAGAAGCAGCCCATACCTCTAGGACTCACTTCTACCTCCAGCTTTCCTCCCTCTCAATATTCAAACAAAAATTAGGAGATGCATATAGTCTTTTGCAGCTAGAACTTACCTGCTATTAATACAACGTCCACATCCATCTCCACAACTCTCTCTCCTTCCTTCATACCTTGTGTTTCTCTATACCCCATTCCCTTTAGATTGTAAGCCTGTGAGCCGGGCCCTGTGAGTTCTAGTTCTGTCAGACCCTTTGAATGTTCGGAATGTGCGGCGCTCTATCAATAAAACATAATAATAGAAATACTTGACATTGTTTGTGATTTTGATTTATGTTACTGACTTACGCTATGGAATCTGCTGGCGCTATATAAATAGATGTCATGACAGGTCTTGTGGAAAAATAAATATCGCTACTGAATATTTTGATATTATCATCCTCTGAATAAAAAATAACAGTTTAAAAAAATCTATCTGTGCTGGAACGTCTAGTCCCAAAAGTTTATAAAATATTCACGCTAGCGTGAGACAAAAACGTTATATATAAACCGTGATCACAGATAGAGTAAGCAGTGTTTTTAGGGTTGTCCGGCAGGTGGCGCTCAGCGCATGCCCTGAATGGGCGGGAACTCAGGAGCTGTGGCAGGAGCTGGTGACGTCAGCTGTAGTCGGAAAATTTTCTAGGCGCCATCTTGAAGCGGCGAAGACGCGGTAGCTTCAGTTTTCTGGCTCCGGTGATTGGCTGCAACGTGGTAAATATTGACGGTTTTGGATTCCCGGGATGGCAATGACAAACAGAAACCTGAGGCAGGTGCGCATAGAAAAGAATAACAATGGGAATAACGGCGGTGAACTGATGTCGCCGCCTCAGCAGCAGTTGGTACATTCGAACAAGAATAAGCACAGCCTGGACCTCTCCGAAGGGGATCCTTCTCTCATGCCACCCAAGATAGAAGACGGCGAGGAAGAGAAAGCGGTGACCATTGATATCAAAAGCCTCCTGAAGCCAGGAGAGAAGAGCTACACTCAGCGCTGCCGTCTGTTCGTGGGGAACCTGCCCACCGATATCACAGAGGAGGACTTCAAAAAGCTGTTTGATAAATATGGCGAGCCCAGCGAGGTTTTTATCAATAGGGACCGGGGTTTCGGCTTTATCCGTCTGGTAAGTTGAGAGAGAGAACTCGCTGCCTCACTAGATACTGCACTGCGGCGTATTCACCATTTCACCGGCTGGGGGAAGGGAGCCTGGAATATGGTGAGTGGGGCTCCTGGTGCCTGCAGGGCTCCTCAGCCATGTATAGCACGGGGCGACCCCCCCCCCGCGCTTCGTATCGCGCAGGTCACCTCAGCCTGGTATAGCACAGGGCACCTCAGCCTGGCATAGCGCAGGGCACCTCAGCCTGGTATAGCACGGGGCTAAATGGATGGTCTGCATTTCTTCTTTCATGTTAATTATTGCATTTACAGGGACGGGTATTGGGTTTGATCGTGTGTCATCATACTTGATGAAGCGGCTTTTCAGATCTCCATAATTGTTGTGATGAAGGGAAGGGGAGTTTCGCATAAACACACCATAGCAATACTCGGCACACTTGAATACATTTGTGGCATTTTCTTGAACCCCCTTTGGTTGTGTCTTTGTCACATTACACCTACCCCTCTCTACAGCATCTCATCAACTACTCATCGTTGTCTTTCGATACATTTTATATTTGCAGTAGATTTGGGCCACGCGTCAGTTCATTTAATCTACAAACCTATTAGGTGTTATGCAGTTTTATTTTAGACTTGATATTGGTCCTGTGGATATGGACATAATAAGAACTTTATCTTTCATGTTGTATTTTTATATATGGGACAGGGCTCCCTATTCTGTTACATATCAAAATAAAGGCATACTGTGCAATGTTTTGGCCAGAGGCACCATGCACTGTTTATAATCGGTTCCCCTGAATACTGTGCTTGGCATAACTTCCCATTATTTGAAAAGGTGACTATTAAGCTTTGCGTATGAGATTTCACAAAGTTCATTACTACTGCTCTGTTTGCTAAACTTAATTGACGCTAATTTTGTGCGTTGCTGTTTTATGTAAAAAGCATGATTGTGATCTGATTAGTAACTTTCACTGCGGTCACCGTGGAATTGAGTGCTGTGAAGGTGGTTATATAGGAAATAAACAGATTTCTTATGCCTCAGGATGTGGGGTTCAACGAAATTAAAAGGCACAAATACCTGAAAATGAACTGACTCTGATATCCCCTTATATCCCTTACTTACTGATTTATGTGCAAGATTAAGCTTGTCAGAATGTAAAAAAAAAAACCATTATGGTTCCAATTAAATGCGAAGTCCACATATTCAATGTGAAAATTCCATTAAAGTAAAAAAAATAGATACATTGTAAGAACATAAATTAACTGTAATATTTTATCTGTTTCCACAAGAAATATACAGGTACACTTTTCTCCTACCTTTTCTTTTTCCCCGATTAATGCACATGAGGTCCAATTTTTAATTTGTCAAACAAGTTGTTTTAATAACATATTCTGTTTTATAATTTGTAGTATTTTTGAAATGACTAATGTTTTGGTTTTTCCCTAGGAATCAAGAACACTTGCGGAAATTGCCAAAGCCGAGCTTGATGGTATGATCCTCAAAAATAGACCCCTGCGCATTCGTTTTGCTACTCATGGAGCCGCATTAAGTGTCCGAAACCTCTCTGCTGTGGTTTCAAATGAACTCCTTGAAGAAGCTTTCTCCATTTTTGGTCCTGTAGAGAGAGCTGTGGTTATTGTGGATGACCGTGGCAGACCAACGGGCAAAGGCTTTGTAGAATTTGCAGCAAAACCCCCAGCTCGGAAGGCTTTGGAGAGGTGCACAGAAGGAGCATTCCTATTGACCACGTAAGTAAAACAAGTGAAATCCATTAGTAATAAAAACTTAATGGCCAATCTCTAGATATATACTTATCTTTCCATGTTTTTCCATTTTCCTTATTTAGCCAAGTGCAGATTTTAAATTAATTGAAGGTAGTTATTCCAACATCCTGCATACGTTCTGTTAATTATTGATTTATATAGCACCATCATATTCCACAACACTGTACAATGGGTAAACTGGGCATAACAAGGAGTGCAGAACATAATGAGCTTACAGCCTAGAATATTGTTTATCATTTACCTTGAAAATGCCCTCCTTCTGGTCTTAATGTAGTAATAAGGTTTATCGGTAGAGTGAACCAATGCATGGATACTGTTCTGGGATACACTGTCCATTCTTGTGGACATCTTTGAGCATTCTGAAAATCAGTTATATCAGGGATTAACAAATTTGGTTTGGCTCTAGGAGACAGCTAAAACATCAAGGAGCCAATATAAAAATGTTAAAACACCATCAAACTACCGTATTTGCGCAAATATAAGATGACCCAGATTATAAGACAACCCCCCCAAATTTGAAGATTATTAATTTAGGAAAAAAGAAAAAGCCTGAATATAAGACTACCCTATAGGAAAAACAGTTTTACTAGTAAATATGAATTCATGTGTAAACTATTTCTGATATACAGAGTGAACCCCCTGATTACTGTGCAAAAGAACACTACTGATATCTAATAGATACCTTGAGTTATACTCAAGTGGATATTTATACATTGTGCTTTCTGAAAGAGAACGGTTTAAAATATGTAAAATAAACGTTAATACAATAAAATATATATATAAAAAAAAAAAATAGTGGTTCTCCCCACCCTCCTGCAGTCGCTTCTTTTCTGGACAAGAAATAAAGCAACACTGTCCAAAGCAATATAAGTGATGAAATGGATGTGTAAAAAGTGTCAGAATTACCCTACGGTACCGAGTTGCGTACTATTCCTAAACATATACTTTTATGGAAAGAAGTTGAGTTGGGAAAGCTTCTAAACTGTCCTAAATGGGACATCGGAAAATGAACCTGAATTGCTAGGCATACAAAATATCTTGCGTTTATGAATATGGTTTCAATAGAAAAGCCTACTTGTGCTGAATAAAAAACAAGATTAGAGTTGAACAGAGAAAACATGAAAATTGCTCTGGTCCTGAAGGGGTTAATCAGTCCTTGGTCTTGTCTTAAATTTAGGATAGCCATATGCTTTTCCTAGGTATCTTAGGCAGCGCTGAGGAGACTGACTCCCCCTTGTTACCTTGTGTTTTTTCTGCCCTGGTAGGCAGATGTCTTGTCTCTGGTAGGCAGAGGAATTGCCTTCCTCTACCTTACACCAAGCAGAATTCTCGAAGTAATCTGTCTGCTTCGCTCTTGCTATGAAAGAACCTAAGCAAGTTGAAGAAACAGCTTTTGTTTCCTTCTAGAAACAAGTATGGATCCTTCTATAGATTACAGCGGGGATAATCCTTACTTGTTTTGTGATAAATCATCCCGGGGTCTTGGCAAGGCTTCTGAAACCATTTTGCAGCTCGTGGGAGGACTTTTTCAATTCTTCCTGGAAGAGCTCAGTGAACACTTAAAATAAAATACCTGGATCCTACAAATTATACAGATGGTTACAAACTAGAGCTCGCTGCTCATCCGCCTCCTTGCTTTCTAATTTTCCGATCCTCACACAAAGCCCATATGATTCTGGACTTTTTACCAAAATTAGTTCACCTTCCCATTCCCGGTTCAGATCCGAGCAAGGGAATTTATTCTCTCGTCTTGTTAGTACTCAAATGTAACTACAGTCGTGTTGTGGTATTTTATCTCCCAAGTTTGCTTCAAAATGCGGAAAGTAAAGTCAACAGTCTCAAGGATGCTTCTTTTACTATCCCTATGTGGTATTTTTGGGTTTATACACTGAAGAAGAGTTTAGGGTTTAGTTTTCCTCGCATCACTATTTATTATGAAGGGCCATCACTTCAACAACAAGGAATCTTTAAAGAACTCTTGCTGATTTAACTCTACATTATACAGGGCAATACAATCTCTTCCTGCAGCAGAAACTCACCAGGGATGTACCCTCATAATGGATCGTGAAGTGAGAGATGAAACTCTCCCTTTAGCACATAAACCCCAGTAAGATCCCATAGTCTTTACTTTATCCTGCAAACCTTTCTCCACTGGCACTTGACATACTAGAAAGTGGAGCAGTACCTTTTAACTTCCTGACTTCGCTGTGCTTTACAAAGGAAAAATACAGAAGTGCTTTGCCCTTCATTCTCTCAGAGCTGTCGGGTAATTCAATTTACCCCATTAAACCATATATTTTTAAAAACTGTACCCCAGGGTATTTCAAATGCTGGTATTTTCATGCTTTCCAGCCTATGTCAAAGTTTGTGGTTGTCATTTTTTTTTCTTTCCACACACATTGTAATTTAGGTATGAATTTACAGTCCTTGTATATGCCTGTGTCAAACAATACCCCAATATGAGTTCAGGAACATCTCCTGAGTGCAGTGATTCCACCCATGCATGTGTTTGTCGGGTTGCTTGGGGTGCTAAAAGGCAATATTTGAGGTGTGCGTTTTTTCTTTTCATTTTGACATCAGTCTGCACCCATGTCTTATTTGGGACATCTTTGAACCCAGCCAATTCAATTTACCCCAGCAAACCATACATTTTTAAAAACTAGGCACCCCATGGGTATTTCAAATGCTAGTGTTTTAACTCTTCACATACCAGGATTTTGGGGAGGATAGCGCTAATATTAACACTTGCTTATAAAAAAACATGTTTTTCTATGATTTTATATATATATATATATATATATATATATATATAATTTATTTGTTACCGGAGTGTCGCCTTTAAATTAACTTTTTGTCCTTGCAAATGCATGGGTGGATTAATTAGAATCAAATCTTTGTGGCCTGGTACCCTAGCTGTGTCTGTATTGCAGGAGATTCAATTGGCCAAACGCATCCCTTGTGCAGCATTGCACCCTATCCCATCTGTTTACATAAACAGGTAGCATTCACATTGATCTCAATTAGTTTTTCTTTTCTTCATGGGTGATTCATATTTACGACCGTGAATCTTTCCCCTCATGTGACTTAAAAAAAAATAAAAAAAAGGTTTTCATTTTTACCTAAGAAAATATCAAGTTAGTGATATTTCACATTCCCACTGATTTGTTTCAGAACGCCACGGCCGGTCATTGTTGAACCAATGGAGCAGTTCGACGATGAAGATGGTTTACCAGAAAAATTCATGCAGAAGACTCAGCAGTATCTTAAGTATGCTAACTTCGTCACGTATAAGCTGAATATTTTTGTATTTTCAGAAACTTGTTCCATGTGGCTGTAATGCTTTGTTGTGAAACCGCCTATTGCATGTATTGCTATAATTTTTTTTTGTTAGGTTGCCCTCATGATATTGTCCCTATAGTAATGAAAATGTATTACTTTTCTGTTTTTTTTTTTTTTTTGACCAACTACTTTTATGCTTTATTTATTCATTTTTATTTTTTTTTTTGTTTTTCATTAATGGCACGATTAGTGTGTTTTATAGATGATTTGTAAATAATAAAAAAATGTGTAATTTTAGGGAAAGGGAGGAACCTCCACGGTTTGCTCAGCCTGGTACATTTGAGTTTGAATATTCTTCTCGATGGAAGGCGCTGGATGAAATGGAGAAACAGCAGAGAGAGCAGGTGGACCGAAACATCAGGGAAGCTAAAGAGAAGCTGGAGGCAGAAATGGAAGCTGCCAGACACGAACATCAGCTCATGCTCATGAGGCAAGGTGAGAAATGTTGTCTTGGTGGTATTATGCACGCTCTTCTGTTTAATGCTGCGTCCGTAAAGTTATTATATACAATTTTTATGCCTCATTCATAAATTGCATCAAAAGCCTCTTAAATACAACGTCAAAAAATTTGGCTTCTCTTTTTTTTTTGTAATTTTTTCATGGTGTTAAACTAGTTCCTAAAGATCTATGGCTTCACTACCATTGCAGATCTTATGCGCAGGCAAGAAGAGCTTCGAAGACTCGAAGAGTTAAGAAATCAGGAGCTCCAAAAACGCAAGCAATATCACATGAGGTAATTCTGATTATTTTCCTTCCGCCTAATTTTCCCTGTTTTACACCACACAATATGTGTACAATTTAAATGGGTGTTGGTACTCCTTTTTTATATGTCAGAATCCCTTAAAGAATTCTGTATCACTGCTTATATAGTCCCTAGTTTAGAATTACAGTTTAGTATGCCAAGTGATTTATCCATTTTCTCAAAGACATGAAGAAGAGCAAAGGCGACGTGAAGAAGAGCTTATCCGCCATCGTGACCCTGAGGGATTCAAGTCTGGCTACATGGATGCCGTAAGTAAAATGTAATTTTAGGTATCGCTGAAAGTAAAGATGTACAGATGCTATACAGCTAGTAACACATGCTTTCCAAACAACTACCATTTTCAATACAGTTTTCTTTCTCTAAAAATGAAATTATGCACTTTTATAGTTGCATGAATTGGTAAACCTTGATCTGACAAAGATGTAGATTGAATTTATTGGTTACTTAGGTTGTTGATAAAGTTAACTGGTGATAAGTATATCAGGGACCAGCCTCTTTTTTGCAAGTTTCTTTAATGTTTGATGTTAAGACAGGCTGTTCGATCCCATTTGTTGTGCCACCCTTAAAATGTTATAATGCATTTCATACCTTTTTACGTTACAAAATTTGCTAGCTCACATCAAAACATTAGACTAGTGACTTATTGCAAATGGTTGGCTCAAACTTAGTGTTTGGCACCTTTGGCCAGTTATACATTTTGTTATCAATATATTGAATTACATCCCATCACTTGCATACAGTGCCTTGCAAAAGTAGTCACGCTCCTTGGCATTTTTTCTAATTTGTTGGGGGTTTGTATCATTTGATTTACACAACAAGCCTACCACTTTCTTTCACAATAAAGATATTTAGTATCTTCAAACAAGAAATAAGACAAAGAAACAGAAAACATCCAGAAAACAGAATACTTGCTCCAGCTCCTTCCAGTTGGATGGGTTCTTTAAGTCATACCACAGATTCTCTATTTGATTGTGGTCTGGACTTTGACTAGGCCATTCCAAGACTTAATTCTCCTTAAACCACTCAAGTGTTGCTTTAGCAGTATGCTTAGGGTCATTGTCCTGCTGCAAGGTGAACCTCTGTCCAAGTCTCAAATCTCTGGTTTCCCTCCAGCTCCTCCAGAGTTCTCTTTGGTCTCTTTGTTGCCTCTCTGATTAATGCTCTCCTTGCCTGGTCCATGAGTTTTGGTTGGCAGCCCTCTCTTGGCGGGTTTGTTGTGGTGCCATATTCTTTCCATTTCTTTATAATGGATTTTGGATTTAATGGTACTCCGTGGGATGTTCAGGGTTTCCAATTTTTTTTTATTATAACCCAACCCTGTACTTCTCCATAGCTTTGCCCCTGATCTGTTTGTAGAGCTGCTGGGTCCAGTGGTGTTGGAAACTCTGTGGCCTTTCAGAATTTCATAAATACTTACGCACGCACCACTTTTTTTTTTTTTTTTTTTTTTTTTTTTTGAATTTGTTTTCTTCATTTTACTTCACCAATTTGAACTATGAAATCAAATAAAAACCCATTTAAATTCCGGGTTGTAATGCGGGTGAATACTTTTGCAAGACACTGTAAATACATGGTATTTAGGTGTCATTCTTTGGTCTCTCTAAATACATACATAATAACTTGCAAATTAAGTTCTGATCTCAAGCTGAGCACATCCCAAACATTTCTTTCACTGGGTCAAGTGAGATCTCAATCCACGCATTTGAATGGGAAATAGAACATATATGGATATCAGAATAATTGTGTAATGGACATCAGCACTTAACTGTCAACTGATGTTTTAACAACGGAAAAACAAAAATTAACATAACGTATAATGTTCATATTAATATTTTCTGTGACCCACCATAATGACGTTTTCATCCTAACTACTTCCTTGTGTGTGTTAAGAATATCACACCCTGGGTTATTGAACTGATTAGTATAATGAATACGGTTCATAATGAATGATGTTATTTTATTGTGTAATGCTAAGATAATATCTATTTTACACTAGTTACCTCACTAGAAGAGTAGTAAAGGCTATTTGTAATTCAATGTACAAAAAAATGTATAATGGGAACATATTTTGTTATTGTGAAAGCCCTTGGCGTCCTGGCGTTTATACCGGAGCAGCTGTGGACGGGGGCATGCAGTAGTCTCGTCTCTCTCTTCTAGGTGCAGGGATTTAGCAGAATGCTGTCACTTGGTGATAGTTTAAGAAAAAAATGAAAGATGGTTATATTCAGGTAGAAATTCAACTATACAGTTTGTGACCAGCTCCTAAAATGTCACTCCCAGATCCCTGTAACGTTTCCAGAATTATGTTCTCGAGCTCGATGTTATTGTTAAAATATTTCCTTGGATTTTTCCCTACAGTTCAACAATAACTGTCGCTCCATTGTATGTTTTTCTTCAAAAGTATCAGTCTGCTTGACCTCCACCTTATCAAAAATACATGGTCAAAGAAGTCACAGAATCTACCACATCCTTTTACTGAAACGATTACCTTTCTGTTATATTTGTAGTTAGTGAGTCTCTACGTATAAACATAGACTGTGATGGCAGAAAAGAACCTAATGGCCCATCTAGTCTACCATTACAGAAAGACCGTTTACTTCATTTACTTCTTAGGATAATCCTAGGCATCCCAAGCTTTCTTGAATGTATATAATGACTTTTTTCCTCCTTCTTCTTCCCCCTCTGTGTCTTGTGTGGAGGTAATGAAAATAATTCTCTTTAAGTTTCACTGACCATGAGTTAAATACCACTTTTTATGGTTTATTTTGATATTCTTCTTGGGATCCAGATACTTGGATTGCCATTGTGTGAGTGATCTTTAAAGTAGCCAGGGCTAAAGAGGTTAACTCTGTATGGTTTTCTCTATGAACGTGAACTTGCGTTTAACCCCTCTGTGAACTATGGCGTATCTTTGTCATAAAGCTGGGTCTCTAGAGACCAGTGACCTACCTGGTGTATGTCACGGGTAAAATGGGTGCGTTGATCTCGGGTTGCTGAGCGCTTCTGCAGCCACATGGATGGATGGATGGATGTAGTCACACGGCAAAGGAAGCGTTTCTAATTTCATGTGCAAAATAAGGCTAGCGTGTGCTGCTGTATTATGTGCCTTTTCTTCATTCAAATCCAATTGAATTCTATGAAAGCACTTCTAGATTGGTCTAATTAAGCGTTCCACTGTAAGAAAATGTACAGATAAATATGCATTTGATCTACTATGTTTTATCTCTGCTCAGGTTTGTTTAATGGAGTTATTTTCATGCAGCTCTGCTGTTAATAACCATGCGTATAAGCATATATGATTTTTTTGTGTGTTTATTGTGCGTGATTTTTATCTTTTATTATATTTATCTGTTTGTGGCTCCTTCGGAAGTGACCCGGGCATCTTTTATGCAAGGGCTGCTTGAAGGGAATACTTGCAGGCTTGTGGTGGTCGTGCTCCAGAAAGTTGCAATTTAATGTTTTCTATTTAAGCTGTTTTTCGCTCACTATAATTAGATTATGAAATTAAGTTAATCGTGAGAAACACTTGCTTACTTAGTTTTAAAGAGTAAGCCATAGGATTAAACCTTTTTTTCGTGTGACTCTCCCCCCCCCCAGGTCTAGCCTTCACAAAATAATTCTATGGGATAAATGCCTGTATCGGTTTTATAAAAACATATGCTGACCTGGCTTCTGGGTAGGGCAGCGCATGCACCTACATCGCTCTTCCAGGTTTACATGATGCTGATGTGGCCTGATCACATTAATTCCATGTACTCCATAGGATGTTCGCATAAATAATTCATACTGGCACAGCTGACAGCAATTCGCTCTTTCATAATGCCTCCCTTTCAAATGTGTTAAGATTTGTATTTTGCCTTCTCCTTATTCTGATAATTTCTGCGCCATGTTTCTAATTAAGCGCTTCCTCATACCACGTGAACTGGACATGTCCGTGTAACGTACAGTTCTGCTATGCTTTAGCTTAATGTGAGGCCGTGTACTTTAGATTACACTACAAGTGTACCCTGGAGATCTTAATTACACTATTAATGCTAAATGTTCTATCAATTTTCACATGTATAAGAAAACACTGTACTGAATTTTATTTGGTCCCTATGGAAAAAACAGGGTCAATTTAAGGAGTCTGCTACTTTTACAAATATTCTGTTACTGTGCCTAGCCATGGAGTTCTAAAGTGTTTAAAGAGAACGAAAGTGCGTGTATTTTCACTCAGATGAGAATTTTAACTTCAAATGTTAGCAAGATCGCCAGAGCTGTTGGTGTATAAAAGTTCAGCACCTTAAGGATCATTCAAGCCCACAAGCAAATGGGATTGGTTTTACTGAAAGGCAACTGAATGGAAAGAAGGGGGGAAAAATCCCCCATCTAGAGCCTTTACTGTAAGGCAGCACAACCTTTGGAAACCACGCAGAGACCTTCAGAATAACGGGTTGGTAGCTGGAGGGGATGCTTCATCTGCAGTGCACATTTGCTAAGGTTGGAAGGATAGTGAGAAGAAAAATTATGAAGTGGTTGTCATGTGTTAGAAAATATAAAGATCAATACTGCAGTAAAACCTTTATCAGAAGAGTCATTTTGAGCCCTTAAGATAAGGTATCATTAACACACTGTAAAAATGTTTTGGGCATTTTTCACTTCCATAGGGCCTAAGAAACTCGCTCCATTCGGGCCCCAAATTTGTTACAGAATTTCCAAAATGCTGATATACCAGCACCATGCCACACAGCAAAAGTTTGTTCGGCCTAATTATTTGCAGAAGGGCCAGAAACCAAGAATGAGTGTTTTCAGGAAACGCTGAAGCATGGTGGAGGTTCATTGCAAGATTTGGGCTGCATTTCTGCAAATTCAGTTGAGGATGCTAAATGCTGAGAAGTACAGACATATACTCATCCATCATGCACTACCATGATTGAGACATGTAATTAGCCCCGAATGTATTCTGCAGCGTGGCAACGACCCCGAACAAACAGCCAAAGTCACGCAGAACTATCTTCAGTGTATAGAAGAACAAGGACTCCTGGAAGTGATAGTATGACACAGAACCCTGATCTCAAAGTCATCGATTATATGTGGCATTACATGAAGAAGGAGAAGCAATTGAGACTGTCTAAATCCACAGAAGAGCTGTGGTTGGTTCTCCAAGATGTTTAGAACAGCCTACGTGCAGAGTTCCTTAAAGTGTGTGCAAGTTCGCTGAGAAGACTTAATGCTGTTTTGAAGGGCAGTCACACCAAATATTGATTTAGATTTTTCTTCTGTTTGCTCGCTTCACATTTTGTTAAATGATACAAAAAAAATTAAACCATTATCATGTCTATTTTTCTTACTTAACAGAATTTTTTTCAGACCTGCCTAAAACTTGCACAGTACTCTGCGGAAAGGCAGACCTTTCTCAAAATGCAGCTGTGGTGTAGAGTATTTCTCTATTTTTTTGTTCATTAAAGTGGGAGTTTGCAGTGGACATTGGGACAGTGGGATTGACCCCATAAAATCAATTAATGATTAAATGCAAAGGTTTGCATCATAAGCAGGATGCATAAATTGTGCACGCAGCAAAAGTTATGTATAAACCGAAGTAACCACTCCAATCATCATATGCACTTTAATACACATGATAGCAGAGATCATATTAAATGCGTGTTTGCCCCACCTTGTGTGTTTGCCCCATTTCCTACCCCAAGCTATTTTCCTTGCTGAAGATGTGTTCAGCTAAACAAGACCCCCCCCCATGCATGGAAAGCACTGCCATTCATTTGAATGGGAGAGCTTTACAGCAAATCAGTGGCAAGAATGTTTGTACCACAGAGGAGGCAGGGAGATGCAGCTTCACCTTAAGGTGAGTGCTTTAAAAAAAACAAAACTTTAATATGCGTTGTTCCTTGGTGGCACAGTCAGGTACCAGGTATGTCATGAAAAGATGTCCCTACAAGACCAATGATGTATCTGGTATGTCATCTATTAATGCTTGTATGTTGCTGGATCACCGATATTGTATGACCAGTGGTTGTGAGCTGAAGAGTTACAGAAAGCCACGAGAAACTGGATTTTCTGGATCACAAGCCCTGATCCTTTTTTCCCCTCTTCTTTTTCTAACCTAAGGATGCTCTGACCCAGTTGTCTAACCATCACAATTTGGCCCTTGTCAAAGTGGCTCAGATCTTTACACATTTTTCCTGCTTCTAACATCAACTTTGAGGATGAAATGTTCACTGCCCAATATCCCCCCTCCCTGACAGGTGCCATGATAGCAAGGTTATCTGTGTTATTTCCTTCACCTGTCGGTGTTCATGTTATGGCTACTCAATGTGTATATATGTTTTGTTTTTTTTATATAGTGTGTATGTGTGTAATATGTATGTATGTATATGTGTGTGTGTGTGTGTATATGTGTGTATATATATATATATATATATATAATGTGTGTATATATATTTTGGTAGGGGTTTAAAAATAAATAAGAACGTAAATGAAAATTTATATAGGAATCCAAGTGATTTCCAAATAAGGATAAGATAACAAATATATTTTCTGGGGGGTTTTTTTGCATTTGTACTAGCTTTGTGTGATTTATATATCTGTAAAAACAGTAAATGTTTGTTTTTCTTAACCCCTGTCACGGCACAGCGTACAGAGGAGACTCCGTAGTCAGGTAGGACTGCAGGGATGGTCCAGAGAGCCGAGGTCAGGATACCGGAGAGCAGGAAAAACGAGGAGCAAGCCGAGGTCAGGATACCGGAGAGCAGGATAAACGAGGAGCAAGCCGAGGTCAAGATACCAGAGATCAGAATAGTCAAAAACAAGCCGAGGTCAAATACAGGAATCAAGCAGAGGAACGCTATCTGGGTGCTAGCACAGGGCATAGACGACCATCAGAAGGCAAGGTCTTAGTGTTCTGAAGTCTCTTAAGTAGGCACAGGAAGTTAGGCACTAATTGGAGATCTCCCGCCAAAATTTCAAAGTGCCGTTACGTCACTTCCTGCGCGGCCATCTTGTGGTTGGCGATTGCGTAATCGTCCTATATAAGCAGGTGCAGTTTCCTCGGCCGCCACTAGGTGGCGTGAAGAAGAACGCGTCCGGACACCAGAGCTGGACCTGTGAAGCTGCTGGGAACGCGACGTGGAAGAGGTAAGTTCCCCTTCCATCTGCAGCGGCTGTCTCTGCTGCGCAGAAGCGGGGGGTCTCCCCCTTCTCCGCGGCGGCTGCGCCTGCCCTGCAGAAGCGGGGGGTCTCCCCCTTCTCCGCGGCGGCTGCGCCTGCCCTGCAGAAGCGGGGGGTCTCCCCCTTCTCCGCGGCGGCCGCGTCTGCTGTGCAGAAGTGGGGGGTCTCCCCCTTCTGCGCGGGGACCGAGGTTGCCGTGCGGGAGCAGGGGGTCTTCCCCTACCTCGCGGCGGCTGCTGCTGCCGTTCAGAAGCGGGGGGTCTCCCTCTTCTTCGCGGCAGCTGCGGCTGCCGGACCGAAGCGGGGGGTCTCCCCCTGCCTCGCGGCGGTTGCTGTTGCCGGCCGGGGGACCCAGCGGGTCTCCCTGCCGGTGGTGTGACAGTACCCCTCCTTAAAGGGGCGACCTCAGGGCGACCCCTGCCCGAACCACGCTGCCTCTTAGCATGGAATGCACGCACGAGATGAGGGGCGTGGAAGCGAGCTTCAGGAACCCAGGAACGATCCTCTGGGCCATGTCCTCTCCAATGAACAAGATACTGAAGACTCCCTTGTTGTCTGCGACAGTCCAGGATGGCTTGAGGAATACGCCCTGAAGTCCCCGCGACAGGGGGTCTAGTAGAAAAACGGTTGCAGACCAGTGGCTTCAATAGGGAGACATGAAAGACTCGAGGGATACGGAGTGTCCTAGGCAGAGAAAGTTCGTAGGCAACAGGATTCACCCGACGGACGATCGAAAAGGGACCGATGAAACGCGGTGCCAGCTTCATGCTGGGCACGCGGAGTCGCAGGTATCTCGTAGACAACCAAACGCGGTCCCCCGGAGAATACGCAGGAGTACCGGAACGTCTCTTGTTGGCTTGGAGTTCCTGTCGTCTACCAGCCAGTTCCAGAGTTCTCTGCACCGAAGCCCAGGTGGACTGTATATTAGTCAGTCGTTCCTCCAAAGCAGGATCAGTAGAATTCGGAAAGGCTCCAGGGAAGGGTTGCGGATGAAGACCGTAGACACAATAGAAGGCGGACTCTCCCGTAGACTCTTGTACCGCATTGTTCCGAGCAAACTCCGCCAAAGGAAGCAGGTCAACCCAATCATCCTGATGTTGGTTGATGAAAATGCGCAGATATTGTTCAAGGTGCTGGTTAGCCCTCTCTGCAGCGCCGTTAGACTGTGGGTGATAGGCCGATGAAAACGCTAGTGTAACACCCAATGCCCTCGTGAACTCGCGCCAAAAACGTGCAATAAATTGGGTACCGCGGTCGGAGACGATCTCGGTGGGTACTCCATGAAGACGGACTATCTCCCGCAAGAATATGTCCGCCAATACTGATGCCGTGGGAAGTTTCCTCAAAGGTATCATGTGCGCCATCTTTGAAAAACGATCAATGATCATCAGAATCACGGTATGCCCCTTAGAGTTGGGCAAGTCCACTATAAAGTCCATGGCAAGGTGAGTCCAAGGCCTTGAAGGACGGGGCAATGGGTGAAGCAACCCGGCAGGGTGTCTCCTGGAGGACTTATTGGCGGCGCACTTGAGACAGGAGCGGACAAACAGGGCAGTATCCTTAGTCCATTCTGGCCACCAAAATGTCCTCGAAACAAGGTCCTTGGTACGTGCTAGCCCAGGGTGGCCGGCGGTTCTGGACCCATGGGACAGGCGAAGCACGCGGGTACGGAGGTGCGCGGGAACAAACAGTCTCCCAGCTGGCAAGGAGGCTGGAGCTCGGGCTTGAAAACCAGCGATCCGGTCAAGCAAGGGAGTTCGGCAACAAGTATGTAGAGCCGCCAGGACCTTGGTAGCAGGTATGATGGGTTCGGGCGCACGACCCTCCTCCTCGGGGGACACATGCATACGGGAGAGAGCGTCCGCCTTGACGTTCTTGGAGCCTGGACGATAGGTCAGGACAAACGAGAAGCGGGAAAGAAACAAGGCCCATCTGGCCTGCCGGGGATTCAGGCACTTGGCAGTCTCTATATACTGAAGATTCTTATGATCTGTCAGAATCAGCGTGGGAATAGGAACACCCTCCAGAAGATGACGCCACTCTTCCAGCGCGAGGATGACAGCCAGAAGTTCCTTGTTTCCCACATCATAGTTCCTCTCCGCCGGGGAGAATCTCCTGGAGAAGTACCCGCAAGGATGGAGAGGACCACTATAGGAAGCCCTCTGTGAAAGCACAGCCCCGACTCCAGACTCAGATGCATCGACCTCCAAAACAAACGGTAACCGAGGATCAGGATGACGTAACACAGGCGCGGTGGTAAACTTGGTCTTGAGTCGGGAAAAAGCGGAAATGGCTTCGGGAGACCACTCCAGGGTATTGGCCCCTTTCTTAGTAAGGGCCGTCAGGGGAGCAGCGACCTTGGAGTAGTCACGGATGAAACGTCTATAATAATTAGCAAACCCCAAAAAACGCTGTAGGGGTTTGAGGCCCAGTGGTTGAGGCCAGTCTCTGATGGCCTGCACCTTGGATGGGTCCATCTCAAAGCCTGAGGGCGTAATAACGTATCCAAGAAATATCACCCTCTGGATCTCAAATTCGCACTTCTCGAGTTTAGCGTATAGTCCATGGAGCCGTAGTCGGGACAAAACGCGCTTAACATGGGTGCGGTGTGACTGCAAATCGGAAGAGTATATCAGAATGTCGTCGAGGTACACCACCACAAACTGTTGAAGGAAGTCTCGAAGGCAGTCATTAATGAACTCCTGGAAGACCGCCGGGGCGTTGCATAGCCCAAATGGCATAACGGTATATTCATAGTGTCCTGAACGAGTATTGAAGGCGGTCTTCCATTCATCGTCAGCACGGATTCGGACAAGATTGTACGCTCCCCGGAGATCCAGCTTGGTGTAGATAGTAGCCCCACGTAGCCTGTCGAAAAGTTCGGAAATCAGTGGAATAGGGTAAGTGTTACGCCTGGTAATCTTGTTCAGGCCCCGATAATCGATGCATGGACGAAGCTCCCCATTCTTCTTTTTCACGAAGAAGAACCCTGCGCCAGCGGGTGATACAGACCGGCGGATAAATCCTCGGCGAAGATTCTCCTCTATGTACGATTCCATAGCTTGGGTCTCCGGAATGGAGAGTGGGTAAACCCGCCCCCGGGGTGGCATGGTCCCCGGAAGCAAGTCAATCGGGCAATCATACGGTCTGTGTGGTGGTAGTTTCTCAGCCTCTTTCTTATCAAATACGTCCGCGAAGTCCTGGTACTGTTTCGGCAGGGAAGAGGCCTCCCTCGAAGAGGCTGAAACCGTGGCAAGCTTTAGAGGAGTGAGGCAATGTGCCTTACAGGACGCACTCCAGGACGTGATCTGAGTCGTAGTCCAATCAATAACAGGATTATGTACCTGTAGCCACGGAAATCCCAATATAATGGGAATGGAGGGCGAGCGGATGACGAGTAGTTGTAAACGTTCCTTGTGTACAATCCCGACGGCAAGGTTGAGTGGAGCTGTAGAACGAGAAATCTGATCAGGACGAAGCGGTCTACCATCAATAGCTTCAATAGCTAACGGTACGGGCAGGGATAGGGTGGGAATGCGTTGCTGCTCACAAAACACAGAATCAATAAAGTTGCCGGCAGCGCCGGAATCCAGGAAAGCCTCAGTGTCAATGAATCCAGAATCCCAGACTAAATGAACCGGAACAGTCATTCGGGTGGTGAACAGGTTAGGGGAATAGTTCACCACACCTATGGTAGGTTCCCCTGGCCTACCTAGGTGCGGGCGTTTCCCGGCCTGCTAGGACAGTGTCCGATAAAGTGACCCGAGAGTCCACAGTAAAAGCATAATCCCTCCCGTCTCCGTCTGTTCCTCTCTCGATCAGAGAGTCGAGTGGCTCCCAACTGCATGGGTTCCTCAGATGGTTCGTTCGAGGGGTCGGCAGAAGAAAACTGTGGTAAGAAGCGTGTAGTAGATCTCTCACCCTTGTCACGTAACTTCAAACTCTCCCGTTGTGCTTGCCTTTGGCGGAGACGCAGATCAATTTGGGAAATATACGAAATCACGGAGTCTAGTTCTGTGGGCAAATCTCTGGCAGCAGTCTCGTCTTTGAGGGTCTCAGAAAGTCCATTCAGAAAGGCAGCCACTAATGCCTCATTAGTCCAGTTCACCTCTCCCATCAGGGTCCGGAACTCTATAGCGTATTCCAGAAGTGGACGGGAACCCTGACGGATGGTAAAGAGCGAATTAGAAGCAGTGGCCCTTCTACCCGGAGTATCAAATGCGGCACGTAGACTGGAAACAAATTCAGCATAGGAGCGCACTGTAGAGACGTTTCTCTCCCAAAGCGGTGAAGCCCATGCCAAGGCTTTATCCGTAAGGAGTGAAATGACGTATCCCACCTTGGCACGTTCAGTGGGAAAGGCATAAGGAGACAGTTCAAAGTGTATCTCACACTGGTTCAAAAAACCTCGACAGGTTGCTGGATCCCCATTGTAGCGTTGGGGTGGAGGCAGGTGAGCAGGAACCGTGGCCACTGGTAACGGCGGTGGAGTAGGAGCCGCCACAGGTTGAGGTGCTTGCTGCGAAGGATCAGTACGCTGAAGCAAGGTCTGAAGAGCTTGAGCAAATTGATCCAGACGATGATCCATCTCGTCAAGTCGAGCCTCAGTGGACCCTTGTCCTACCGAAGCGGGTCTCATGATGGCCTTCTGATTCTGTCACGGCACAGCGTACAGAGGAGACTCCGTAGTCAGGTAGGACTGCAGGGATGGTCCAGAGAGCCGAGGTCAGGATACCGGAGAGCAGGAAAAACGAGGAGCAAGCCGAGGTCAGGATACCGGAGAGCAGGATAAACGAGGAGCAAGCCGAGGTCAAGATACCAGAGATCAGAATAGTCAAAAACAAGCCGAGGTCAAATACAGGAATCAAGCAGAGGAACGCTATCTGGGTGCTAGCACAGGGCATAGACGACCATCAGAAGGCAAGGTCTTAGTGTTCTGAAGTCTCTTAAGTAGGCACAGGAAGTTAGGCACTAATTGGAGATCTCCCGCCAAAATTTCAAAGTGCCGTTACGTCACTTCCTGCGCGGCCATCTTGTGGTTGGCGATTGCGTAATCGTCCTATATAAGCAGGTGCAGTTTCCTCGGCCGCCACTAGGTGGCGTGAAGAAGAACGCGTCCGGACACCAGAGCTGGACCTGTGAAGCTGCTGGGAACGCGACGTGGAAGAGGTAAGTTCCCCTTCCATCTGCAGCGGCTGTCTCTGCTGCGCAGAAGCGGGGGGTCTCCCCCTTCTCCGCGGCGGCTGCGCCTGCCCTGCAGAAGCGGGGGGTCTCCCCCTTCTCCGCGGCGGCTGCGCCTGCCCTGCAGAAGCGGGGGGTCTCCCCCTTCTCCGCGGCGGCCGCGTCTGCTGTGCAGAAGTGGGGGGTCTCCCCCTTCTGCGCGGGGACCGAGGTTGCCGTGCGGGAGCAGGGGGTCTTCCCCTACCTCGCGGCGGCTGCTGCTGCCGTTCAGAAGCGGGGGGTCTCCCTCTTCTTCGCGGCAGCTGCGGCTGCCGGACCGAAGCGGGGGGTCTCCCCCTGCCTCGCGGCGGTTGCTGTTGCCGGCCGGGGGACCCAGCGGGTCTCCCTGCCGGTGGTGTGACAACCCCACTTTAAAAAAAAAATTGTATTACTAAAAATATCTTGCCTATATGGATGTGGTTCAAAATAAAAATAGTTCAACTCTTACTTCAGGGCAAGTAGGGCTAAGACATGGCATAAGCACGAATATTGCTCTTGTCCTATAGCGTAAAATATCATTGGTCCTTAAGGGGCTAAACATATGGTTGATTTAGAGTTTTGCGGATGTGATAACTCTTCTTTGGATGCAACAATTTGTGTAAAGGGCAAGAAATATTCATACACAAAATCCATCATGTTCTGTGAAGATCAGTTGTACATCTCTTATAGTAATTTGCAATTATAGATGCAATTTCATACTTTGACATTTGTGACACATTTATATACAACTCCCATTGTTCACTTGGCTGAATGACTTAAATAAATGTGCAAGTTCTGCTGTTGCTTGCTATGTTTAATTGTATGTATATTTCTTAATGGCTGTGGTTTGAAAAGCTACCAGGTAGTTAATATGATTACAGTCTGAACTTGTGGGTCTGTAATAAGAGTGGATAACATTGTAATTGTGTGTTTTGTTTTTGGGGGGTATAACCACTGTTGGAAAAATGTGAATTTCACAAAACCCAAACTCAAGAAAACAAAAAAAAAAAACCCACTAAATATGTTAGGTTGACTTTGAAAACTATTTTTATTTTCAGAGAGAACAGGATATGAGAATGGGTGATATGGGCGTCCGTGGATCAATAAGCATGGGAGGTAAAGATTCCATTAAAAAAAAATAAAATAAAAAAACATTTAAGTAGTTCTCCATCCTTTAAAAGATTTTTTTGAGACTGTACATAGCGGACAGTTGGCTTTTCAGGTTTTGTGGATTGTTTTGCTCATAAATTAATTAAATGTGTTTGAAATGTATCTTAACCATGTTGGGAAATGCGTTTCACTTGTTTGTTGGGGCCTCTTTAACTACATTCTGTTTTCTAATCTTGTCAGTTTAAATGACACAGCCTTGAAATATTTACTTTCTACCCACAGCTGAAATATTAAAGGACATCTTGTTATGCTCAAGTATGTATATGTATGTGGGTGTGTGTATATAATTATTGATTCTCTTTTCCTATATGACCAAAAGTATGTGGACACCTGACCATCACACCTATATGAGCTTGTTGGAATTCCCATTCCAAAACCATGGACACTGATATGGAGTTCCCTCCCCATCTGGGAAGGTGTTTTGCAAGTTATTGGTGTATGTTTGTGCCTATTCTACCAAAAGAGCATTTGGGAGGCCAGGCATGGATGTTGGCCGAGAAGGCCTGGCTCGCAGTTTGCATTCCAGTTCTGTCTCCAAAGTTTTCAGTGTGGTCGAGGTCAGTTCCTCCACACCAAACTCATCCAACCATGTTTTTACGGACATTATGTTGTGCACAGAGGCACAGTCATGCTGGAGCAGGCAAGAGCCTTCCTTTGGTGCCACAAAGTTGGAATCATACATTTGTCTAAAATGTCATTGTATGCTGTAGCATTAACATTACCCTTCACTTTAAGTAAGGGGCCCAAACCCTGACAAACCGATAAAGACCATTATCCCTCCTCCACCAAATTTTACAATAGACACTATGCGTTCTGGTAGGTAGCATTCGCCTGGCATCCTCCAAAACCCAGATTCATCCATCAGACTTCCAGATGGCATAATTGGTGACTTCAAAGAACGCATTCCCACTGCCCTGGAGTCCGGTGGCGATGTGCTGTACACCTCTGCAACCGATGCTTCACATTGCGTATAGTGTTCTTTAGCTTTTGTACTCTGTAGTGAGCGATGTTACAGAGGACAGGCTTTTTGCTACGTCCTTCAGCTCTCGGCAGTCCAGCTCTGTGATTGTGCGCGGTCTATGGTTTTGTGACTGAACTGTTACTCCTGAACACTTCCACTTTACAATAATAGCACGGTGGGCCAGGGCAGATCTAGCAGGGCAGAGCTTGAACCATGAACTGACGCGTGGCAAAGGCGCCATCACAGTGCTACATTTAAAGGTACTGAGCTCTTGAGTATAGCCCATTCTGCTGCCAGTATTTTTCTATGAAAATGCCACCTATGGTCTTTATGTTATGCACATGTTGGCTGTTAGTGTGGCTGAAACATGTAAACTAAATGAGTATGTTTTTGGCCATTTAGTGTATAACAGAGTGCCTGCTTCAACTAAACGCCCCCTTTGCAAATACTTGCAGCCATTCCTCACCTGGCCCATTGCTTTGCTGGAGATGTGTTCCATCCTCATAAACGAAATTCAGCCAGGCTTAACATAACCTCTATTATATGAATGCCAGTTTATTTCCTTTGTTTTTTTATTTAATGTAAAGCTCTGTTATTTTATAACCCTCATGTATAATTTCAACAGTGAATTTTGTGTGTGGTGCCGTTGTGTGCAAGAGGCCTAAATTGTTCTCACAACAACGATACGAGGCAATTTGAACAAAAAGCCTGTTCTTGATTAAATCAACAAGCTAATAGTTATTTGTTCGCTTGATAATTCAAAGCCCCTCTTATAAAGCTGCTTGCAAAATCTAGACACACGTTGGGAATTGGATAGATTGTTGCCTTCTCTGCTTTCTGAGTTGTCAAGCGCAGAACTTTGGCCTGGTAGGTATTCCATAGGAACAGGTAGCTTACATTTTTGTGATTGTTAATAAGTGACAGTTCTTTTTTTATGCAAGTTGTGCAGTTTATCAGTATCGGATTGTACATATTAAATCAGATGTGCTTTCATTCATATGCTAACTGAGTGGTTCTTTTACTTTTGTGTGATCCCTGACACAAATGCACAGCTATTTAAGGTTAAAGGGATGTGATTACCAGAATACATCTCCTGACTCTTGCTATACATAACTCCATATAGATCCACTAAGGGGTGCTTGCACAATGGGAGGGGGGGGGATAGAAAAAACACAACAGTGTAGATTGTTATAGTAATTGTAGAATATAAATCCGTGTATTTTACGCACTCACAAGAGGAAAATGGTCTCTAAAATAAGAGGGGGGAAAAGACACAATGGCACAGTACCCTCACATCTGAAATAAAGGAATACGTTCCAGAACACTTACAGGAATATATTGCACATAAAATGAGATGTGCAAACGCTGCAGTAGGAAATATATTCCTTCTTGTGAGTGCGTAAAATACACAGATTTATATTCTGCAATTACTATAAAAATCTACACTGTTGTGTTTTTATATTTCCCCCCCATTGTGCAAGCGCCCCTTAGTGGATCTATATTATGTTGGGCAGTCGGTGTCTTTTCTTGGGTTGCAGCTGTATACTTTACCCCAGTCAGTTCTGGTGATAACTTGGTGAACGCTCCAGCAGATGGCTAGGGTCTAACGAGACCCCTGTGTATATGCATGAAAATACTTTTTTTCCCTAAATATTCCCTTAACATATGCTATATGATAAACATGTGTAGCAAACCTTACTCTTAACAAGCTTCATGTTTTGCATTTGCCTATAAATGTTCTTGTTGAAATAAACAGACAGACTGCTAGCTTCTATTTTATTTGATGATTAAACCTTACAACAAGTCCTGTGATCACCTGTACAGTCTCAAAAAATTCTTATCGATTTGTAAAACAGAATTCTATGTTAAACAGTCTCTCCTTTAAGTGGATAAAAGCTGGTCTTAAATGTTTCACAATCCCATTCTGCATTGACTATTGAACTTTGCAACCATTGCAGATAAACTAGAACAGCTCTTCTAAGTATAGATTGTCTTACATAGATACCTATAGCCCAGCACCTGCTGGTAGCCAAGGTCCTCCTCCCATGATGGGGATGAATATGAACAGCAGAACGACAATGCCTGGCCCTTCTATGGGTTCTGGTGCCGCGATACCTACTGAGGGAACGGCCAGCCTGGGAGCAACAATGATGCCAGATGATGGATCAGTGGTAAAGTATCTGTAGTATTTGTTTCTAATCTGTATTGTATGTGTTTGTGATTCATAACGGAGATGGCACATTCCACTAGTATATGTCTGGCCCTACCCGGATACTTGATTTTTACTTGGGATGTAGGTATGCAATATTGAACTATTTTCTAAGAATTATCTATATGCTATAGATAGCGTATTTATATCCCACCGTCTACACTTTAACAATTGTGTGCTCAGGACAATTAACTTTGTCTTCTTTAACGCTTAACATTTTGGGACTCCTTAAAGGGAAACTTTCACATTGTGTTCCTCAATTTAGATGTTACTGTATTCCTTGAAGCAGTGTGAAAGTTTTAGCCAGTTCTGCTTTTTGAATAAAGTCTACTTTTTCCCTTTATTGCAGCTTGCAGTTATTTTGTTATAAATGCTAATTTGTCTGATAATTAAGAAGGACAATAGATATTTTGTAATTTTTAAAGTTTTTTTTTTTTTTTTTTTTTTTTTTTTTTTTTTTCCTTTTTGGATTTGGCTCCCCTCCTCCTAATATATGTTAACCAACAGCTCAAATTATTGGGCCGCAGTGCATCCTGGAGGCTAGCACGTTAAATCTGAGCTCTCTGTGGCAATGTGCTGTTTGATAGTTTAGAATCTATTCCATTACTCTGCATCTCCACAATTCTATTTTATAGCCTTAGGTGTTACCAAGCCAAACATCCCCGTGGGGTGACGGCTAGCAGCAGAAGCGTAGCTCAATGAGCCCTGAAAAGTATTTTATCTGTAGTAGATATTTCTATCTTTTCTAGGTCCTCTGTTTCCGCTAACCTTACAGAAGGGGTCTCATTAAATAAAGACGCTCGGAGTGGCTGTGTGTTCCATATAGGGGGTAATATTTACTGAACACATTATGTAATGACTGCTGTTAGGAAATGTATATGGACAGTACATGAAAACGTAAAATCGCTCTCTGGTCTCTAAAACTCCAGTAATGGAATAACAGGAATATGTTACACTAGTAGAGAAAAGTTTCCCTTTAAGGACAAAAAAATCACACTGAAACGCACATGTAAAACCTGATTAGTAGTTTAATATTCAAGTGTTTTGTGGGTAATCTAAAGTGTTGGAAGTTGGTCAGTTAAGCACGGCGGATAGTAAATGCTTTTTTATTTAAATTTCCGGTAAAATTGAGAATTCGTATGATTGATTTTTTCACAGCTTTACCTTTTCTCTGATTATTCCCAAATGATATCACTTGCTGTTGCTTTTACACAGCGTTTGATACTGTATATCTGTGACACTGTTATTTACACGGGTACCCTCCACCTCAATGGTGCAGGGAGCAGGATAGACTTGCATTTTGGGGGGTTTTCTCCATCTCTTTGAATTTGGTATGTACTTTGTTGCTTCGTAAGGAATATGATGTAATACCGCTAAATAATATTTTACTTTTTATTTTACTCACTTTTTGGTTATTTTTTGTATATTTTTATGGGAAGTTCCATCTTGAGTTAGTTAATGGGAATGGGGCTATTTTGGTGACTGAAAAACATATTTTTTTCTCTGTTTAAACATTGTGCATATTAACCCGTTCAGGCATGAGGTTTTCATAACCAAAGGACAAATATTTTGTTATTTTTACCAAAGGTTTGTTAAACCATGATTCACTTTCCATATTTGAGGAACCGGCATATTCTTTGCAGTCTAACTTTTTCTTCTATACCGTAAGTGCCCCAGCTGAACAGTGACCCAATTCAACCATGTTCAGCAACTTCTGATTGCAGTTATACCCCACACTATTGACTTAATTTAGGGGGTTTAGGGGTAGTTATATATACACATACATACATACATACATACATACATACATACATACATAGTTGTACTTATAGTGGGAGGGCTAAAAAAATGTATTTTATAATTATTTTTTTTATTATTTTTGCACTGTTCCCAGAGCCTTTTGGGGATCTCTCATACATTCTTTTTAATGCTGGTGATGTCATGGTGACATCACTGTGATCCCAATCAATCTTTATTTTTTTATTTAATATTTTATTTTTCCCCCTTTTTTGAAAGACCCTGCTGAGGCTCTCCTGTCCTCAGGTGGACTTCCTGTGGGGGTCAGCATTGACCCCTACCGGAAGAGAATGCTGGATTGGGCATTTCTTGACGGTGACTAGTGCTTTTGGCAAGTAGGCAAGAAACCAGCGATCACATCAAATTAAAGTTATGTACTTTAACACACTATTTTTGTTTGATTCTTAATATTCGTTCAAATGTTTTTTGTTTTTTTTTAAATTAATTTAACTAAAATTGTTATTAATCTAGTGTAAAGCCTTTTGAGTTGCAGGCTTAGAAAGCTCAGTTCTCTCAAATCTCTGACAGCAGGCTGTTGCAGCCATGTGCATCAGAATTCCCTTGGTCCGTTTCCGCTTAATTCTCAGTGGAAAACCTCAGTGGTTTAGTCAGAACTTCAGCACCGCTAGACTTTCATTCACCAAAATACCACAAGTGGCACGTTAAGGTATTCTACAGCAGTGTTTCTTAACATCAGTCCTGAAATATCCTTAATACGTGGAGACGCTGAACACATGAATCGGTTTGTGTCTGATTGCGTAATTTCTGAGCTCTGATTTTTAGAAACTCTGCTGATTTTTAGATATCTATCAGATGGAACTTCACCTTTTGTTCTATAGAAATGCGTTTTTCCAAATGCTCTATCATACTTATAAATTCCTCACAAATTACATCTAGTGAGAAATAAAGCCTGACTGTTTTGCGCCACAAAAAAATATACTATGGTTTTGTTTTTTTGCTTTTCTTATTTTTCCTTAAATCATAAATGTAGTTTAGTGACTAATGTAATTGCTCCTCTCTTCCTTCTATGTATGATGCAACTTCCGGACTCTCTTCTGAACTTCATGACTGCGCTTTGTGAATTTTTCCAAACATGTTGCCAATACCTTTTAATTCTTAATGGACTACGTAATGAACAATTGCACTCTTAGCGCAATGATAGATTTCCACAAGCATCTCCATCACAGATGGGCTCCCCCATGGTTAACAGAGCAGGAACTGAAGCTGCTCCGCCAGCAATGGGTGGTGTAAATGCTGTTGGTGGTGGTGGACCTGGTGGCTTTGGTAGAGGAAATCAAGGGGGAAATTTTGAAGCATCTAACAAACGACGCCGTTATTAGTACATCATTCCATACTGTTCAGAAAAAGGTTCCACGAATTCCGTTGGAATGCCGTTTTTTTTTTTTTTTATTTTAAAGTGTTATACAAGACCACCCTTTTGACATACATGTAGTATTTGTAGATTTTTTTATGTACCCTCATACTTTTTATGTTCTGGTCAATAATGTGATATTAACATAATTCATTGTGATAGTTGAATGTGACTTTGATCTAAACTATATAAATACATATATCTATCTGTGATGGTGTGTTGCATAAAAATGTGTTGACAAAAAAGCAAAGCTACATGTTGAATGGTCTAATAAACTACATTTTAAAAGTAGAAATTAAATCTGAAGCCCAAATAAAGCAAGGGGCTGTATTTTAATTTGTGATTTGTTTTATTTTTTCTTACCATAATCTATGCTTATGCAGCGTAAAATATTAAATTGGAAGGTCTCTTGTGGCCTTAAGAAAAACAAAATAGTTCCCAGAATAAAAACAGTTTGCCCGGCTCTGCGTAGATCACATTGACTGACCCATGTCCATCTCCGTAAAAGTAGCCCCTGTTTTGTTATTTAAGTTGCTTACGGGGCAACTATAAGCCTCCACGTATTTATAAAGTCAGCTGGTACCATTTCTAACAAACCCAATGTACAAATGTAATTGAAACTATATCTCATTTGTACTTTTATAACCATGTAAAATGTCTTGAATCTTGTGTTGTAGATGACTTAGATGTCCGGTCGCATTTTTTTTAACCTTACACTACATAAAATTACATGAAACAAGACTGGGAACTGATTTTCTTTTTCTAGCTAACTGTGGACGATAATGGTTATAAAATTATTTGCCATTGTTAATTTAGGATTTTGTATATATCTCGCTATTTAAAATTCGCATAACAAGGAATGTTCTTCACTTCCATTTTAAGAGACAAACATAAGGTCGTTTCTGTAGTAGTTATTTTGTGATGTTGCTCATATGCTTTCTATAAGATTCACACTGGATAATAAAACAAGCCTGGCTAGGTTTATGGTTATGTTGTTAGTGCACTGGAGAAAACAAGCTCCTATCATCATCATTTAGTGAAAAACTGTTGTCTACACAGCTTTCAGCAAAATTAAATGGTTTATTAAAAACTGTATTTAGCTTGTACTCTTCGATTTTTTTCAAATTCAATGGAATTGCTTTGGAGGTTTTTCATTATTTTTTTACTTCCTACTACTTCCCTTGGGGTTCCCAAGACTTTGCAATTTTCCATTAATATGTTCCTCCACCTACTTACAAAAGCTGCTGCTATAATGCAAACTATAATAACAGAAGGAGGAATACGTTATCAATGATCATACATATCCTGAGATAAGTTAAGCTCCCACGCTACATGCATTAACTGGATCTTTAAGTATAGGGAAATGTAAACTAGGGTTTCAGAGTTATGCAGAACCCATTGATTTATCTCTAAGAGGTTTGAAATGGGTCTCTTAATGAGTAATCTCTCTGCCAACTGGTCATTTAAAATATTTCTCATCTTATTTTCATTATACCATGTATGTGAAGCACTGCCTAAAAGAAAAGTACTCTTTCCTGCTGCATCTTCTTTACTTGGGTGACATCGGTATTCCTTTGACTTTTTGTGTGGGATTTTAGGTGGACCTATAGAGGCCCTTATGCACAGCATTCAAAAGCTAAGCACTGCATAGGAGATCTGAGCTTTGCTCCCTTTTGTAACTTTTGCTCCATTTTGTAACAATTTCCCCCAACAAGAAAAACTTTGTTAACTTTGCCAAATTGTGGAAGAAACTTGTTCGGAAGGCTGCACTAAGGAAATGGCTCAATTTTTTTTTAGACAAAGAGGTCCATCTGGAAGGAAAGATACATTTGATCTTCAGAGGGGAAAATTTATTAATACTATTTTTAGCTTGTGCTTTTCGTGCTTCTTCTGATCAAACACCGCAATAAGCATCTTATAGAAATGCTAATTAATTGATGCTTTTACAATGAAGTAGAGCCCTAGGCGGGACTGTTTTCTTAATCCTGCTCCCGCAGAATTTCTGACCATTACCGGCCGCTCCTGCAGCGTGTGTGTTCAATCCTGCCTACTCCCGCAAACATCATTCACAAACATTCATTCCCTCATTCACAGATACTCATTCATTTACGCATTCATCCCCTCATTCACAGATACGCATTCATCCCCTCATTCACAGATACGCATTCATCCCCTCATTTACAGATACGCATTCAGATACTCATTAATTCCCTCAATCACGCATACAAACTTTCCCACCCCCTTACCTGAACTGCAGTTTTCCTGCAAGGCTGCCTTCGCGTTGTTCACACACCGCATCTCTTCTTTTGTCCCACCCAGGGGAAGCAGTAGATTGTTTAGTTGATTGGGCTAACAGACCTAGAACAAGAGAAAATAAATTACTGGATTTTGGAAAACTTATTTTTAAACTGATAGTAATAAAAATGAGGAGTTCCCATTTAATATTTATCTAAAGTATTTTTTTCCTATTTCTACTTTTCATATAATATTATTTACAAGAAATATTATTACAGCTGCACATGTGTGTTTGGTAGCACTAGTTAGCCCAACCTACTAAATGCATTAGCCGCTCATAAAACGGACTTGTGGTTGTCAAAATGTCTGGATGAAAGAATTTAATTTAACAAATAGGACCTCATTCGCATTTTCCAGGTCAACGTGGCCTTGGAGCAGAAAAAGTTAAACAAAATATCCCAGCTGCTTACAATGAAAACGAGGTAAAGGAAGTTTATCGAAAGTAAAAGGAACCCCATTGTTTCCATTGGCCTTCTCCTTAAATATTTTGCCTACTTGGCAGGTCATCTCTTATGGTTTATAAGTATGAATAAGGCACACGGGGACCGCGTGAACAAGTAACTTTGGAGATTATACTAGGTTGATTAAAATTCAAGTTTTCATTTATATTTGACATTTGGATCATAGTCTTAATACCCTTTTTGTTTCATTACACAGTCAGCGATATACAGGATAATTGTGCACTGAAGCTCCTAACTCTTTACTGTGTCATGTCTATAGAGACACCACAGACCATATTTATTAAAAAAAAAAAAAAAAAAAAAAAAAAAACACAAATAGATCTTTGTGCTTCATCTAAAGTTTTATTTACCAAAACAGTCAAGCTACATCATGTATGTTTTAGTATCTTAATTTCCTTTCTGTGACTGGAATATCTTAAACCACTGTTGTATCTCTAATGATATTTTGAAATATAGAAAACCAAAAGGCTCTACGAGGCCAAAATGTATTTAAGTACTCTTGCTATTATACGGTTTCGTTTTAACAACACCTATGGCCTCGTTTTGAACCGTCTGAACTATTACAAAAGACAAATTAACTTCTGAGCTCGGGTACTGGACAGATTATAACACCGTAAATTGTACTTCTCACAATACGTTGTGGAAATGAAAAAAAAAGATGTTTTAAGATGTTTGGAGCAGCAACCAGAGTCCCATATCTACTAGTACAGAGAAAAGGTCGCCGTCCGAAAAACCCAGACCCCCCCCTCCAAAGTGAAAATCAAGAGATAATGGCTGGAGTCTGCTGGTCACGGGGCAGAATCTATTTGTAATGTGAAAATACTTTGTCATGGGATGCCGATGAGATGGCCGCAGGTAATAAACACCTAACCTTTCCCAGATTTTTTTTCCCCTGTGACATTGGCAAAAGGAGGGATGTATGTTCATATGACACATTTTTAATTTTACTTCAACTCCGAGTCTATAATGCGGTAGTATCGTTTTTTAACATGTTGTATTAAAGAGTTAGTAATGGAACGTAACATCTGGAACCTTTTATACATTAATATCATCTGATCTTCTGTTTTATGTACCGAAGGTTTGTTTGGTCATGCTTTAGGAGACTGAAATGGTTAGCACGAGATGGAAATCGTACCTTTCTCTTAATTTGATCCTATATTTAACCTATATTTAATCTGCATGCTTTTTGTATCTGGTAGTAGTTTATGATAGTCATTGAATTAACACCTTAAAACTTAAAAAAAAATGTTTTTAAAAAAGTAAATGTCTCGTAATATTTAGGAAACTAGTTTGGCAAAAGATCCAACGGGGCTTCAGGCCTCTTACTTTCCAGAGGGCTATCAGCACTAATAACACCCGAATGGTAAAGTTCAGCATCTGTTCTTAAAAGCATTGAGGCTAATGTTTGAAAAGGGATGTAAAGCATAGTATTTTTTAATGCTTGGCAGGCATATACAAACATCTGATCTGGTACCAGTACTTCTTACTGACTGCTGTAATGCATGAGTGCCAGCAATGTGACCTCTGTTTGCAAACCACGCTGATGATTTTTCCTAAATTTCACTCAATTAAGGGGTTAGTTGTAGGTATAATACATTATGTATACCTTTTAATGACATAGTAATACTAATACCCTTTATTAGATTAATTTGATTTAATTAGACAAGCAGCTAGCATTTACAGCATATTTTACTTGGCAGCCTTGACAATTTATTTAAAAAATAAAATCTTTTGATTTGTTAAAAGTACTTATTGGGGAGATTGTTTTAAAAAAAAATCCTAATGTAAGCATTTTGAAATGCTAATTTTGTGAGAATAATAAATATTGCTACATTATTAAAATAAGATTAAATCATAATCTAATTGGCTAAATCATAGCCACGCATAGAGGTCTCTTTAAAGTGTGAATTTATAAAATACAGAGATTATTCACTAAGGGGAGAGTTGTGGTTTCAGCTCCCTCACTGCCCTATATAACCCAGTGAACGTTTTGCTGCTGGAAGAGCTTGGCTGACCCTGTTTAATGTTTTATTAAATCAATGAGGGTCTTTTATTTCTTCATTTTACGGGCCAGCCGGGCTTATCTGAATGAAGTGAGGTGGATGAAGTTACAAATCATTTCACAACTCTCCTTTCAGTGAATAAAACCTCCTGTTGTTGTACACATATATATAATATATAATTTGCTTTCCGCGGAATTTACGTGTTCCACAGCCCTGTACAATGAGTAAGCATGACGTAAGTAGTGCATAACAAAAGAATTTGAGCTACGGAATATATGTCTGTATTGTATATGAATTTGGTTACATGATGAACTAAATGTAATTTAACTGGTATTTGTGATGTATTTTTGCCCACATGGTTTTCTAGTTTTAGCCGATTGTAACCAGCCAGTGTGTGTCTGTTGTGTTGTGCTTTTTTTGTGCACCGCGCTTCTCTAGGAAGATTCCTGTGATGAACAAGCAAGCTTCAGTGGTAAGATTGGAGAGAAAGATGCTGACTTTAAGAAATGTGTTAATAAATAGGGAAGTTAAAAACTTCTGTACTTGAGATATATATATATAGATATAGATATAGATATATATATATATATCTATCTATATATATATATATATATATATATATATATAGATATATCGTGTGTGTATAAATACATATTGTGACACAATACCCCTTCACTTTGGTACTCTGTCCGGGAATCTTTACTCACACACAGTCTATCAGGCTGCAGAGACGGCTCAGACACGAGGAGGGTAAAATAAAAGGATGGGCCTGTTAAATAAACAAATCAAAACAAAAGCCTTGCTCTTGTGAGCACTAACTAATACACGGTTCTCCAACCTAACTGCAGTTGGTATGCAATAATTGCAGCACTCAGTAGCTTAGCAGCTCTCTCCCTCTCAGGGAGACAAAATGATCTCTCTTGCTCTGAGATCAGGAGACTACTTAACTACCTCTCCCATTAATTAGTGGAAACAGGTGAGTGCTTAGGAGAGTATCCAGGAATCTCCGGACTGGATTCCCACCTGCTGGTCTTTGGCTGCTCACAAAATGTGGAGTGGCGCACTGGCCCGCCCTACTCGCCAAGTGCTCCACCCCAGGGACCCAAAATACACAAATATCAGACATGAATAATTCCATTATTAACTAGACATCTCCCTGGGGCTAGTAGAAACTATTGTTGGTAACCACTCTGCAAAATATAAGGGGATATATATACACTCCCTCCATTATCATCCCCTGCTTTCTGTCACATATATATATATATATATATATATATATATATATATACATATATACATATGAGCTCCTTTGCAGATTACAAACATATTTAGTTGGGTTAGATGAAATAAACTGGGATCTGTTTTTTCCTAATGTAAAACTTGTGCTAAAAACTTTGGATTGTTCATGCTTTAATATATAAATATGTACATTTAATGTAGATTTATACCTGCGTACAGCTTCAAACCAAGGTCCATATACAAGTGACCAAAGTTCATTGGTTTTTCTTTTGTGTATATGTGTAAATAATTTGTTTTAATACAGTTGTGCTGAAATCTTTGTTGGTTCCATAATTTCCTCTTTACCGCTTAGAGGGTTCTCAATTTGCCTTCTTTAAAATGAAATCTGTTTTCTCATGGTGATATCTGAGAAACGAAGGGATTTCTTTTCAGTCTATCGAGAGGAAATAATGCACAAGCCGCTGTGAAGTCTTTAATGTTTGTAGCAAATCTATTTTTTATTTTGGCAAACGTTTTCAGTTTATTGTATGGTTAATTAGTTATGACCTTTTAAGAAGAATCCTGGCACATGATACATAGTGCTTTGCATAAAAGTTGCAAAAAAAAAACAAAACCAAAAAGCCACTTTATTGAAACACCTACAGTGCGGCCAGGAAAAGTCACTATTTATAGACAATAGTTATCCAGTTGCCGACTGTATACGTCTACTACGTTGGGAATTTTTTTTCTTCTTTCCAGCATTAGGTTACCTAATAATAAACCCTAGTTATTTGGTAAGAATATTTGATGTCTTCTTAACGAGCCGGTGAATTTATTGATGCAGTGTCTGTTGCAGTTTATGTAGCTTATGTGCCGTACTGTGAAAATCTTGGAAAACAAAGATTTCCCAGTCTGGCACAAGAATGGAAAGATATATCCGCAGGAAAGAATTAACTTGAATACGAGGAGCATCTGATTTGCATTGTTGTTTTTTTTGTTTGTTTGTTTTTTTTTAAACTAGGTTTAGCATCTGTGTGAAAACCACACCACTTTAAATAATGAGACGCTCCTTATAAATCTTTCATGCATCATACACAACCTTTGTCAACGTGATCTCATCTTACTGACCTGCTCATTTTTCGTTTACTGTCCCGTGCCGTTTGTCATATATCATCATGCTACTACCTGCATTTACCTTGTGCTTTTATACAACCTCGCATTTTCTTATATGGTTATTCTTTTCACCTACTGTTGGTACCAAAGTAGGGCACAGCATATTTGTTTTTTTTATGTCAACAGATTTATGACGTGGAGCATCCTTCGAGTAAGTGAAGCACTGTTTTACAGTCTCCGTTAATATCATCCAGCGTTCACCTGCGGTCTCAAGCGTATGGGCTTGTCGAAGGGGCTGCAAAGGGATGATGCTTTGTTAGTTTCAGGAGAGACTACCAGGGAAAACTGACGACTTTGCTAGGCCTCCTTGCCTTTATAATCATTAACTTTTACTCCTCTACAGCACTGAATAATACTCTGTTGATTCAGTTTCTATAACAATGGACTAAATTGGCTGAATCAAAAAGTGGAATACATTATATAGTTAACCCCTTAAGGACAATGGGCGGTCCCTAAACCAATTGAAAAGAATGCATATTGAGCCCGTACATGTACGGGCTTTGTCATTAAGGGGTTAATTTCATGTCTCTGCCTACAAGAGGAGGTGTTATATACTTTAATACTCAGCGTTTTGCTCGTCAGACCACAGCTTTAAAAACAGAGTGTATATCGGAATAGCGGTAACTATAGGAGGAGGACTGTTGGAGGTGGATGTATTAATCATGCAGTGAAAAGTGTTTCGCATATTTATGTTAACCATCTATAATATGCATTAGGACAAAGCTTACGTTTTGACACACATTGGATCTATGTACTCAGTTCAGTGTTAGTAGTCAGGGCATCAAACATCTGTCCTTTAGCCAAAATAGCTTGTTAATTCCATGTATCTTATCTGGAGCCCTTTAATAAATATTGAGGTGTGGGGGGGTACTATGTGCAGCAATTTTAAATTGGGGAAGGGGAAAAGGACAACAAATGACACTGCAGTTCATAAGAGTTTTGTAGTCTTGTGGCTCTGGTCTAATATGTCTCCTGAATAATGATATTTGAGACTAGTTGGGTATCTACCCAACTTCGTTAGACATTGTTCATGACCTGTCAGTAACTATTCCCACCAGCGTTCATGCTTGTTCAGTATATTTAGCGGCATCTCCTGTATCTCCTCTCTCTTCAAACAATGTATAGTATACAACAAATGTTAACATTGCGTTAGTATCATAACTTGACTATTTCACAGAATAAGTGGCGCTTCTGGAAGGTCATACAGGTTATATTTGTGCATTTGTTTGACCTTGCACATCCACATAAGCTCATTCTTTATTCCATCACATTTCCTCTTGTGTATAGAGAGAAGTGAACCTTTAATTTATGGCTTGTGGTGTATTTTCCCTCTATACCTTTTTTCACTGAGAAAATATGGTCTTTTAGCTTTATAATGCGTATTAATGCAGGGTTAATTTGGCGATAATGAAAAAAGCAGTGGAAAAGGTTTTTTGATCAACTTTGATTCTATCAATACTAAATTACTTAAACAGTAAAACAAAGACAGTCCGCAAACCATTTAAAACAAATTTATTCAAATAAAACTGCACAAGGCTGGAGCACCCTGCGGGTACAAGATGGATTTAAGATGGCTGACGCACACTGAGTTGATCAGGGCCGGATTAAGAGCATCACGGACCTGGTGTTGAGGATTTTGGTGGCCGTTTTATGGAAATAAATAAAATAGACAGAATCTTAACTCATCGGCATCGATTTGTACTGAATAAAGATGACATCAGTGCGTCGGCAGATAATACAAGATAGAATCTTATGTGATGAGATTGGGTTCACTAAAAAAAAGTCATCATATGCGGCACGCCTGAAGCCACAATTTACTGTCACTAATCCTTTTTTAATAAAATATGCAGATTGAAATAGAGTAAATAACACAAAACCTTTACTTTTCCTTTATTGATTTCTGGGCCAAGAACGGTTTGTCCTTTGAAGTGACTAAAAAATTAAGGAAGATGTTTTATCTCTTGATAAGTAAAATTAAATAGTTCAATTTATTCCTCCAGAAAGTAAAGTGCCAGGAAACAGATGACCAAATACACACCAGAACATGCTCTGCCACACTGACAACCAGACACACACCAGGACAAGCTCTGCCACACCGACACCCAGACACACACACACACACACACCAGGACATGCACTGACACCCAGACACACACACACACCCCAGGACAGGCTCTGCCACACGGACACACACACACACCAGGACAGGCTTTGCCACACTGACACCCAAACACACACACCAGGACAGGCTCTGCCACACAGACGCCCAAACACACACACAGCTGCTATAGTCTAGCGTTTTCACTATTTTGGAGCCAGGTGGTAAACCGGAACGTTAAACCAAAGTTCGCAGACTTTCTCTGTAGTAATCTAATGGTAATTGTGAAAATGTAATTAAAAGCTTTAAACTACTTGTTTGTGTAATAGTTAATTCTTATATCTTTGTATTGTTTAACAATTTTTTTTTTCCTTGAATTGAACACACAAATGTTCTCTAAATGTATTAAATAGATATTCGGCTGTGGCGTCTAGCAACACATTCCAAGGACCCCAGAACGTTGCCTACATTTCCTTGGTAGTAATTTCTCTGCTCGTTCTGTGTGTGTTTTAAGAAGTGTTTGAACATTTGTGCTCAAAACTTAGTAATTTATACATGACTATCTTCCGCAAAAATGCTTTTTGCAGTGAATTAAATGTTAGTCCTTATTAACATCACTTTAAGTACCATGTATTTGTTAACAACAATATATGAGTATTACATAATGGTGTATGCCAGTGTTATAATTCTCATTGCCACATTCACTTGTTTTATTTTGTCCTCGTCTGCCAGTTATATGCTCTCTTGTGCAAGAGTGGTCATGCTAATATTTCCCCAACTTTCAATAAAACTGAAAGCTTCTATACTTTTCCAATACCTTTTACCCAGCGGCTGAGGGTTCAGCATAGTCTGTGCTTCGGTTTGTACTTTATCCTACAAGACAAGCTAACGTATGCATCAATCAGTCCAGCAAAGTCTCGCTCAACACAGTGCACGGGGAATCTGCGGAGAGGTCACATTTTGGGGAAAGAAAACCCATCGCTCAAATGTATCAGTAAAGTTTGCAAAGTAACGAGACTGTTATGACTTTTTATTGAGAAACCCTGTTATTTTGGGAGACCATGTAATGAGAGAAACACAGAAGAAAATACATGTGAAACAGTCTGATTAGCTGCATACTATTTTCTATTGAAAGAGAGAGCCATGGTTGATGCAGAATAATCTAATACTGAACATTATGTGGCAACATATTTCCATCAACTCACCCCCATAATATCTGTATATTTCTTAATCTGATCATATAACTCAAGAGTATAAACTGTTTTGGCCTAGTGTGCCATTGGGACAGTTTAATTGTCTCGATCCTGTGGCCTTACACTAAAGGAGAATGTATTAAGAGTGTGTGAATGAGTACTCCCGATTATTGTGGTTTTGCATTTAGCAGACCTGGCAGAAGAGAAACAGCAGCTGCCTGAACTATAGACAAACACTCAAAAAATAAAATGGATCCAATGAAGGAAAACGTTCTTCTTACCTCAGGTGACTGTGGGGGAGCCAGGTTGAGCAGACTTAATTGTCCATTTCAAGTATTACTTTTTGTATGTTCCATGGCATCAGATTAACTGAAGGGTTAATTAACTGTGGATCTTGAGCATTGGCACTAAATTAAGGTTTTAAGAAGAAATTAGTTGGGGAACAAGTAAGAGTCGATGAGTTTGTCTACACGTGAGATAGCCGCTCAGCTTCACCTGACGCATCACTATAGGCACCAAAACATAGCAAACCACTTCATAAACATCAGTCCCCAGCAACGATTGATATATAGCAGCAATGTGCTGTTAATTGTAACTCTGGCTTCATGAACTGTGAGTCCTACATTGTACAACAACTTATTCAGTTTGTTATTCAGAACCTCAGGTGTTGAGCAACTATGGATCAGTTTCAGAAACCGACCATTGTTACTGATTGGGTAACTGCAGCTCATTGGTATTATTGTGGAATCAAAATAGTGAAGAGTAACATGTCAGGATTTAAGTGAAAAGCAAGAATGTGTGTTGGTTGCGTGTGCATTGAATCTAATTTATATAAGTAACTGTGGGGTGTCCTTTACCTATAGAAAGCACTTTCGATATTTCCATAAAAGCTTGGAGAATGTCATCGATCTGAAATGTGCAATGTGTAGGTTCATGTTACTGTGAAACATCTTGCTTTGTAAAACAAGTGTTATGTGTAAAATCAGGATAAACCTTTAACACTAACGGTCTCCGTCCAATTGAGTGGGATATTGTTTGATATTCTCTTGCCTCCTGCTTTTAACATTTGTTTTCCTGTAGTTGGTGGTTCTGGGACTTACAGTTCTAAACTGACTGAAGGGTAATGCAAGATTTCTTTGCGACAAGCTTTAATGTGGGTAAGTGATTTTTTTTCATTTTGTGCATTTCATTGATGCACATGTATGTTATACTCTTCTTAACTGAGTAGAGGAAAATCAGAACAGATTAACCCAATGGTAGTAAGACCTATGAAGCCGTCAACGTGCACATTTTACATGCTTCATAGCCTCGAAATGCTGAGCTGTGTTGAATGTGTTGCGTATTGTACTAAAAGCTTAGTGAGATCGTATGCTGTGTGCGAGTCCATCTCAACATTGCTTATAGAAAATCTGTACAGGGTGTATAAGGGAAACTTTTTAAACCCAACTGCTGCATTGCTTTTGTTGCCTTGTCATGAACATCTGCTTTGAAGATGCTTTATTGTACCAAAGTACATTAAGAACAATGCTCCTGGTAAAGATGACTGTCTGCCAATCATTTAAGAGTAGTTATAAGTCTTAGTTGTCATAGTATTGTTATTTATATAGTGACAATTTTCTGCCTTAGCTTATGTATTTGGAGCAGCAAGTTTTGTAGCAACATTTACCTTGGTCTAATACACAGCGTTTATATTCATACATCTTCAACGTCTATACAATATTAAAACGTTTTATAACAGAATAGCTAAGGCTAAAGTTTAGGTAGATCAGTTACTTTGGGGTAAATGTTTTTCCTCGCACTTACTAATGTCTATTTTTATAGCATTATCAATTTCTTTTATTTAGCGCCAACAATTTATGCAACGCTTCATCTACGCTTAAAGGGGTATGACAAAACTAGAGTTGACAGACTAAGATAAACCGATACATTAGGTGGAGAGAGCCCGGCTTGCAAGCTTACAATCTAGACATCTTTAAAGTCTATGACAATGTCCCATGTCATAGTCGAGTCTGTTTAAAATGAATGCCTTAACACAGGGGTGTCCAAGTTTTTGCTGCAGTGGGCCACTTCATCAGAAAAGTATGAGTGCGTGGGACGCACACACCAGGACAGGCTCTGCCGCACAGACACCCAAACACACACACCAGTACAGGCTCTGCCACACCGACACATAGACACACACACAGAGACACACACCAGGACAGGCTCTGCCACACCGACAGCCCATAAGATGAGGACCATAAAAATCCCTTGCACAGAACGTATGTATGATGCTGGTGTAAGTATTGTCGAAACCTTGCTGATTGAACATATACATGCCTGTACAGACCCTGCTGGGGTCTCTGGTGATCCCCTGAAACTGATTTTTCAGATCTTTCCTGCAGACACAATTCTAGGCATGAAATGGCTGTCAAAAAAGTGGTTTGATTAAATTGTATTCAAGTAACAGACATACATAATACGTTTGTAGTGCCTTATTTTTGTACGCTCTCACCCTTTTCCTTTGCAACCCATGGAAAGATTATTGTCAAAAAAGCGGTAGAATTAGAATTTGTAAAATGGCCTAGATTGCCAGGGTTTCAGAAACATATCTTGTGGGCTGTTTGCGAATCTGTGATCCGTTATCATATTTCTTTTAATTACCAAAATCCTAAGTGTGCAAAGATAAATACAGGAATTTGCTTTCAGATTTTTCTGTTTACTTGTTACGTGGGACCCTATGAGGAATTATTTTATGTCATACATTGTTACCAATTTGTTTGCGTATTGTAGTGCAGCAAAAGGAGCCATTTACACATGTTTGGGTTTTTTCTGACATGGTTATTTACTTTAGAAGGTGATGACACATTCAGTATTCAAATACCACAGATTAATATATTTTGTTGTGGCAGTATTCTAAAATGAACTTTTCTATGCTTAATATGAGTAACTTGCTTTTATATGTTCTGTACATAAACAAAAGTCTATTGTGAACTATAAAAATAAGACATGATAATTTCATCAAGATAGCTAATGGATATCTGTGGTTTCATTCAAATCATGTGATTATTATTCAAATATCTAATATACCCACTCTTGACATTGGAATCCATGTCTTCCTGGAATAAAAAAACATTTACTTTATAGCTTTCGGCATAACTACATGTATTCAATTGGCAATGGCTTTTTAGAAGATTAAGATTAAATATCTAAGCGTGTGAAGATGAAATCCATATTTGAATCTAGCACAATTAGCATTATATAATCAATATTTTGTCTTGAAGCTCTGTTCACCTCCCCCACTCTTTCCAAAAGCTTCCAAAATCGGCAACTTTAATGATAATGGATGTTCTCCAGATCTCATTCCTCCATTAAGACTGTGGTGACAAAGTATATATAAAATGTGGGGTTTTATACACAAAACCGTGCTTATTATGAAAGCTGTGTGGTCCCTTTATATTTTTGAGGTGTTTGCTTTACAAATGTAAGGAATCCCCCATATGCATTTGACCTCTCCCCCATCCCCAGCTTTGCCTGGCGAACACTCCCAGTGGGGGTCTGTTCAGACCCAGGTACACATGTACAACAAGTGTTCATGTTGATTTCAGTAGGAGTGCTTTCCTACCACTGATTGGCTGCTTCAAACATTCAATCAATAACAACAAATGTCAGACCGAGGAGGATGATGAGGGCAGCTGCTGCAGCAGGGCTGCAACTTCTAGGTCAGGTAAGTTATTTTTGTTTTGTTTTTTTACATTTTTTAACTTTTCTTTGGGGGGTGCCAGGGACATAGTTTTATTTTGTGTACAGTTTGGTAATACAGGAAAAAATATAAATCCTTTTAGACTGGGAAAAAGAGGTTGGTCTCGAGTTGTCATGGAACAAATAATCTTGTATACTCTGTAGATCCCTGTTTGTGAATAAGCTCTCAAAACATTGGCGTGGGATAAAGTTCTGAATACACTTATTTGTGTGCAAACATTTTCTCAGATTGGCCAGCGTGTCCTAACTAAAAGCACCCATGCAATGCTTTTGTAACTGGATTATTATATTTTTTAAGCTAGCACTAAAACCATCGTGTACATTTAGATTGAAGTATTATATAGCCTTTAGCAAGGAAATATGCTGACGTGCACGCTGTAAATTGTACTATTACAATTGTGTTTTGGCCCACGTACATACTCTGCATGCTAACTATCAGTCCTTTTCCTGTGTATTATAATCCTTTTCTCATCTAATATCTATAGTAAAATTGGCATCTTATTGCTTTTTTTCAGGTAAAGGCTTTCTTAGCCCAACTCTTTTATTTCTTTGTACTATGGTTATTTTTATCTATGTGCTGTAGTGTATGACCTGAGTCAAAGGTTTTCTTATTGATGGCTTTGCTGAAACATAGTTTAATGGCAATATTTTTCAAAATGTCAACATTTTCTTTCCTTGTGGGTGGGAATGAATAAACAAATTATTTTACAAAAAGTATACATAACACTGGAGTGAATATATTTGCCTCAAGAGCTTACTGTTTACAGGGGTAACAAACACCAACAGTGGTAATTGCAGATTTACTTTAGCCAAGGGAGCCATTGATGAGAAGGTTTTGGGTCTGGATGTGGCTATAGAGGTGAGCAAAGCAGGGACAAAGGCTCGTAATATAGAGGACGTTGTGGTACATAACCCCCTACCATACATCAGTGGTGCAAAGCTCTAATCCACAAGTCCAGTCATACAAATGACTCTCTACTACACCCTGACGTCTTTTTTTATTATTATTCTTTAATTTTTTGGGGATGCGAGGGGGGCCTAAAAAAAAGTTGACAAATTCAGTTCAGCATCAAATTCCATTTAATTGCGTTCTGTGGAATTTAATTCAAATTCATATTATTCTATATTTTTAATAGTTTTATAGAATATAAAATATGGGATAATATATAGGATATGATTTATGCGACTAAAAAAATCCCAACACTATATAGTTTGAAGTTCAGATGCAGTAAGCACAATGAACACAGTTTCCAGGTATTTCCTTGTGATTTAGGTATATGTAACGATGAAATGTATTATACCGGGGGGGGGGTGTCAATCCTTAAATGAGCTCTGCCAAAACAAACACCCTCAGTATGCTGCGTTAACGTCAATGGAGTGGCAAATCACTGAATGGTAAACTGGTGAGATTGCTTCCGTGATCTGATAGTGGGAATGCTGTGTTTGGCATGAGGCCAAAATTGCAACTTTTGCCTGCATTTCAAATGAAATCCCAGGTAAGGGAAGTTTTAAAAATGTTCATATATCCTTTTTTTGGAAATCTCCCTTTAAAACCAACTGTCTGTATGTTGAGATCAAATGTTTGTGTTCCTGCTAACCTTAGCATGCAGTATAAAGTTCTCTTTGTGGTGCACTTCAGGTAGGGCCAAGTATTTTGGAATTATACAGGGCCAACAGAGACTTACATTCAGTAAAATCTCACTTGGGTTGGCGCTACATAATGCCGTCGGACTTTAACTTTTCCATCACACCTGCAAAAATCTCTGTGAGTATCCTCCGGTGAGCATTTTTTAATTCACTGTATGATATTGCAAGATATAAGGTGGTCATAGCTAGCTGCCGCCACTAGGCAATGAGTGATGATATGTGCGCATTACTGAAAGCTATTACAATGGTATCCATGTCCGTATGAAGAAGCAGTGTTCGCAGACCTGCCACACCTTAATATCGCTAACCTTGACATTTAACTCTTTGTTTCGTGATGATGTGAGGGCTGATTGTAAATTCATATGAACATGTGTAAATGCTGTGCCATATGCCGTCTAATAGTACTTCCTTTCAAGAAAATTAACTTGGATTGGATTGGCATATCATCATACTTTATTTTTTTTTTATTTGAGAAAATCTTAAAAACTGTATGAAGTAGTGGCTAGTTTTATAATTCTTGGAAAATCATTTATAATTCTTGGAAACTACTTCACACGTGGCTGTAAATTCCTCCATCATGTCTGCAAGAAAATAAACTAGGAGGTTACTCAGTATTATCCCTTTGTTGGGGTGGTGGATGTTTCCTGTTATATAGCTTGCCCATCAGGTGTGCTGGGACATCGTGGTGCAAGTTTTGATTGTTTCAACAGACCGATATCTAAGTTATTATATTATATATTATATATATTATATTAGACAATTGCAGTGGCTAAAAAAGGTAAAACAGGATGGATATCCTCAGGCCATTTTTTTGTTCCTCTCTCCTATCTAAATATATCAGTGTTGAGCCAGAATTTTACTATGTAGTGAGCCTTGTGATGTACACCGACAATTTATAAAACACATTGCTTCCTGTGTTCATGTTTTCCATATGTACAGCAGCTTATATCAATCCTACTGCATAATTTGTTAAATTTCAATAAATCTAAACTTTTTTATTGTACGTTTAAAGGGATTCATAGTTTATATGGTAATAAGATAAAATATATATTTGTAATTAGTCAATGGAAATTTCTAAAACCTATATGACTTATTTTCTGTAGAGTGATGTACATTTTCCACTTAAGTACAGTGTAGGTAAAAGAAAGTCATTTATATGAACCAATTACCTGCAGACACCTCGATAATCCATATTTAATATATACATTATACATAATTTTATTTTATGCTAGTGTGAAATTTTTCACCAGTTGTGATTTCATTTAATTCATCTGTATATTCTGTGATTTTAGGAAAGCCTCACCATTTTCAATAGAGGATAACTGATGATGTCAAATGTGCTCCAAGAATGCTGAAACAGAATCAAGTGGCTTGTTTCTTTCAGGTAATCTGTAGTGTTTCTTTAGATGCCATTATTTTGATTGTATCATATAATTCACTATAAAAAAATATAAAATGTAAAAACTTGAGAAAAATACTTTCTTTTGCTTATAAAAAATCTTTAAAAGTCTATGAAAGCTAATGAAAAAAATGCTAAATAGATTCTACTATTTGTCCTATGTTTTTTCGCTTTTTTCTGCATGTTATAGGGTAATAACGGTTTGCTATTTCAAAACCATTTTTTCAAATCCGGTAATTCAGCCCCCATTTGCTGTTTGGGACATATTTTTGAAAAATTGACACCCGAGGCTCTTTCCATGCACTGATTCTACCACCAGTCTTTGAAAAATGACCACCACAAAGACTGGTGGTAAATTTAGTGCATGGAAAGGGTGAAGACACCAGGATTTAAAATACCCTGGGGTGTTTAGTTTTTTAAAACGTATATGGTTTGATGGGGTGAAATTGAATAGGCCGGCATCAGTAGTGGCCCATGGGGGATGAAGCGCCTTCTCTTCACTATACATTTACAAAAAGCCATCTACAGTAAGCTTCTCTTGCAGGAAGAGTGTGGCAGACCCTTGGAAGAACTGTGACCGCTGCGGGGAGGCTTTGCTTCTTGTGCCCATTAAAAAATAAACAAGTTCTGAAGAAGGTCTCTGTAGGTACTGCATTCAACCATGCAAGTCAATGGAGCCCAGCTTACTAATCATTGTGATTAAGAAGAAAAAAAATCCCCAATGATGTCCCCATTCAGTTCCAACAAAATGTATAGAAAAAACATTTGACAAAGGCTGGTGGAAAAATTAGTGCATGGAAAGAGTTAAAATACCAGCATTGGAAATACGCAGATGTTTCTAGTTTTCAAACATATATGTGGTTTGATGGGATAAACTGAACTGCCCAGCTTCAAAGATGTCCCAAATAGCACATGGGGGCAGAATGACCAGATCTGTAAAAAAAAAAAACAAAGAAAAAAAACCTCCTTGTACTTATTGCTCTATAATGTGTAAAATAACAAAAACATTGGGTGTTTCTAAACTCAGGACAAATAGTTAAATCTACTTAGCAGATTTTTTTTCATTAGCTTTTGTAGATGATTAACCCCTTCGTGACAAAGGCTGATTTTATTTTTTGTACCCTTCGTGACAATGGCTGTTTTTAACATTTTGCCGGCTAATGCAATTTACCCCATGGAATCATATATTTTTGAAAACTAGACACCCCAGGGTATTTCAAATGCTGGTATTTTAACTCTTTCCATGCACTATATCTACCAACAGTTTTTGTCAAACTTTGTGGTAGTCATTTTTTTGCATTTTTTTTTTTCACACACATTTTACTTCAGGTAGGAATTAATAGTTTCTGGTATATGTCAGAAACACCCCAATATGTGTTCAGCAACATCTCCTGAGTACAGCGATACCCCACATGAATGGTTTTGCCTGGCTGTTGGGGGGGGCACATTTGAGGCATGCACATTTTTCAACGTTGAACTTTGGCGATCCACAGCCCATGCCCTATTTGGTACATCTTTGATCCGGGCCATTTCAGTGTGCCCAATAAAACCATATATTTTTGAAAACTAGACACCCCAGGGTATCTTAAATGCTGGTATTTTAACTCTTTCCATGCACACATTTTACCACCAGCATTTTTTTTTAAGTTTGCGGTAGTAATTTTTGTGTGTGTATTTTTCCCCATACACCTACTTTATGTATGAATTTACAGCTCCTGGTATATGCCGCTGTCACACGACTCCCCAATATGTGTTCAGCAACATCTCCTGATACCCCACATGCATGGGTTTGTCGTTTTTTGGGGGAACTAAAAGGCCACATTTGGGACGTGTGCATTTCTCTAAATTAGATGTGTGGTCCTCCTTCCCCCCATGTTAATTGGGACATTGTTGAACCCGGCCAATTCAATTTACCCCATCAAATCATACATTTTTTAAAAGTAGACACCCCATGGGCATTTAATACGCCAGTATTTTAACACTTTCCATGCGAGAATTGTTTTAAGCTAATGTGCTCATTTTAGGACTTGCTCACAAAAATATTTTTATATATATATATATATAATATATTTTATTTTTTGCCTTTTTTAATTTTCTTTTTACATTTTTTGGAACTTGAAGGCTCCCCTGAATTATTATTTTTATTTTATTTTTTTAAATATTTTACTAATCACACTGTGATTAGAAAGCTGGGCTTCATTGACTTGCATGGTTGAATGCAGTACCTGCATTCAACCATGCAGGTACTGCATACGGTCCTGGCACGTCAATTGTCGCTAACCCTTCGTTTTCGGGTGACGTGCCTGGACCGTCAATTGTCATTAAGATTTTTAAAGTAAAGTTGGTAAACGGCAACAAATTAACAGGTATAGAAAAGGCTTTGGTCACCATATTTTATAGTAAAGTAAATTATATGGTCTACTTGTGTGGGTTTAGTAAATGTCTTTAGCTGTAATTATTGTCTCTCAAACACCACAGAAATGTTAAAACCGCCTTTGTCACAAATAGTGCAAAGATAAGGGGTTAAAGAACAGAAATTTATTTCATACATTTTCATACATCTGTGTCCCTAAAAGTGGTTTAAGTGGCATTGAATTTAGAAATCTCATTTGTTTGTTTCAGGACTCACCTGTACCCTTCAGATATGGTGTCTAAAGCTAAACAAAGTACACACCTCTGGGAATACGTGATCGTCTTTGGAATGAAATACAAGGTAAATGTGAGGTTTGCATTTATAGCATGCTCATCTGAAATGTAAAAGCTAAAAACAGAATATCAGTTGTTGAATGTGAGCAGACAAACCATTAAAAGCCCCCGATTCATGATGATGATAGTTTTGGGTCATTCTCAGAAAGTTGTAGGTGACTAAAGAAACCTAAAATATTAAATCCTCCTCCCTATACATTCCTTTAGCATAATACTTCTGTGAAACCCTCACTGTAGTTTTTCTAAGCAGCAACATTAGAGGCGTATGAATACCACGTTCCCAGCTGCCTGAGTTTCATAGGATGCAGCCACCAGGTAAATGAATGAGTGCACCAGGGAAACAGAGGAGGTGGGGGTGCAGTTTGTTTCTATAAAGCAGTATATTCATGACTGCAACTTTAATAACCTGATGACTTCTACAGCTTGTAAGGAATTCATGCCCCCCCCCCCAATTAAAAAGAAAAGAAAAACATTGGAAACTGCACCACTTGAAAGTACCTGGGGAAAAAATATTTTCAGAACATTTTTGAGCATTAAAATACTGAGCTCATGAGTTTATTGAGGAAAACAGGACAAACTGATTTTTTTTACACTGTTGTAAACAAAATGATTTTTGAATCAATAGGAGAATTGTGGTTTGAACTGCAGTCTGTCACCTCAGGGTATCTATCTAGATTGGGGTAAAATCATTTAATTTTTTTTAAAAAAAATCCCTCTGAATCCTCACAAAATTAGGTAAAGTGATGGAAAATCCCCTCCAAGTTTATCAATTCAGGTGTCCTATATAAATTAGGTATTTCTGAAATCAGATTTTCCATACTTTCCCAGCACCAGGGAACATACTATAAGGTGTACATTTTTTGTAGAATTTTTATGCTTATGGCTTTGGGGGTTGTGAACGGGGGCAGGAGGGTTATACTGGGTAGATGTTATGCTAGGGCAATGGGATGTAAGGTTTTTAATTTTTTTTTTTTAAGTTTTTTTTATATTTAATATTTTTTATATATTTTTTTAAAAAAAATGGTTAGAGGGCCTCTTAGGGACCTCCTGAACATGTAATTAATGCCAGTTTTTTATTTTTTTTTTATTTTAATGATTATTTTTTTAAATGAATAACCGTTTTTTTTTTCCTGTTTCAGCACGGCAGGAGCGTGAGAGACATGGTTTCTCACTCCCCTCCCTGCGATCCCCCTGCACCGATCACACTGTGATCTCTATGCAGGTCCTCAGACGTGCATAGAGATCGCAGCGTCTGTGCCTCATCGGAGGACAGAATATCCCCTGCAGCAGTCACGCAACCTGGAAGGGAATGCCCAATCGCGCAGTTTAAAATGTAACAGCTTTCCGGCCTTTATGCCTTGAACTGTTACATCAGATCAGACAGCAGAAACTCGGCTTCGGCATCTCCTGTGCAGCGGCAGGGACGTGTCCCGGCGGCAGCAAGAAGTGCCGGACGTACCGGTACGTCCGTAGGGGATTGAAGGGGTTATTGACAATTGACAGGCCGGGACCGTCTTGACTTTAAACGGGTATAGAAAGTGATTTACAGTCACTTTCTTCACCCAAACAGTGTTGCTGTAATGCCACGATGTTGAGGAATGTAGCAAAACCGAGAACTGTGTCAGGGACCATGTCTGGCAGCTTCCTGGGCATCAACGTCTACCATACATTGTACGGCAGCGAACGCCCATCTTAAGAGTTGATTGCCTCCTAAGCTTCTAGGGTGTTGTGACCTGCTAAGTTGGCGGAGTTTCTTCAGACCCTCCTGTGAACTCTAGATATATATCCTAAAATTAGGCATGTTAAATTCACATGGGGTGTCTACTTTTAAAAAAAATGTATGATTTGAATTAAAGTGAAGCTTCAACAATGTCCCACAATGTTGGGGCCTCTTAGCCCCCAACAAACCCATATATGGGTGGTATCACTGTACTCGGAAGATGTTGCTGTACACATATCGGGGTGTTCCAGGACCTGTAAATTCACACCTGAAATAAAATGTGTGAAAAATAACGCAGGAAAAATAACCAAAGTTTGAAAGACTGATAGAATTAGTGCAATGAAAGAGTTAAAATACTAGCATTTGAAATACCCTGGGGTTTCTAGGCTTCAAAAATACATGGTATGATGCAGTAAATTGCAGTGGCCGGCTTCAAAGATCTTCCAAATCGCACATGGGGGCAGAATTACCAGATTTGGAAAAACTAGTTTTGAAATTGCAAAATGCTACTTGTACTTATTGCCTCATAACATGTAGAAAGCCAGCAAAAAAAAGTTTTAAACTCAAGACAAATAGTAGACTCTAGCAGTTTTTTTCATTAGTTTTTATAGAAGAGTAATATATTCTCTAAGTAAAAGTCAGTCTTTTTTCAAAATATTTAACTTTTTTTTTTTTTTTTTAGTAAATGACAAAAATAAATCTAAAGAAAGCCCTTGTCTTGAAAAAAAAAAAACATAACTTGTGTGGGTTCAGTAAACTAGCGGGAAAGAAGAAAATTACAGCTAAAACACAAGCACCGCAGATATGTTAAGCCATTGTCATGAAGGGGTTAATAAAACTGCCTCAATATACGTTTTGAAAACTTAATATGATACTAGTAATAGAATGTGGTAATAGTTCCCGTTTGTTTGATTTAGGATTAAGGGCTAGTAATACCAATATATTTCTCTCTCTCCCCACGCAGATAAACACGCTTCAATCAAAACATTACTGGATCTTGATGAAAATGCATCGACGTCAATCCAGGATGTATGATTGGATATTTTTTTGTAGACTTTTCTAAATATGAAAAATAAAAGCAAATTAAATTGTAGTTGTCTTTTCATGGCCACTGTTGCATGTTATAGGCAAGAAGAAAACGTTTCACGTTGGAAGTACAGGATAATTCAGTGGAGCTATATTAAGTATAAAGTATAAGTAACTAAATTGGAGTTGGCGAGTTGTACAATTCCAGTTATGAACAAACAGTATGAAAGGCTTGTGAAAAATTAACTGTAGCCTGTGCCATGAGTCAGCTTAGACCCACCTGGGATAGCTCACTTGTGCTGTTAATCTGTCCTGTTTAATAAAAGGTTGCTATGGCCAACATTTCAGAATTAATGAGGGGCTTCAGGAGGTGCTCAGAGACACGCGTAGTAGGGGAGTGTAAGGCAGTGTTATATGGACATATCGCCTTCCTCTTAATGATGTTGGAATATGCAATGTGATCTAAAATACAGAACCCAAAGACACAAAAAGAAGCCATGTTTCCAGATTAACATTTAATTTACAGTTTCATAGTGTGTTCATGCGTTTTTACAAGTCTCAAAGCACTGTACCAACACAACTGAGATACCTGGCTACTAATATACAAAAATATAAACTATGGGATATTCACATGACCATGGTTACTCTACAGGGTTAACCGTGGACAATATTGCAAACTCAATCTGACTTCTTTATACGTTATTTTTAAATAAAAAGCAACTTTTAAAAGCTTGCGTGTCCATATTCTGTTTTTGCTGTAGTATATAGTTCGATGACTAGTATACAATAAGAAAAGTTTTCCAGGAGAAAGTGTTGAAATGGAAGTGACCGTACGTCTGTTATGGAAACAGAGCAGTTAATGTCGGATTCTACCGATTGCGTCCAGTAAGCAGCATTGTCAATACTTTGGTCTGGGTGACATGCCCTAGGAGACAAGAGTAGCAAAACCCTCTTCCCCTGATCGTAACCAAAAAGATCACTTTTCAGTGTCCATAACATTTAATGCAAATAAAAAAATCAGGGGCTAACAAAGTTGTTATCCTGGGCATATTATAAAACACCAACAACATTCTGCAAGCTCCACATTGTGGATATAACAGCGGAATGTCCGTGGTACTCCTCACACTGGTATCAAACATCCTCTTCAGTTTGCGTGTCTTGCGAACTCACCCTAGAGATGCACAGTATCTAGCACTGCTCATCCACAAGACCGCATCGCCCCCCACTGTCAGGCTTTCCACCAGAAAACACTTTACATGTCGATCTAGGGAAGGCCTTTCACTATTAAATGTCTCAAAACAGGAATCCAGTTCCAGCTGCAAGCATGGATGCTTTATATAAAAAGCAGGGCTGCACCACAGCCATCGAGATGGGGATACCACCAACACAAAACTATTTAGAGGGTAGACGAGTGACTGCTGCTGGTGGGTGCAGGGAATGCCATGCCATGGGAACGGTAAAAAAACAAAACCGGGGGGGGGGGGTTACCACATGATTCTGGTAATAGCATACAATCTAATAGAGGCTGGCATTACCCCATGTATACATCCTTAAAACAAACTCCATCCACAAACAATGAAAGTGACACACAATTAAAATTCAGTCACAAAAAGCAGATTGTCCAACTTCAATCCCAGATCCATGCGCATTTTCTATACAGTAAAGTGACTGCCACTTCAATGCTGAAACATCCCACATCGGCAATTATTTCAGCTGAACTCTATATGCACAGATCAGCAGCTTCACCTGTAAACAAAGATGTGCATTAGAGTAAAGCACAGAAAGAACGTGATCGACATTTAATTTAAAGAAAAAAGGGGGGGGGTGTAAAACCCAATCACAGTGATCCCACTTGTTATAATTTCCACCCTCATGATCATTCTAGCCTCTTTACACAGAGCAGTAAATTACCCCCCAAACTTTATACACCTTTGAAGGAGAATTAAGGATTTGTCAGGGCCTCTCTCTTTACTCCGGCATCTTTGTACACACACAGACTACGTGTAAAATAAACTCACCTTCGCGGTTGGTACCTCTGACAGTCTAATAAACAGTTTATTAAGGCCATTGACAGGACTAAAGGAATAAATAAAGTGCGCATCCTAGAAGACAAGAGAAAGGAAAAGTTTCAACAAGGCGTAATAGGGAAGGAGTGTAATAACTGACAGAGCTGCACAACACAACGATGGCTTCCAGACTGACCATTTCTCTGGGAAGCATTTTAAACCTACACAGTACTTCTCTGCATTACGAGGGATACGTCATGTCTTTCCTTTAGTGTATTTATACAAAGAATATATGGATATTCCCTACTGAATCAAACTATTAAAGTTCTATCGAAACCACAATCTACTATAATACAAAATACGTTAAAAAGAGGAGCAGAAGATGTGTATACTGATGACATGATGCGGTAATACATTGAATTTAAAACCTGGCTATATAAATTTTATATAACCGCTGTGAATAACACTATTTGTTGCAGCCTAAATTGTTGGTGTGATGTAGATTAATTGATTTGTAAGAGTATTCCGTCCTAATGCGGTCTCTAAATGCCTTCCAGATGTCAGTAGCCAAGACTGCCTATTGTTGATACAGGCTGATATAACCCAGGCTACAAGGTATCATATTACAGTCTCTGAACCTTAATATAATACAGTACCATATTTGCTCGATTATAAGAGGAACCCCCAAAATTTGAATATTAATTTAGAAAAAGAAAAAAGCCCGACTTAAAAAAAAAAAAGAAAAAAAAAAGAAGACTATCCTAAAGGAAAAAAGGGTTATTGGTAAATATCAATTTACAGGTAAACTATTTCTTCATATTTAACCCCTTAATGAAAATACATTGTTTTCAATGGGTTTATGGACCGCCTATTGTCCTTAAGGGGTTAATAAAAACCATGATTGAGAGAAGTGTTTTTTTTTTTTATTTCCTTTTACTTGCCAACCTGCCCCCCAGTTATGCACATATGCCCCACGGCTTGCTACTCTGCCCCCGAGAGATGCCTTATTACCCCCTATTTGCCACTTTGCCCCCCAGATATGCCTTATCCCCCTATTTGCCAATCTGCCCATGATATGCCTTATCCCCCCTAAATGCCCCCCTCCCCCAACTTATCGATGCATCTGGTGTCAAGTGGGGGCAGCCGGTGGGCGTCTGCCTCCGCACAGACAACCTCTGCTGTTACCCGGGACTTCCGCCGGGGCTTCTATGACCGAGCACCAGAAGGTCACATGGCGCCAGGGGATCTGGATATTAGTCTTGTAGTTAGACCTCTTTTTGAGCATTTGCTCTGAAAAAAACCTTCTTATAAATCAAGCAAATACAGTAAAAATGTCATTCTAGACCCATCTATTAAAAGATAGAAGCCCAGCATTCCCAATGATTAAAATCTACACATCCCACATAATCTCCTGTGGAGTCTGAGATTCCTAAATGACAAGACAGTAGGTAATGATTACAGGGGAGGAGGGGTGCTCTTTGAATGTGACTATTTTTCATTTCAATGAGAGTGGGGGGGGGGGAGACTTACCAAAAATACTGGGAGCTGAAATTTGTCATTTAACACGACGGCCTGTACACTGCATGGTCCACAAAGCCTCACCACAACTTCTTTGCCAAAAAAATTTGCATGAAACACAAACAGTAATATTCCTGATCCTGTTTAAATGCAATAAGAAACCAAAGCATAAGTATCTGAAATATATACAAATAGTATATTTATATATTTAAAAACCAAAAACAAATTAATCACGCGGAAAATATTGTAATATAAAAAAAAGGGAGACAAAATGCATAAATACTGATACAACAGAAATACTACCATGAACAAGACTGGTAGACGAGGTAGCAAAGTATATTTGAAGACCTTTACAAGAACACAATGCTTGTAAATTACAATGCTTTAGATCAGGGGTTCTCAAACTGCGGCCCTCCAGCTGCTGCAGGACTACATCTCCCATAATGCTCCTTCAGCTAAGGGGCTGGCTGAGGAGTATGGGAGATGTAGTCCTGCAGCAGCTGGAGGGCCACAGTTTGAGAACCCCTGCTTTAGATTTTGAGTATTGGACATCGTGTTTAAATGCAGCCATTCATTCTTATTTTATGACATTATAGATGTTTACATCATACTGGCATGCAGGACAATGATTATTTCAAAGCTTGCTTGTTTTTTCACTGAAGTGAAATATTTTAAGTGCATGCAGCAGTGGTTAGTGAATTCATCCCCTTTAAGACTTTTACTCTTACCTTCTGGTATAAGGTAGGGAGGTTTATAGGGAAAATCCAAAGAAAAATCTGGTCCCTCGCAGAGTCTGTGACACGCGATTGGGAAAACGGGCTCCAGGATTGCCAACCGCATCTCAAAGTAGTCCCTAATTGCATCTTCCACTACTCTGGTAAGCCTATTGTCAAATAATTTAAAACAAACATTACAAAATGGAAACATTAGGATAATACAGTGTATTCAACTCATATGTAACAGGAAAGACAAATAAGCACATGAAGCAATCTCACACTTCAGGTCAAAAGATTTGCTATGTGATACTTATAACAGGGGTGAAGTTTTGGTTATACCCCCCCCTCCTTTCTAAGGCAATGCTAAACCATCATCATATGTTCTTATACACTGGCCACTTTATAGGTACACCGGGTTGGACTCCCTTTTGCCATCAGAACCGCCTTCATTCTCTGTAGCATATTTCACTTAAATTTTAAATTTCACTTAAATCCCCTTTCTTCCCCATTCTGATGCACCGTTTGAACTTCAGCAAGTTGTCTTGACCATATCTACATGCCTAAAAGCATTGAGTTGCTGCCATGTGATGTGTTTTAACAAGCAATTGACCAGGTGTACCTAATAAAGTGGCCAGTGAGTGTATATTATAAATTAAAAATATATTATAAAGATCTCACAAAATATATGTACTAGAAAAACCTTCAGCTGACAAAATCAGTGTAACACTGTGGTATGGGGGCACTAGTTGTGTTTGAGGAGGATCACCTGAATTTCCATTTAGGCATTCAAAGGTGGCACTGCAATAAACCACTGGCAGAGTAGTTTGAACACAAGTGCAGTGATCTCACCAAGCACCTACAGTTACAAGAGTCTTTAAATGGATCCCTGGTCCTGTTGCACCGATTATGATAAAGAATAATATCATAGAACGTAAGGTATCGTTCTGATCCTCGTAAATCTTAACATTTCGCATGCCATGTATTGCCCTACTCAGGGGATATTGCTAAATACAATTTCATTTTCTTTTTAGCAGTGGCACCTATCCTCTAGAAATATATTGAGCAGAATTACAAGGAAGAAAAGGGCAATGTTTTAAAAATTCTATTTCTAAGCAATAGTGTTATATGTATAACATATGGTTTCAACAAAATATTCTTATTTATGTGGTTAAGATTAAATAGAAAGGAAGAATAGGGTTGAAGAAAAACTGCAACCACAAAATGCTTTGGCCTTAAGGGGTTAAACAAAGCAACAACATTTCAAGCAACATAAAAGCATCACCATTAAACACAAAAGTATTAAGTAGTTTCATCCACCTTAACCTAAACACAGGCTTTTAACCAGCAGTGTGCATGGTTTATAGTCACTGGCAGCGGAGCCGGTACTTCACCCCATCCAAATACAGACACTTGGAGGCGGCCGGGACATCATAGCTATGACATAAGCAAGTTTATCAGTATTTTTAATCCTTCATGACCGGAGGTTTTACTCTAAGTCACCAAAGCATTTTTGCCATTATCAGATTTTTTTATTCCTTTTTCCATTTTTGGCGTACAGAAACAAATTATGTATTGTAACTTTATAAAAAGAGAATAAAATGCTTCTTTACATGCTAAACTATTCTTATTTTTGAACTTTGGGTTGCAGGAAAGGGATTTATATTATATTACATATCTATATATCTCCAGTGGGAGGGGTATAATACCCACCCATATCATACATATTAATGTTATGTAGGTCAAGCCTTGCCTTTTATGGATTTTATGAATAGAGTTATTCTAATAGTGCTAGCCTTTAGTATGAGTGTATTCATCTTCTTTTGTGACCAATGTATATATATTGTGTGACATTGTAAAGTTGTCAGATCTCCCTGCATCTGCTTGTATCCGGAATAAACTTTTACACATTCAAACAAGTCTGGTGGTCATCACAACGTTTGATTTCCACAACAGTTTTTGGCGTAGTCGGCAGGATCCCAACATCCAGGAAAACTGATCGAACCCTTCCTTGGGACTCTGTCCAGGACACACAAACCCAGCACACTATTAAGGTAAGACACCTTTTGAAATGTCCATTGTTTGTGTCTCCTGTGAGTGGTATTGTTCCCATGGAAGGCAAGATATTCCTTGTGACGGGATATTTTTACTTTGAATGTATAAACGTTAATATAAAGGTTGTATAAGGTGACCTAGGTCAGGGATATTGGAACTTGTGTGACTGAGACCCAGGTGGGTCGGGACCGGGTAATAATCAGACTGCAGCCGCCCCAAGACCCCTGCTAGCCTCTCGGGGGTTGACCAGGGTATCTTGATTGCAATGGTGGTCAGAGGAAAATTGAGAGCTGAATGAAGTAGTACATATGAGACCCCTGAGGACGGTTGAAGGACGGTCAGGTTATATTTGATAGAAGGTCCCGGGAGGAGACTGGCCGTGGTGACTTAGATGTAGTGGACTCAGAGCAAGTGCAAGTAGATAATTGTCTAATTGTAGCTGGTCCAGGAAAAATAAGTATGATTCCAAGGAAGTGGTGGTCTCAGAAAAAGGGAACCCCGGTTTAGTATTTAATTACCAGGAATTCACGTGAGGTATATGAAATTTATCGGAGCAAATTGGGAAATATCAAACTGCATTTCCCCGAGAAGGTACCTTAGATTAAATGTAATGTGAAATTGGCACATAACGCAAAAGTCTAAGAAAAATGATTAAACAAAAGTGTTTAGAATTACTGGCGCGCCTCTCTAAGAATAAAGGCGTGTATATATAAGAATGCATGTATGTATATTTTCCTTTCTAAGATGTGCACAAAGACAAATTTTGTTTGTTGCATCTTGTAACAGATGCAAACATATTATGAGTGTTTGTGAGTTGTACTTTTGTGAAAGTAAAAAAAAAAAATATATAGTGGAAGCATGGAATGGGCTGCTAGTTGTGGTGGTTGTATGAATGATTTGTAACTGGTATGATGTTATCAACAGGTAAAGAAATAGAATTGTTTGATTGCTCTATATTTGCTGTCAGATATTCATTTGAACATTCTAGGAAGTGGATGAGATTTGTAGTTATTATAAATGTGGTTTATGTAAGTGTTAAACTTGCCTATTCTGTGCATACAGGAACATTGAAAAAGACTAACTTGAACGTGATGTACGGGAAACACATATTTAAACAAAATAGGCAAAATAATATATTTGTAACTTGATAAGATATCAGTTTTTCTTTTTGTATTTTGGGAGTAAGTTTTGAAACAGGATGCCTGACAGTTGCCTTAAGAGTTTGCAATAAGCAAAGTTGTATGGAAGTAATAACACTCATTGTGTTTGTGAATACAATGTGCATTGGATAACTGCTATTGTAAAAGTTGTTTCTACTCCAATCTGCTTTACCGGTGTGTGTGATACGAATGAAGTGTGAATGAATGTTGGATAGGAACTAACATGGATATTGTTATAATGCGTGTAAAATGGATTAAGCAGATTGGATTTATATAATAGAATACATCCATATATCTTCATTGGAATAGTTCCCCAACTATATATCCATTAGGAATATTTCTTAGTACTGAATGTATGCGAGATTAGGATTGTGTTCATTAGGAAATATCAGGTTTAGGATACAACGACATCCATATCTCAAGTATATTTATGCAATGTCAGATTCTATTAGAATATTGATGGACTAACCATTATGATTTGCGTTATATCTCAACAGGGTTCTCAAGCCACAAAAGAACTCAGATCTGAAAGAAAGTTGAACGCTTGGCGACTGAGCACTTTTTAACAAGAATGTTCGCATAAAGTCATGATTTGGCCTAGTAGCTAGGGGATAAATTTAGGTTATGAATTTTTATTTCAATTCTAATTTAGTGCAGAACTGCAGTTAAGGTAAAAAGAAAATCTTTGTGGCTTCTAAATCTACAGATATAGGATTACATCCTTCTAGATTCTATCCCATGGAATTAAATTTCTAACCACTTTCTTTTTCACACTTAAATGATAATTACAAAAATCTTGTGCTTGTATTCCCTAAGTATATTTATACTTTTAGTCTATGTAATACATATGTCAATGTGTATTTAGATGTAATGCAAGGAAGTTTTGCTTTACAGAGATGTGGAAGATTGATGGAGCCGCCTACCAGCAGAAGTGGTAAATGCAAAATACAGGACACGGGCATGTGGTTCTTGAGTCTAGGACGGGGGCCGATTGGGATATGGGCAGAGCGAATGGGTTGAAAGGTTCTTATTTGCTATCAAAATCTATGTTGCATACAAGAGGAAAACTTATAAATGTCGACATCTACAGGTCAAAGCTGTACAGCCAACACTATCTGAAGAAACACGTGCTCCATATCCGGTCTAGAGACTTGGTCCTTATTAACAGTTTCCAAAGGAACCACACTGGAAATGAGAATATCTGGTATTATGTACAACACAGACTGCCGTTAAAATTTCTGAACTTGTTTCTTGGATCCATATCTCCCATTGCAAACTCGCGTCTCCCACAAAAGATTTAAAAGACGGATAGTCTCCTAGTAATTTTATATTTCAAATACTTCATTTTCCTTTTTGTTTTGTTTTATTTTATGTTGCTTATTTACATTTAGATTATATAATTAACAAGTATTTTAACACAGGGAAAAATGGGAAGTTTTAAAAAGTCTAATTATACAAAGGTTTCTTTTTGTATTTCTATCCTTTGTTATTCTATTGCAACGTTAAGAACGGAGCTCTTGCCAATAGTTATGTTGAGAACGTACAAGATGCTCCGTGTTGTGTTTGCATTCATATGCCTCATAGTTCAGACACAGGTGTTCCTTTTATACCCTACCCATTCAATAGTACCGAGTATTGTATTAATGAAAATGGTATGATTTAGAAATAAGACTAAAGTTTAACTCCCGGGTCTCCCTAAAACTCTTTATCCTCCCTTTCTGTCTTGAGGTCATAAAACTAAACTGAGCGCGTAGACAGGATATGTTCGGTCTTCTAATTCTTCAAAGAGACATGAGGAAAACGCACCAAGAATAACAAAACATTGGGGTTTTATGTTTAGAACGGATAAATGTTGAGGGAGGTATTTTTGTAGGAACTAGTAAGCGTCACAAGACTTCATGTTCAAATTCCCCTGCTTTGCAGGAATCAGGTGTCATTGTACATCTTGTTAACATTACATGGGAAGATGATGTTGGGGTATAGGTAGGTTCATGTGACATTATTGGGTGTGTGGAAATTATGCATTTCCTAGATTACCTGAGCATTGGCAAGGATCATGTTATGTGGCCTACATACTCCCTGCAATAAGACATACTAAAGAAAGAGCAATAGTTGCATTTGGGCTTCACCATATGGCTATTGAATTAATTTAAGCTACTCTGATCATTAGTGGGCTCTGGATATTGCATTTATGTTCCAGATTAAACAGGGAGTTTAATCATTTCTAGTGAAGACAGATTTACACCCTCTTACTGCTAAAATAAGTCATGTGCCACCTTGGAGTAGTGTGCATTCGTTACAGTACCCCCCCAGCACCCCAAGTCAGCCAGCCTTTGGCACATAAGCTGCTGGGCAACCTAGTTTCTTAGACTCACAGTGGCTAATACAGAAAAGTCTGAGACCATCAAGAAAACTAGTTGGGAGCTGCATATTAATCTACTGGGCAGGGAAAAAACATTGACAAACCGCCCTGGTTACATTACATAAAAAAGGAGACAATAGAAACCGATACTTACGTTTCCAAATGGCTTTCCAGCAACTTATATAAAAGCACATCATTGCTTTGCTTAGCAAACTGTAAAGCATTGGCCTGGTACTTTGATTGTATATTACAGTCTGCTCCATGTTCTATCAAGAGACGCGCAATATCAGAATTCCCTCTTTTACATGCCTAGAGAAACAAGAAAAAAAAGAAAGTGCTTTGTTATATATGGATAGGAATTTCTACACGCTATCGCAATATTTCTAGTTTGAACATTAAAAAACGGTTTCGGTCATTCAAATTTAATAGACTGCCTCCAAAAACAAGGATACCAACAGGCACATAAAATTAAACTGGTAAAGATTGTTTGCTGAAAAGCTGGATCCATATATAACAAGCTTCATGATGGAGACATCCACTACAGAATAGCCATTTAACAAAGCAGGTTCATTATTTTCACCATCATGAATATTTAAACGCTAGCAAGAAAAAAAAAACGTTTCAGTATTTTAGATTCTGTCGAATTTACCTTCATCAGTGCGGTTTCACCAGAAGCCTGCTGCACGTTGACATAAGCTCCAGCCTCCAAAAGGAGGGCCACGGTTGTAAGATAATTCTAGGGAAAAAAAAGATCCAAGGTTTTTACTTTTACAAAAGCAAAAAACACGTAAATTAGTTTTGTTAACAGTGAAAACACAAAATTCTTTCTAAATGCCTTGAGTAAACAGCGTCAACTTCACTAATCGGCCTCATTTAAAAATGCCACCATGGAAGCTCATCCATTCAACATCACTCACAATTAACCCTATGGTGACCAGCCTATAGAACATAACATTTATGGGAAATACTCTGCACGTCAGGGGACATGAGTGTTCACTTAATACTGAAATGCCTGTTGCGAATTTGTTCGCAGTAAGTTTATTGAACGTTATACAGCATTTGAAAGTCAGAAGGGGCACCACACGTGTACACACAAAAGGGTAAACAGTAACGCTTAAATATAATGCACACGCAGTGTAATTTCTATCTTTCACTATAGCGTGCGCTGTAACATCCTTTTCTATAATAGGCACGGTTTTATGTAACCCCTTTGTGACAGAGGGGTTTACCCCTCTAAGTGACCAAAGCCTTTTTGCCATTGTTATATCTTTGTTTAATCGTGATTCTTCATGTACATGTTTAAGGCAGGATAATCAAACCCCTTGGACACTTGCCATGCAGTCACTTTGCCACACATTTCTGCCAAAATTTGACGTATTTAAGATTTTGTTTGAGAAATTTACCACAATTTATCACCTGCATCCCCAGATTACAGAAATACTCCATTATCCATAGGGTATTTATTATTATTTGGACTATACAGGTCACAATACACCCTTTACAGGTTTCAAATGGGAAACTTGCAGACCACACAGTATGTTCACCTCTTTCTCCAGAATACCCCATATTTCATAGGTTTTTTGTGGTATTTGGAGATTACAAGGCATGAATGAAAACAGGGAGGGGGTATGTATTGTATGGTAGAATAAATAGCTGTGTGTAAGTGTGTGTTAACATGAATCTATGTGAAAGAGTTGTGTGTATGAGCATGAATGTGTAAGCGTGTGTTAGCATAGATATGTATGCGTGTTTGTGTGAGCATGTACGTATTTGTTGCGTTCGGGGGTTAGGACGTCACCTATAACCTGCTTGGGGGTAAAGGTGCCACTCGGGACATGTTGCTTGGTGAAGTGGTTTCTAGTTACACCCCTGCAGTGATCGCTGAAATGTGAACTTTTAGCATGGCAATCCCAATTGCAAGTTTTAGGATACCAGATACGTGCAACGAAAGAGTGCAAAGCATTCTGGATACTCCAGCCTCTAAATTGCTCCCAGATTTGGGCATAGATCTTCGATTTGTGAACCTTCTCCTTGCCCCGAGTAAAATATTAATGACCTCAGAATCCACCACATGTTCTATAGTACCTCCAATTCAGAAACCAGGCCGTTAACCAAATTCTCCGGATCTCCAACATCAGCTTCTGATACTGTAACATTAGATCTGGCCTGGGAGGTAGTGTCAAATACTGTATCTTGGGCATAAGTAGGAACATCAGGGCCAGAAGAGGGTAGTTAGTATAACCCTCGAGTTTTGTCCTGCTTTGTTTTCCTCAGCACTCTGGGAATCAAGGAAATTGGCGGGAATTTATAGGCTAGATCGTAGTCCTACGTTGTAGACATTGCCTAACAAAATACTCACTTTTTCAGCAGCATGAATTAGAGCGGTGGTCCCGTTTTTCTGCTTTGCATTAACCTTTGCTCCTTTTTTTATAAGAAGTCTGAGAAGGTCATCCTGGCCAGCGGCAGCCGCCATCATCGCAAGAGTCATTCCACTAGAATCCTGCAAGCACATTTGTACAATTTGGGCAAGATAAATAAAAATTTTAAAAAATAAAATAAACAAAGAAGGTCAAGGGTGAGATGACCATACATTACACAAAATGTTAATAATCTGTTCGTTATAAAATACATGTGCATTTTGTGAAATACTCAGAAGTTTATGATTTGATGGGTGAAACGGACTGTTGGTCCAGCACTTACCTCTTGGTCCAAATTGTACTCTTCTGAGGAATTAAGTGCAAATTTTACTGTTAGGTAGTCTCCATTCTTAACAGCATCTTTCAACGCATCTAAAAGAAACACAATTTTTACTTAGGTGAACATACAAAAAGCTGACAAACTGAGGAACCAAGAAACAATGCATTACATACTATTGGATATCGTTTCTGTTGGAAGTAGCTCATCAGACCCATCAAGGTGCTTCTGAAAGTCCTCCAGTGTCATCCATTCTAACTGTAGGTCCATCCCTAAACCCAGAATTTGGGATTTACTATCCAAGGCAGCTGGAATAATAACATAAAAATAACCTGTCAATTTCTCAAGAAATTTTTTAGAATGAGAAAATGGTTAAACATGAAATACTGTATTTGCTCGAATATAAAAGACTAGTTTTTTTTGGGGGGGAGGGTTTAGCGCAAATGCTTCGAAAAATACCCCTCGTTTTATATTCCAGGTCGTTTTATAATCCAACCTCAAATAGAGGTCGATAAACACCAAAACATCTCTATACTTCTATTCTGTGACATAAAATGTATCCTCTACCACCAGGATAGTATTGGCTGCAGACCCCAGATTCAAATATGATTTAGCATCCACAGAAAGCACTCACACCAATTATAATACCATTATACATATGTGTGTGTGTGTGTGTGTGTGTGTGTGTGTGTGTGTGTGTTGATTAAGAGCACCGGGTGAAACCGAGACATTGATGTATATATGAATAAACCACTGGATGTGAATTTTCCAAAATCCCATGACCGCTTCATAAAGGCCAAAGGTTGTGACTTGAGGTTTGTGGACAATTTCCAAGACATAAGTAAAGTAACCTGCAAACTGAGGAATCCAAAATGTAAGATTTCAGACTATTTAAAGGCAGATATGTAAATTAAATGACCACGTACGTACCGGAGTTCTCTTGCAAATGACACACCGAGTCGACCACCTCTTGATCTCCTTCAGAGGCAGTGTAAGACCATGAATCTGTTTCATCTCTTGTATTTCTTCGTTCTTTGAAAGCTGTTTTTGGCTCCTTAGGTTTGAAGTCTTCTGAAAGTCTGCAGTCCAAAGGATCTTCTTTCTTCCTAGCGCACTCTGTGATTTCATTCTTTTCTTCTGGAGATATTGTAAATCCAAATGGTGTACTTTTATGTTCCTTTGAATCTACAACGGATATTGGGGCACACTATTAAGTTAATGGTCACCACAACGCCTGAAAAATAGCACAGCCAGTCACCATTTACTACCAAAGATTAACACACTCACCAATAGTACAAAAAAAAATATGGTCTACTGCCATACCTTCACATGAATTATTATTGATGCCAACTATAGTAAAAGCACTTATGCAAACTCACTTTTTATCACCTTTGAGTCTTTTTTAACCTCCTTTTCAGAGTCATGTTTCTTCTTTGTTTTGTCTTTTACCAAGTCTGGTTTCTTGGTCTCATTCTGGCAGAAGAAAAACAATATCGTTTAAAACCAAAGAATATTTCCTAATAAACACATCACAAAAACATGAAGCATATTTTCACAAGTTTATAACACAGGTGTCTTACAACGCGGCACCATGCAAGCCCGTGGATATGGCATGTCATAGGTGTATTTTTCTCTTTTTTTTTTTAAACAAAAACTACCGTAATAAGATATGTATTAAGCAAGCACCGCCTATAAAAAAAAAATACAACAATGTTATATTAGTGTAACGGACTGCAGAATTGCTACTATATAATTTCATTTTAATATTAAGCAATTTTCAAAGAACTTCCAGGAGGACCACAGAGGTGACACATGCTAAAATCACCACCTGCTCCTGGGGCACAGTACCACTCTGCTATTTTAGTTTCACTGGGATCCTGTGGATTCCATTAAAGCTCACTAACGCGAAAGAGAATGATTATCACTCAGCATTACCAAGCTTCATCCCAGTTGTTTTACGTCATACCTCTGCTACGGAGTCTACAGATTTCCTTATCTTCTCCTCGCTGCTCAGCTTGGAAGTCTTCTGGACTGGAGCTGGGAGTTTTTCCACTGAAGGTTCCCTCACCTTCTCAACAGACTTTTGCTTTTTGTGTAGACTCTTTCTCTCTGACTGGAGGTCATCGCTGGCTATTGTCTTGCTTTCATCCCCTTTGTCAGATTTTAGTTTCTTGTGCTTCTTTTTCTTCTTTTTAATTTTTACATCATCAGATTCATCATCCATTGCTTGTAATTCCCCTAATGGTTCTTCCAGGAGATCAGGCACTGCCTCTTGACTTTTGTCTTCTACCTCTTGAGTAGGCCTGATTTTTTCATCCAATACTACATCTACACTCATATCGGTGGTTTCAGGAATAGACTCTGAAGGCACCTCATGGGCAGGACTTGGCTGCTCTGACTCAAGCGATTTATCTCTCTCCCTTTTGTGCTTTTTATCTTTGTGTTCCTCTTTACCCTTTGCTTTTGTATCTTTAGTTTCTTCTTTCTTTAATTTCTTTGACTCTTTGAAATCATCCTTCTTTTGCTTTTTGCTGGTTAAATCTTCTTTGCCCTCTGACATCCTTTTCTTGGGTTTACTTTCAGGAGACTCTAAGGGCTCAGACTCTTTGGATTTTTCTTTCGATTTTACAGACTTATTTTTTTTCTTTCTTAAATCGTCCAAAGTGTTGTCGTCCTCTTCATTACTCGACTTTTTCTTCCTCTTGTGAGGGGATGCATCTTTTATGTCACTTTGGGGCTCACTGTCCGAATCTGCCTGGAAAACATCACTCAATGATAATTTCTGCAAAGAAAAAAAAAAGGCATTGTCTAGCTGAATTTACAATTTGAATATAACATATCTATGTTCTTAAAACCAAATCGAAGTCTCGCTAAACAGCATGGAAGTTCAAGTCAGACTTTTTGTCTTAAGAGGTGTGTACAAGATGCTGGTGCCTATGCATGTAAGCTTTGGTAATTGAAATGCTGCCCTCTAAACACTAAAAATGAATATGTTAAAAATAAAGATTCTACTGTGTTGTAATACTTACAGGAGTTTCCTTCTTGGCCAGTTTTTGCTTGGCCTCTGCCTGTTGGCGTCTGAACTCAAGAAGAACCTCTCTACAATCATCAAGATGAGCCTCGGGCTCCCAGGTATCGCCATCAGCATCATATCCCTTCCACCGGACACGGTAAAGTACTTCACCCTGCAAAATAAGCCAGTGAAAGGACCAGCAATCGTTAACGTAAAGCCTCTATCACAAACCTTAACAAAAAAAAAAAGACATGCATAAAATTTCTTCTACCACATGCTAGTGCCAAGGATCAGTACCAGCAAAAGAGATCAAGGCTGTAAGCTTGCAAGATCTCTACCATCATAGCTTAACATGTTAATGCAGAGCTTGACAAATTTGTTGTGAATCTCGGCGCCAGCTAAAAAAGTTAGGAGCCAGGATTTTTTTTTTAAACTAACAGTTGGTTAGGAGGGATCTGATCATCATCAGCCCACTTACTAAACTCACAGCATTTGACCTGGAAGCACCCTGGACTTTCAGGTCAGTGCTGTTTTTTTGGGTTTTTTTTTTTTTAAATAATTTTTTTTGATATATATATTTTTTTTAACACTTTCAATGCTGATGTTCCATTGGATCACAGCATTGATTGATATTTAGTCCCCACAAGCTTGTGGGGACAAATGTTAACCCCTGCAATGCCACGAATGTGTTATAAACAATTGTGGAATTGAAGGGGTTAACGCTGCACTGTCGCTCTCATGGAGCGATCAGGCAGCAGGGGGGTGTTGGGGCTGGTCTCCACACTCATGTGGACACCAAAGAACCCTCTCCCCCTGTCCCTGAAGCTGCCTCTGGCAGCTGGGAAGCAATTGCTGGTCTATAGACCAGCCATTGCAGGGGGAGTCTCTGATGACTGCTGTAGGCTTCCATGCCTACAGGAATCATCAAAGGGCTTGTGGGGGCTCGTTTTTGCTGTTGCTGGTCTGCCTGGACTTCCAGGCAGACCACCAGCAGCAGAGCCCCTTGAAAAACGGGAATTAACCCCTAAATGCCGCGATCGCGGCATTGAAGGGGTTAACGCTGCCCTGTCGCTCTCATGGAGCGATCAGGCAGCAGGGGGATGTTGTGTCAGGTCCCCGCACTTGTGTGGGGACCCAATCAACACTGAACCCCTTTTCCTGAAGCTGCCTGTGGCAGCTGAAAACGCTATTGCAGGTTTCTCTGCAATCGCGGTTTCAGCCTACAGGATCACTCCGTGGGAGTGATCTCAGGCTCGGGGCCGGGGTCTGAGTGGCTGTGCTGTCTGCCCAGACTCCTGGGCAGACAGCAACAGCAGCGCCCCCACGTGGTGACACGGGGGCATTTTTTGTGAATGTAAGAGGCTGACAAACTCCTAGGCGCCAGGACAAAATTCTGAGTCGCCATGGCGACCTGGCGCCTGGGATTTGTCGAGCCCTGTGTTAATGTCATTATTTTGTAAAGCAAATATGCCAATGGAACAAAAATTAAGTACCAAAAAACGTAGTCTTACTTGCTTGCTTATTGCATTGATTCATTAATATAATTTTTCTCCCCCCCAATACCAGACAGGCTGACACGATTGCGTGGACTACAACTTCAACATCAAAAGCACGGAGTATGGTAAACCAGCGTTGGGTTAGCAAGGCCTCAAACAAGCCTCTCCATACACACCATGGACAGACAATCAGTCTCCGTAAGTTCTTTGTTTTTGCAGATTTAACTAGGGCTGCAACTAACGATTATTTTAATAATCGATTAATCGGCCGATTATTTTTTCGATTAATCGATTAATCGGATAAAAAAAACAATATGCAAATTTTTCGTTTATTTAAAAGAATTTAATGAACTGGATGTTAAAAAACAACTTAAAATTTACATTAACATTCTTATTTTGTTATGATGTAATAAAAAACAATATTTTCAAAGTACAAGAACCCAAACACAATATTTATGAAACAAAATAACCCCAAACATTCTGAAAAGAGGTGGACTATTACTGTTCAAGAAACTTTGCCCCAGCACTTTGCACTTTGCACCCAGCACTTTGCACCCAGCACTTTGCACCCAGCACTTTGCACCCAGCCCTGGCACTTTGCACCCAGCACTTTGCATCCAGCACTTTGCACCCAGCATTCAGCACTTTGCACCAGCACTTTGCACTTTGCACCCAGCCCTGGCACTTTGCACCCAGCACTTTGCACCCAGCCCTGGCACTTTGCACCCAGCACTGGCACTTTGCACCCAGCACTTTGCACTGTGCCCCTGCACCCAGTCTCTAACTCTGCCCTGCACCCAGCCCTGCCCCCACATTCTGCCCTGCACCCACACTCACACTCTGCCCTGCACCCACTCTGCCCTGCACCCACACTCACACCCTGCCCTGCATCCCCACCCCCACTCTGCCCTGCACCCAGTCTCCCACTCTGCTCTGCACCCACACTCACACCCTGCATCCCCACCCCCACTCTGCCCTGCACCCAGTCTCCTGCCCTGCACCCCCCACCCCCACTCTGCCCTGCACCCCCACCCCCACTCTGCCCTGCACCCACACTCACGAACCGCTCTGTGCGAATGGAGCCACTCGCACAGAGCGAACCGCTCTGTGCGAATGGAGCCACTCGCACAGAGCGAACCGCTCTGTGCGAATGGAGCCACTCGCACAGAGCGAACCGCTCTGTGCGAATGGAGCCACTCGCACAGAGCGAACCGCTCTGTGCGAATGGAGCCACTCGCACAGAGCGAACCGCTCTGTGCGAATGGAGCCACTCGCACAGAGCGAACCGCTCTGTGCGAATGGAGCCACTCGCACAGAGCGAACCGCTCTGTGCGAATGGAGCCACTCGCACAGAGCGAACCGCTCTGTGCGAATGGAGCCACTCGCACAGAGCGAACCGCTCTGTGCGAATGGAGCCACTCGCACAGAGCGAACCGCTCTGTGCGAATGGAGCCACTCGCACAGAGCGAACCGCTCTGTGCGAGTGGAGCCACTCGCACAGAGCGAACCGCTCTGTGCGAGTGGCTCCATTCGCACAGAGCGATTCGCTCTGTGCGAGTGGCTCTGTGCGATCCGTGCACATAGACATGAAGAATACTTACCTCCGGAACGCGTCACATCCGTCACGTAGCTAGAAGGCGGAGACTGCAGAGCGTGTAGCAGAAGCGGGGAACGCTCGCGGAGGTAAGTAAAAGGAGCCTAGTGCTCCAACAACGAATTGATCACTCGATTAATCGATAACGGAAATCGTTATCGATGATTTCCGTTATCGATTATTATCGATTTTATCGATTCGTTGTTTCAGCTCTAGATTTAACGTACTTCTATTATCTGCCCAGAAACTAGTGTCCCTTTAATTTGTACTCCCCCCCCCCGAATACGGAACCGCTACGGAACCGGCTGGTGCTCTAGAGATAAAGGGAACAGCATAAAGTAGATTCGCTTACTCATCCGCAGAATGAGTTACTGTTTTTGGTAAAACATGATCAGAACTTTTTTTTTTTTTTATACATAAGGATAAAACGCAGAGTATCTGAAGGGTTAATCCGCTTTACACAGGAATCACGCACATCACATGAGGGTAAACAGAGCCTCATGCCCTGGCTGGGATTGAAATTGTTTTATTATATTGTGCCAAGTAACAGGTCCCAGACACAGCTTCCATGAAATATCTTCATATGATGTGAACTAGCTCTATGATAAACAAGCCACGACAAATACACGAGCAGACGCATCATTAAAAAAAAATGAATGGGAAAAACGTCACAACATAAAACATGGGATCTCGTACCAATAGATCTGTCTCTTACGCAGCCGTTTACTGTATGGCAAACTCAAAATGATAAACCCCAAAAATAATTCAAGTTTATATAATTCATAGCTGCAGTGTGAGTAAAGCCGAGAGCTTTTTATTCTCAATCCCACGACACAGATTTACACTCCCTGCGACGCTGGACCCAAAATGGATTTCAAAGTAGGTCAGAGAAACCATATTGGAAAAATAAATCCCATGAAGTCATCGAACGCTGCGCAGATTTACGCAAAGTTCTTTTCGAGTGTGTGGATGGTAATGCTAATGTATCTAGCAAGGAAGGGGTTAACGCTGCCTTCTGTACTCCGGGACATGCACTTTAGTCTCCTGCTCACGGTTTATTGCTCATATGACAGCCGTCACAGGGGTGAGTGGAGAGAGAATCCGCATATTCCCGGGCATAGCACCCACCCAGCCGAAACTTCCACTGCAAAGGTCATTAGTCACATGAAAGGAAGGAGTTGATCGGTAATATTCAGTTCAAGGAATATACTATTTATATTTAAGGGTCACCCCATTTACCCCTCTGAGGGCCATTTCTACTCCACCAAGTACTCCGCCACCTGGTACTGGAGATCCTGGTCTGGGGCAATGATATGGGGATAGATTAGCTCAAGAAGTATTCACTAAACTGGAGGTCTGCAGAAGCACTGAACATTTCAACTACCACAAATCACTCTACCTTATGAAAGATTCAGCGGCCTGAATAACGAAGAACTCGGGGAGAACACCCAACATTTTATCGCGAGTACGACAAGAAACAGGTTGCTTTAAATATTATTTCAAATAATACATTTTCATACAGCTGCATATCAGTCGCGTGCGTGTTGTAGCTGTCGTGTAAGTCCAATTTACTAGACGAACGCCCCGATTCCTTTCTGGTGTCACCTTGTGGTAAAGAGACACTCAGAATAGCTCGGTCTTAACCACCCATTCTGAGTATTGAAAGTCTACGGGAAAGGATTTCATTCTATGGGCAATACTTCATAGGCATCAGTCATATAGAAGCAGTGAAGTCTGGGGCTCGTGGGAGGGAAGGCTCGTGAAATAACACAACAGGCAACAGTCTCCAGGTCCGCAGACAAAGGAAGTTTATAGGAACAAAATGAAATAAAATCAGCTCTGACCACGTTCCCCCGCAGTACTTCATATTTAATATACGTTGCATTTGCTCTGGAAAAAACCCCGTCTTATAATCGAGCAAATACGGTATACACACACAAGCACACCGCAGAAAGCGTTCCAGGTAAGAATTGGTTTATATTGTTTATTATTCTAGTGACAACCCAGCAATCTGAATGTTTAAGCTTTTTTAGGTTGTGCGCTGCCCCCCCATTTTGTATATTTTTTGTGCAAGATAAAATATCGTTACCAACGTTATTGTTACATTTCACTGAAATTCATTTGACTTTGGCAACGACTGAAGCAAAATGCCCTTCAAATACCGCTTTGCCTTCCCAGACAGGAAAGCAGACGATTTACAGGCGAAACCATCCTGAGCTCAACAGCCCCAGACCAAAGCCACGCCAAACAACAGGGATCGTAATGAAGGGGTAATGGGCACATGAGACCTGGGGAGCCAAAGGGCAAGCGCTGGCCCTCAAAGCTAACACTCAGATGGCAAAGCGGGTCACACTATATTTTTACATCATCATTCACGTTGAGGTGTAGAGAAATGTATCAATAGATTGTGTGGCGGACGGCGCTGTCACCGGTAACTCTCCCGTCGGTTGGTTAGCATCAGCAGTGTAGGAAGCAGCCGGGTTATGGAAGGGGTTAATATTCTCCAGGCGACTCCCTGTCGTCTGATGTCACTGTCTGACCTGCCAATGCCTCCCCCACCCAGCCCTCCTCTTATCTGCATGGGCTTCCTGATAACACGGGGTGGGAATTACCAGGGGACCGAGTACAGCCTCGGGGTCAGGGCAAAAACGGAATTCCCGAAAATAAAAGCCCCGCATAAAACCAGCGAGCGCCCCGATTAGCCTACGTGGGATTATGCTGGCCGATGGCAGAAACATACAGCTAATCCTTGCCCTGCAGCTTCCGCTAGCGTTATCCCCGCATCTCTGTCCGCGTCTGATACGAATAAATACCGGGGGGCCACGGCCGCCGCCCGCACTCCTATATCCCATGCCGCTGCAGCGCTTGAAGCCTGAGGCCCTCTCTGTTCATAGCTACGTGCCTGTGAGCAGGCCCTAGACAAGCAAGCGTATCCCCCAGACACCCTCACATGACCCGGGATTCCCTCGCTCACCCCTTCAATCTTGGAGTCTATGATACTCTCCACCTCGAAGACGTCGTCTTCGTCATCCTGCTCGCTATCCGCCGTGTCTGCCCTACCGCCTCCATCTCCTGTCTGCTGCGCAGCCGTCGCTTTCCCCGTAGACGGTTCCGGTTTGGAGCCAGCTTCCATAGTTCCACTACTGTCTCGTCCCGCAACCTCCGCCATGAAGGTTTAAGCTGGACGGAAGACAACGGGGAAAATCCTCCTGCGCCACACACCTCCTGATACGTCCCAAAGGGCTAAGCGCTCTACCAATCACCGAGTACAGGAGTAGCAGCGGATGTCGGGGATAAACCAATCGGCTTTCAGAAAGGAAGAGCTTTATTCACATGGCAAAGGACCGGGTAACCTGGTTGGCTAGGCAAATCTGCTGGCAAGAGCAGTTAAATCAATCGGCGTGTGTTGTACCATAACGCGTACATTTTTGTAAAGGTAAATTCAGGCAATGTCTGAATTGGAGCCCGGAACTGCGCATGCGAGCTTGTGCAGGAGACACCATTTTTATTAAGGGCAAGAAAGTTTCCGCTGCAGATCTACCGTGGAAAAATTCTGTTTGCGTAGTAATGATTTCCAGTCAGGATGTGGTCTCTTTGCATGTACCGCCAGTTTTTTTGAAGCTATAAATCCCACGATTCCCATTTACATTATTTTCGTATTCAGTGTAAATTTCAAGGGAGCTGAGGAAATTGGCAAAAAAAAGCACATTTTTATGATATATATTGACTCAACCACGATTCCCCTTTTATTTCCAGGTCAGGTTGGCTTTCTTTTGATACCACTTTTTAATTTTTAAAAAGCCACCGTTTTTTGCGCTTTTGCGTTAATTGTAGATGAGTTGGCCAAAATATGAAATATATTCATGAAATTGTCTTGAGTATGGGAAATACCTGATATATCTCCGGGAGAGTAGCATGCCCCGCTCCCCACCCATTTCCCCCTTAATGGGGGGGGGTGTCTGTGACATCAGCGGGAAAGCACACAACATCAGCAGGAAAGCCCCTGACATCAGCGGGTAGTCCTGTCCGCGTCCCGAAAAGGGGGCTTTGGGTAGCTGGAGCCGAAAAGCTGATGTGTTAGAATTACTATAACTGGTTTGTAATGTAATCAAGAACAAAAACAAATGAATAACCCACAAAAAAATGTATTAGTCAAAAGCAGACAGCTCGGTATTTCAGTAGGAACCTTTAGTCTCTTGTAATCCAGCCATTTGGCCACCATGTTAGCCATTATTATGTTCATTTAGTTTTTTCGGAAATAGCTTTCATGTTGGATAGCATGTTTTGCGCAGGTTTTGTTTTAGTACACAAAAACTCGCTGCATCTCCACCTAACGGAACCTAACCTATGCCTGGGAACTCTCTTGGTTTTCCCCAGAGGCTCCAGGCAGGGCCGGACTGGGACTGAAAAGCAGCCCTGGAAAAATTTGGAGACCAGCCCCATATTGTTTATCTCACGGTGAAGCTCTTATACCCACACGCACCCCTTATACATACCCGAGTCACACTATGTGCCATTCTTTTTATCTCATTATTTGTATTAAAATGCCAGAAAGCAAAAGTGTTAAAAGGCCCTAATAAATGAAATACATTACACATAATGGGATCAAAACATTTAAGACTGCGAACATTTTTAGATGAAAGAGTTCCATTTTATTCAGTGGAACAAAACACTGATCACATTATTCTTCACGATATTCTGGTAAGAAACTTTTATTTCTTTATTAATTCATGTAGACTATTTTTTTCCATATTTAATAAAAGCTATGATTGAGACATGTTTGGTTTTTATTTCCTTTCATTTGACAACCTACCCCCGAGTTATGCACCTCTGCCCCCTGATATGCCTTCTAACCCCCTATATGCCACTTTGCCTCCAGAAATGCCTTATACCCCCTATATGCCACTCTGTCCCATGATATGCCTTCTAACCCCCTATATGCCACTCTGCCATATAGGGGGTTAAAAGGCATATCATGGGACAGAGTGGCATATAGTGGGTATAAGGCATTCATGGAGGCAGAGTGGCATGAAGGGGGTTAAAAGGCATATCATGGGGCACTCTGCCTCCAGAAAAGCCTTATGCCCCCCTATATGCCTCTCTGCCTCCCTGATATGCTTTATACCCTCCTATATGCCACTCTGCCCATAATATGCCTTTTAATCCCCTATATGCCACTCTGCCTCCAGAAATGCCTTATACCCCCCATATGCCACTCTGCCTCCCTGATATGCCTCAACCCTCCTATATGCCCCTCTGCCCCGTGATATGCCTTTTAACACCCTTTTTTGCCACTCCACCTCCAGATATGCCTTTTGACCCCCTATATGTCACTCTGCATCCAGAAATGCCTTATACCCTATATGCCACTCTGTCCCATGATATGCCTTCTAACCTCCTATATGCCACTCTGCCATATAGGGGGTTAAAAGGCATATCATGGGACAGAGTGGCATATAGGGGGGTATAAGGCATTTCTGTAGTCAGAGTGGCATAAAGGGGGTTAAAAGGCATATCATGGGGCACTCTGCCTACAGAAAAGCCTTATGCCCCCTATATGCCACTCTGCCTCCCCAATATGCTTTATGCCGTCCTATATGCCCCTCTGCCCCATGACATCCCTTTTAACTCCCTTTATGCCACTCTGCCTCCAGATATGCCGTTGACCCCCTATATGTCACTCTGCATCCAGAAATGCCTTATACCCCTATATGCCACTCTGGCATATAGGGGGTTAAAAGGCATATCATGGGACAGAGTGGCATATAGGGGGGTATAAGGCATTTCTGGAGGCAGAGTGGCATAAAGGGGGTGAAAAGGCATATCATGGGGCACTCTGCCTCCAGAAAAGCCTTATACCCCCCTATATGCCACTCTGCCTCCCTGATATGCCTCAACCCTCCTATATGCCACTCTGTCCCATGATATGCCTTCTAACCCCCTATATGCCACTCTGCCATATAGGAGGTTAAAAGGCATATCGTGGGACATTTTTGTTTACTTTATATGGCAAGCCGACCCAGCTTGCCATATTAAATAAAAAATAATATATGCCACTCTGTCCCATGATATGCCTTCTAACCCCCTATATGCCACTCTGCCATATAGGGGGTTAAAAGGCATATCATGGGACAGAGTGGCATATAGGGGGTATAAGGCATTTCTGGAGGCAGAGTGGCATGAAGGGGGTTAAAAGGCATATCATGGGACATTCTGCCTCCAGAAAAGCCTTATGCCCCCTATATGCCACTCTGCCTCCCCGATATGCTTTATACCCTCCTATATGCTCCTCTGCCCCATGATATACCTTTTAACCCCCTTTATGCCACTCTGCCTCCAGATATGCCTTTTGACCCCCTATATGTCACTCTGCATCCAGAAATGCCTTATACCCCTATATGCAACTCTGGCATATAGGGGGTTAAAAGGCATATCATGGGACAGAGTGGCATATAGGGGGGTATAAGGCATTTCTGGAGGCAGAGTGGCATATAGGGGGACACACTTACATACACACACATGCCGATTTTTTTGTTTTTAACAAATACAAAAAACATACAATACAAAAAATACATTATTTTACTCACCTTCTACTTCTCTTGACTTCCTGGTAGCTGCACACTGTTCTCCTCTATGCTGACAGCCAGGATGCCACTGACCTGACATCCGGTGCTGCAGCAGTCTGAGCGCGAGGGGGCGGAGCTTCCGCCTCACGCTGCTCCCATCACTATGCAGCCATCAGGCTGCTGGGAATGTAATCTAAACGGCCGGTGCGTGCTGATGCCGCCGGCCGGAGCTACTTTGCTACTTTAACACTTTTTTTTTTAATTTATATGGTAAGCTGGATCGGCTCGCCATATAAAGTAAAAAAAAAAAGTATTAAAGCAGAGGCGGCCGGCGGCATCAGCACGCACCGGCCGTTCAGATTACATTCCCAGCAATCTGATGGCCGCATAGTGATGGGAGCAGCGTGAGGGGTGAAAGGTCAGTGCGAGGGGGCGGAGCTTTCACCCCTCACGCTGCTCCCATCACTAGACGGCCATCGCACACGGCTGCTGGGTGCTGATGCCGGCCGGCCGCATCAGCACCCAGCGGCCGCTTTGATTATATTTCGGGCAGCCTGGGGGGCAGCTCAGCGGCTGTCTTCATGGCCGCCCAGCCCACGGACCTTCCGGCCCACCGGGAAATTTCCCGGTATCCCGGTGGGCCAGTCCGGCCCTGGCTCCAGGTGAAGCTCCGCTTCTCTGGGTCACTGCGGGGAAGCTCCTGGTTGCAGGAATGGGGTTGCAGCACACCCCATTCCATGCCCACTTCCTCTCTAAAAATGGCGTGTGTCTTGTGAAGTCTCACCCGCATCATGCAAGAGGGGGGGTCTGGGTAGAGAGTTCCCGTGTATGCTCACATGTATTGGTCACTATATGGTTATGGAAACCATAGGGCATACTGCACAACTCATCTCACTTTAGGGCCAAACTGGAACTTAAAATAGTCCCGTGCACTTTAAAGCACACATGTACCCCCTACTTACTCTTATCGTTGCCTAAGTCCCACCAACTACACACCATATTTGCTTGATAATAAGACGACCCCCCAAAATCTGAATATTTCAGAAAAAAAGAAAAAGCTTGAATATAAGGCGACCCTATAGGGAAATACCGTATTTGCTCGATTATAAGACAAGGTTTTTTAACACCGGGGAATTCTCTCTGACAGCCGGGGAAGGTCTGCGCGATGGACGCAGACAACCCCTGCTTCTAACCGCACCGGTCAGTTTTTTTTTGGGGGGGGGTTAAATGGGGGGCCTAAGGTATTTCTGTAGGCAGAGTGCTCTAAGAAATGCCTTTTAACCCCCTTAATGCCACTCTGCCTCCAGAAATGCCTTTTAACCCTCTATACGCCACTCTGCCTCCTGAAATGCCTTATACCTCCCTATATGCCACTCTTCCCCATAATATGCCTTTTAACCCCCTAAATGCCAGAGTGGGCTATAGGGGTATAAGGCATTTCTGGAGGCAGAGTGGCACATAGGGGGTCAAAAGGAATATCATGGGGCACAGTGGCATATAGAGGGTTAAAAGGCATATCATGCGTCACAGTGGCATTTATTAAAAAAAATAGTTTACAGGAATTAACATTTACTGGTAAAACTTTTTTCCTATAGGGTCGTCTTATATTCAGGCTTTTTCTTTTTTTCCTAAATTAATATTCAGATTTTGGGGGGGGTCTTCTTATAATCAGGGTCGTCTTATAATCGAGCAAATACAGTAGTAAATATTAATTCATTTAAAGTTTTTTTTCATATTTAATATTGAGAACAATATTTTTTTGGTTTTATTTCCTTGTATTTGCCAACCTGCCCCCCCCCAGTTATGCACATCTGCCCCCAGGCTTGCCACTCTGCCCCCAGAGATGCCTTATACCCCCTATATGCCATTCTGCCTCCCTGATATTCCCTATACCCCCCTATATGCCACTCTGCCCCATGATATGCCTTTTAACTCCCTATGTGCCACTCAGTAGTGGTGGTTGTCTGTGTCCATCGAGCAGAGTTAGCCGGCTGCCAGAGAAGAGAATTCCCTGCAGTGCTGCGGGGATTCTGGATCTTAGTCCCTTAGTCAGATCCTATTTGAGGTCTGGTTATAAGACCACCTCTATTATAAGAGGGGTATTTTTCATTTGCTCTGAAAAAAAACTTGTCTTATAATCGAGCAAATACGGGATATATATATATATATATATATATATATATATATATATATATATATATATATTATAATGTAAATGGGTTAAGCCGTATTGCTTCAGACCTGATGAAGAGAGGATAACTCTCCAAAGCTTGTTTTTTAAATATTATGTTAGTCCAGTAAAAAAGGTATCACCGCATACTCTGCAATACTCCTTTCTCATTTTTGTCCATTTTGTTTTAAATCTCCTTTTTATACACAAAATGGACATAAATAAGAACAAAAAAGGCGAGTTAGAGTTAGTTATTGGGTCACGGAACACTTTCAGCAATCATCCTGTAATATGAGTGAATGTGAATAGAGAGAGAGGGTTACAGCTGTATTATTATTATTATTATTATTTATTGGTTTATATAGCACCATCAAATTCTGTAGCGCTGTACAATGGGTAGACAGGACACAACAAGTGGTAAGTAACATAACAAATTGACTAACAGACAACAGGTGAGGAGGGCCCTGCTCAAACGAGCTTACAGTCTATTGTTATTGTGCCATTGATGTGGCCCCTAAGGAAGCCGATTGGAACAAAAAACATGGGGTGTCTTTTGACACCAAAATGTAGGCAATATTAGCCTGGTAACTATGGGACTGAGCTGAGATCTAGCCTCATCATCTTACACACAACTGCAAAGCTTGATTATTGAGGCTAGATCAGGCTTATCTTTGGTTTAGCCATTACTTATAACCGATTGTTCAGCCTGCATGTGGATTCCAACATAGGTGTAGACATTGTGTGGCTGCACGATCCACTGTAACACGGGATCATGAGAGCACTGCATCCATTAAGCAGCCACACGCAGTCAGCTATATTTTTTAAAGTGATCGCGTGTTGCCTCCTGCTGGATACTGGAATATATGGCTCTGTGCAGTGGCAGAACTAGTGAGTTAAGTCCTCAGGGACACCCCAATTATTATCGCAATAACACAATTATGAAAACATGGGGGAAAATAAATTTGGTTAAAAAAATAAATATATAAAATTTGTGAATAAATATTTTTTCCTTAGCAAACTTGAAAAAGTTGTGAGATCAATTCATTAAGTTAAGAATTGCAAAGTTGGAATAGCCAAGTTGGAATAACAATGTGCCTATAATTTATCACCATTATTTCCATTTCTACTAGATCACCTACAGATACCTACATACTGTATCATCTACCCTTTACTACATCGCTTACACCAGCCTTACATCACCTTACTATAGACTCCTTTACAGCCCTAGGGTGCGTGTTCTTAATTCATTATGCTGTTTGTCCATAGAGCAGCAAAAAATGACATGTAGTAATATTAAATACCCATTTACACAAACTCCCTGCTTGTAATCTCAGCACCAGCCCCTGTATTATATCACACCAGCCCCCCCCCATATCCCCTTCAACCCGGTTGTTCTCTCAAAAGCCCTGTCATGTCCCCACTAGCCTCTATAATACCCCCACCACTTGCCTACCTTTTACCACCGGGTGGTGCGACTTTCCACAGTGGCCTAGTGGATCGGTAAGGTTGTATCAGAAGATAACTTCTAATACAGCCAGGCTGTACCTGCCGTGGATTAACATGTCTGCTGGGCATTTAAGTGGGGTGGTGAACGGACATCCCATGATCTCCCACACCGGCCACATTGAGGGGTGTAGGCTGCTTGTTTTCAACTGCGTGCAGGGGCTGTTGGGCACCGACCCACTGGGCATTTGCAGCTGTGATCAATCCGAGCCTGTCCCACTACATAACACACTTATCTCTTGGGATACAATTTAGGGTAGGAACAAATAAAATTAATAGTAAAAAAGCCATATTATACTACAGAAATACAATTTAGGGGGGAAAAAAGACATTTTAAGTACATGCCGGCTTCGTATTGATGAATGTGATTGTGATGCAAGAACAAAAGTTTAAATACGGTGTATTTGTAGTCTCTAATTCATTTGTGAGAGATGAAATAACACCACCCTAGTTACTGGAAGAAAAAAGTAAAAAAATACACAAAAAATTCTTGGACTACTTATTAGAGAAAAAAAAAAGATTTTATGACTAAACTAGTCAAAACTTTTCCTGCCCTTATTTTCTGGGCAGGAAATAAACAGCAACTGCAATATATGTGAATACTGCAATAACACAAATTTTGTGAAATAGCGATGAAATGGCTGCAAAGAAAAATGTTAAAATTACCCAATTACTGGTACAATCCAACACAGCTGGCGCCGCAAAAGATATTTGTGCCAATTGAAGCACAGATCTCCTCATTGCGCATCTGCCGGTCAGTACCACACTGGATATGACATTATATCTGGCACAGTGCTAACCGGCGACATGCAGAGCAAGACGGCATGCAAGACTGACTCAGGGGACAGGGAAGTGAGGGGAGAAATATGAAAGTGGGTGTGTTAAGGGGAGAATATGATGATGGGTAAATAATGCTGGGTGGGTATGGAGATGAGTAGACGTTTTGTTAGGGGTCATGAAGATGGATGTCATGATTGACTCATGGAATATAGTGAATGCATGGAAGGGTAACCCAGCAGAGGTTGTTAGTTTCTTTGTTTAAGCATTCAATGAGTTAATCTGAGGTTGATTTAAATGTGTTTCTTTGTGCATGCCCTCTGTATCTGTTCTGGCAAGAGGTGTCATCTTCCCAAAGGACCCCTGTGGTGATTCATGGCCTTACAGATAAGAACCCTGAGTTATAGGAATTCCATGCCTATCTTAAGTGGAGGGGTTTCCATCACCTTTACCCCACCATAACTTATTGGCACATCAAAGATGGGAACCAGTTCTTGGAAAAGGTGTCATATAATTGGACATGTGGTCAGAGGGTTGTTTTCTTGAAACAGAGCCTGATTTAGTGGCAATGCAGCGACCTCAAAGCAGAACTCCATGATATACTCTGATCGGAACAACATCATAAGAAACCGTCTGGACTTACAGAGTTCCTACAGGCCGGCTTATTGGAGAAACTCGTGAGTGAGGGTCCTGTGTTTAAGTCCCATTGTTTTTAAGAACTGTTTGCTGTTTTATTTTTCTTTTGTATGTCTTGTTTTTTGTAATTCTGGCACTGTGTAATATTTGTCTTTTTGTTATTAAAATATTCATAATCCAAGTCTGTCTTTGGGCTCTAGTATTGATATCCACAAACCCACAAGAGAGGATAACACGTTACCGTATTGTTATTAAGTTCTACAGGATATATATATATATATGTTGTTTGCCCAGGGTACAGGATATATATATATATGTTGTTTGCCCGGGGTGGGTTGATATATATATTTATATATAAGAGAGAGAGAGAGATGTTCTAATTCGGATTTCTCATAAATCCGGTCTCAAAATCGTGAGTGGTGGCAGACTACCTGGGGAGATACAGGCAGGATTTGGGGGTTAATTTGGTATAACTGATGCCTTGTTAAGGGGTGAAGTTAGTAAATCCAGAGGCCTGGTGCTATTAACCCCTTCATGCCCACGCCCTCCACACAGTCACAGTTGGGCAAGTAGTCCTGACCGTGACAATGGAGGGGGAAGAATTTGATGTTATATGGGGTTTTAATGTTAGGGGATGGAAATTTTGGTTATCAGGGCAGTAAATGAATTATGGTGTCGGGTGTATGATTATAATCAGGGGCAGCTCTACACACACACACACATGTGCTCACGCCAACATTTACACATACATACATACACCGACATCTTACACATAAATACACAAGTTGATGGACATTGGCGTAACCTTCATTGACGTTTTATTTAACCCCTTATCAACCAGTGACGTGCCTGGAATGTCATGGCATTAAATAAGTTTAGAAAGTGATCTAAGATTGCCTTCTTTACTTAAACGCTGTTGCTGTAATGCCTTGATGTTGAGGCATTCAGCAACGTTGTAACGTTCTCCATTGGCTCTGTGTGGCCCCTCCCCGTACATCCGCCATATACTGTATTGTGGCAGACGCCTGATTTAAAAGAGCTTAGGAGGACATCAACGTTTGTCTCCTAAGCTTAAACGGTGTCGCTGAAATGCCTTCATAGCGAAAACCCACCCCAGGGCTCACTGTGACTGCTCCGGAGAGGGGTCACAAGCACCACTGCAAGATGGTGGTGCCCTTTAAAAAATAAACACATTTCCAAGAGGGTGTCTCCAGAAACTCCTGAGAGCTCTAGGCTCTGCATTCAACCATGCAAGTCAATAGAGTCCACATTTCTAATCACAATGTGATTAGTGAAAAATAGTTAAAAATAAAAGGTTAAAAAAAGTGATAACATTTAAAAATAAAATTAAAAAAAGTTTATTTTTATGAGCAAGTGCCAAAAATAGTGCTGTATCTTCCCAAAGTCCTGGCTTGTAATAAGTACTAGCATTTTAAATACCTATGGGGTGTCTCGCTTTAAGAAATGTATGGTTTAATAAGGGGAAAATTGAATTGGCCGGGTTCAAAATGTCCCAATTAGGACATGGGCACCGACTAACCCAAACAACCAGACAACCAATACATGGATGGAACCCTGTAGATGTTGCTGAACAGATATTCAGGTGTCGTTTGTCAGTGACATTTACCCGTAGGGCTGTAAATTCATACCTAAAGTGAAATTAGTATGTATGTGAAAAAAACCCACATAAAATGACTACCACAAACTCAAAGGCTGGTGGTAGAATTAATGGAAAGAGTTTAAATACCACCATATAAAATACCATTGGGTGTCTAGTTTAAAAAATATATATGGTTTGATGGGGTAAATTAAATTGGCCTTGTTTAAAGATGGGACATGGGGACAGGAATACCATATTTGACAAAAATGGTTTTAAAATGGCAACATGTTATATGTATTTCCCTATAACAAAAACAAAGAAAAAACCCCCCAAAACATTGGGTATTTCTAAATTCAGGACAAATTTCATTAGATTTTATAGATGAGTAAAATATTTTTTCAAATAAAAGTCAGAAAAGGGGTTTTTTTTTTCCAAATTTTCACCATATTTTATTATTTTTTTTATAATATATATTCTGAAAAAAACAAACCAATATATAACTTGTGTGGGTACACTAAATGAGAGAGAGGCAGTGGCGGAACTACTGGGGTCGCGACTGCGACCGGGCCCTGTCGTTTTCAGCAACTGCTCGGCGTCCTTCTGTCTCCTCTGCTCCCTGACGCCACCCAACTGCAGTGATGGGAACGTCATATGCCGACGCCCAGCAGTGAAGCCACGCGCACCGCGGCAGAGAAGCGAGACAGAGGTCTCGCACTCCCACCACAGGACTTTAACACGGTAAGTAAACTACAGAGGGGGGTAGGGAGAGGGTAGATAGTGAGAAGGGGATATGGAGAGGGTAGATAGTGAGAAGGGGGCAGTGTAGATGGTGAGAAGGGGGGTAGGGAGAGGGTAGATGGTGAGAAGGGGGGTAGGGAGAGGGTAGATGGTGTGAGAGGGGGTAGACAGTGTGAGAAGGGGGTAAATAGTGTGAGAAGGGGGAGAGGGGTAGATAGTGTGAGAAGGGGGTTAGAGGGGGTAGATAGTGTGAGAAGAGGGGCAAAGGGGGGATAAAAAGTAAGAAAGGGGGGTAGTAAGCATATTGAAATAAAGAATGAGAATTAATGAATTAATATGTGGATGAATTGAGTGTTATTTATAGCTAACCCCCAAAAATAGTTGTTTATAAATCATAATTTTTTTTATTAAAGGGAGGGATGCTTAATAAACAATGTTGATTAATGCTTGTCCTTTATGTTTGCAGAACCACACCATAAATGGCTGCGACGCGTGACTTTTTCCTATCCTGAATGCTGCATTGTTTAAGATAAAGTAAGTTGAAAAAGTTAAGAGATACGATTCAATATGTAATTTTGATTCTCACACCGGGGGTCCTGAGGCTTCTAGTTACGCCCCTGGAGAGAGGAAAATTACAGCTAAACACGAGCACCCCACAAATGTTAAAACTGATTAAAAAATTAGTCCAAAGTACTTCAAATGTCAATGTATAGAATGAAATATTGACTAAATACATAACTTCATAGATTGCATTCATACTTGTAATATAGTAAAACATGGCGATACAATTTTATTAGCCATGACAGAGAAAGAGGCTATGCCAAAATTATCTTGAAACAATTTCAGGTTTACATTTGCAGAAGCATTCAGCGCACACATACTTTTGTAACAGGAACAAAAAGTGCACAACATTTGATTTCTACAAACACCAACAACTAAAAATGAGAGGAAATATTGCATACTGGTGTATTTTTTCTTTTCATTAACATTTTGATTAAGGGGGTGGTTTTGAGATCAGTGACCCATAATAGCCATGTACCTGTGTTCAATATGTGTGTGTTTTTATGAATATGGAGGTGAGTTAAGGTAAGGGTGTGATGATGGGTAAATAAGGCTGGAGATGATAAGTTATGTTAGAGGTCATGAAGATGGACTGGGAAGAATGTGATACAATACAGGGTGATGATGGTAGGTGATAATGATTGTGGGGGGATAATGAATGTGGTGGGGGCAGTAAATGAATAATTGAGTGTGTGTGTGTTTGTGTACATATAGTCTGTTTGTAGCACAAGCGTGTATGTATGTGTATTAGTGTTTAAAATGTGTGCCAGTATGTATGTTACTGAGGAGGGCTCAAGGGGGTGATGGTGCAACTTGGTTTTGCTTGCAACCTAATGATCTTTGCTCCTCAATCTTTTTGTGCCTTTTCTGAAACATATCTTTGTGATGTGCTGCCTTGGGTGGCCAATGCTGCTAAAATAAGCTTCCAAATTAAAAACAGGAGCACACTAAGGATCTATGAGAGAGCAAGTGGAGATCTTTGCTCAAAGTGAAAGGGACTAAAGGGTATTTTTTTTTTTAAAGACTATGCTAGCTATAGGCAAATTGTATATAGCAGATTTGTCTCTTACAAAACCTCTTACATTACTGCTGGGTAAAGGTCAGAAGACAGATCTATAGGTTCAATCCTTAGTAACAGTTTTGTTGCAGAATCCCAGTCTTTCCCCAGACCAAGTCGTGGGCAAATGCCTGGATATTGTTGCTCTGCTTTCCTTGCCCATTTGATGGCTTTGTTGATATTTGGGTAGAATTCACTATGTAAAAAAAATGAAACAAAAGAGAACACTTACATAATAATGCAATTGCACAGTCACAATGTATTATATTAGGAATAACATAGATTGCACATAAATGCTCTATCATGCAAAAATTGGTCTTGTATCCTCCCAAAAATCATAACATGGAAAGAGTTAAAATAGCAGCATTTGAAATACCCTAGGGTGTCTAGTTTTCATAAATATATGGTTTGATTAGTTTAAATTGAATTGTCTGGTTTCAAATGTGTTCCAAATAGGGCACAGGCAGAAACTACCGAGATGTCAAAGTTAAAATATATATATATATATATATATATATATATGCACCTCCCAAATGTGACATTTCAGCCCCCAGACAAACCAATGCATAGGTGATATCAATGTTCCGGAACACATATTGGAGTTATTGTTTAACAGTGACATATACCAGGAGCAATAAATTCATACCTGAAAATGCCAAAAAATTGCTACCACAAACTCTGAAAAAAACTGGTGGTAAAATTACTGCATGTAAAGTATTAAACTACTAGCATTTGAAATGCCCTGGGGTGTCTAGTTTTCAAAACTATTTGGTTTCATTACGTAAGCTGAATTGTCCAGATGTCCAACATTGCCCAACACTGAAAAATGCGCACCTTCCAAATGTGGCCCTTTGGCCCTCAAACAACCTCACAGGAGATGCTCCTGAACACATAGTGGGGTGTTTGTCAGTGGCATATACCAGGAGCTGTAGACTCATACCTGAAGTACAATGTGTGTTACTACCACAAAGTTTGACAAAGGCTGGTAGTATAATTAGTGAATAAAAAAAGTTGTTTGGATGTTTGGATGGGGGCAAATTGAATTAACTGCTTCAAATATGTCCCATATAGGACATGGAGGGTAGAATATGCAATATGCCATCATACTTATTGCCCTGTAATAAAAACAAAACATAAAAACAAAAGATTTTTCAAATAAAATTCAGACATTAAGTGTTTTTTTTTTCTTCAAATTTTTCACCATATTTTATATATATATATCTATATATATATATATTTTTTTACAGTAAATTAGATAATAATGGTATTTAAAGAAAGCCCCTATTGTCCTGAAAAAACAGAGGACACATTTTAGTCGTTGTCAAGATTGAACAGAACTGTTAAACTACACAAAAAAGTATTCATATCAGGTTAAATAAAATTCAGATGAATAGCGTACCTTGTAGTGGAGGAGTCATCCATTTTCATCAATGACTTAAACGTGACCAAATGAATCAATCCGTAGTTGCGTATTGCTTGCAGCACCAGAAGAGTAGCAATTAGTTTTTGAACCTCATCTTTTCCTTTGATCCCTTGGAGAGAAAAATGTCAAGAAAAGTGTCAAAACATTAGTTATAGTAATAAAACAATCATACACGTCAGGTTTTTCAAAACAAGACTCTAGACAGAATCTCTCCTAAATCGTTATGACGTCATCCCCATTGCTGAACATATTCTCTGGATTTCCCTACATTGTTCTATCACACATTTATTCTATCTCCAAATGCTTGCTTAAAATCAACGTGGCCAGAAACATACGATCTACCCTCATATGGCCTACACTGCACCTAATTAATCTTCACCCAAGCAGTTCATCACAATCTGCCTCATTTCCCCTGTACATCCTAACACACCATAAGCTTACAAGAGAAGGGCCTTCTCCTCGTTATCATAACAACATTAAGGACTCTATAAATAAAATTAAATAATAATAATCATGGCTCAAGTAAGGTTTGATGTGTTGCAACAGGCAGAAAATGTGTCAACTAGATGGGACAAACACGTTTATCTACCAACAAATTCTATGTTATCTATACACGAAAACTTACCAAGAGAGCAGATGCCTTTTTTGTATAGGAAAACATCAGTCAAGAAAGGTACATCAATATGTAGAAGTTTGCCAAGAGCAGGTGTCAACAACCAGAATCCCTCCTATGAGCATAGAAATATAACCCATTATATTATTAGTAGAGTGCCTACTAACAGGATCCTTGCATTTAGCTACTACAAGGCTCACCCTAGAGTGGTATCATATACTATATTATATTTACACTATATGGACAAAAGTATTGGGACATCTGACCATTACACCAACAGGGACTTTTATAACATCACATTCTAAATACATAGACATTAATATGTAGTAGGCTCCCCCTTTGCAACTATAAAAGCTTCCACTCTTCTGGGAAGACTTTCCACAATATTTAGGAGTTTTTCTGTAGGGATTTGTCCATATTCATCCAGTAGGGCATTTGTGAGTTCAGGCACTGATGTTGGACGAGAAGGCCTGGCTTGCAATCTCCGTTCCACTTCATCCCGAAGGTGTTCAAAGGGGTTGAGTTCTTCCACACACCAAGATCATCCAACCATTTCTTTACGGACCTTGCTTTGTAAACTGGGGTACAGTCATGCTGGAATAGAAAAGGGCCTTCCCCAAACCGTTCCAACAAAGTTGGAAGCATAGCATTTTCATGTCTTGGTATGCTGAAGCATTAAGATTTCCCTTCACTGGAAGTAAGGGGTGGAATCCTAAAAAAACAGCCCCAGACCAATATCCACCAATGTATTGTCCACCAAACTTTACAGTTGGCACAATGCAGTCAGGAAGGTAATGTGCTCCTGACACCCGCCAAACCCAGACCTGCCACCAGATTGCTGAACAGAGAAGCGTGATTTGTCACTCCACAGAACGCGTTTCCACTGCTCCAGAGTCCAGTGGCGGCGTGCTTTACACCACCCGATCTGACAATTGGCAATGTGAGGCTTGCGTCAGCTGCTTGGCCATGGAAACCCATCTCATGAAGCTCCTGCTGCAGAGTTTTTGTGCTGCTATTAATGCCTGTGGAAAGCTGGAACTCTTCAGCTATGGAATCAGCAGAGCGTTGATGACTTTTACGCACCGTGCGCCTCAGCGACCCCACTCTGTGACTTTACCTCGTCTTCTGCTTCGTGGCTGAGTTGCTGCTGTTCCTAAATGCTTCCACTTTCCAAAAATACCCCTTACAGTTGATGTGAAATATTTAGCAGGGACAAACCTTCACAAACTGAATATTGCAAAGGTGGCCTCCTGTCACAGTACCATGCTTCAATTCTTCAGAACAATCTGTAAATGCAGACTGCATGGCTAGGTACTTGATGTTATACACCTCTGGCAATGGGGCTTATTGAAACACCTGAATTCAATAATTAAGTCCCAATATTTTTGTATAGTGTACTTTCTATAACACCAAAAATTAGGAAGAGCTTAATATAGTAAAGCAAGTCTGATAAATTCAGCAAACTGACAGCCAAAAAACTTACAGCGCCCCCCACTAGTGGATAAATGTGTAATATAAGGTCAAAACACATTACCTCCTGTTGTAGTGCAGAAAGGGATGACCAAGTAGGACTTTTTATTAGTGGGCGTTTACATATAGAGCGCTATAAAAAGATAAATGAATAAACACAATGTATAAGTATTGGTTACCTAAATTAATAAAGTCAATATCGTCTTCCCCACCCCCACAGAACTTGATTTGTCAAAGCACTGACTTCATAAGAAGCAGTGGTCACTCTAATAAGTCAGTTATGAACGTGTGTGTGTGTGTGTGTGTGTGTGTGTGTGTGTGTGTGTGTGTGTGTGTGTGTGTGTGTGTGTGTGTGTGTGTGTGTGTGTGTGTGTGTGTGTGTGTGTGTGTGTACATGTGCCTAGGGGTGGGTGAGGGGTATCAAGTTTGAACCTGAAGACAGGTAAGTTTCCTGCAAAATGACAGGGTCTTCATGTATGATGTTAAATATATTTAAATTTAAATCACAACAATAAATGATCACCATTTTCCTTTAGTTCTATTAGTTCTAGCAAGTCCATCTGCAATCAATGCAAACACTTTTCTTGAATACTGATTAACTGGGCATATGTATGTACATGCACACACATATAAATATATACGGTATATACATACATACATAAATATGTTCACTGTAAGTACATGTGGAAGATATTGGGGAACTTATATGGTATGTAGGCGAGTTCATGCATTGGATACCATCAGTGCCTCATGTTTAGGTTTATTCACTAGGGGAGAGTTGTGTGTCTCTTTCTTTATTCTATTATACAGTGCTGGCCCTACCTATAGGCAAGGTAGTTGAAGACTGTGGTTGGGAAGTATTATATTTTTTATTATTAGATTGTGCATTTTGGGAGGAGATTACAAGGGGGTAATTAAATTTGTGCCCTCCGTAGATACATTTAGCATTTATTTGCGGGGTTATAACTTTGACGTAGCTAATCAACTTGTGTATCCTAAAGGTAAAAGAAGTGTTCTGTTCGGTCTGTCGTAGACCAAAAAGGCTTGGAAACTGGGATACTTTAGATTTTTGAGCATCAAAGTTAAAAAAAATTGTGTCAGACAGGGGGAATATTGTTTATTTGTGTTTGTATTTAAGGAGCAAGATGATAGTTGGTCATGGTCAGGTTTCACGGTCTGGTCAAGAAACCACACGTGTACTTGTTCAATGCTTTAGAGGCCATCTTTGGAAAGTGGATCAGTCAAGGATTTGGATTAATTAGAGCATTTTGGATCCCCTTCTCCTTTTGTAATATAACGACCATATCCCGTGTCCACCCTTTTAGAATTTTCCCTATGCAATACTCCTTCCTCTGCCCAAGGACTCATCTCTTGGCCCCAGATCCTTCTTTCCGGCCCAAACCCCTACACTGCATCAGCACCTCCTTTGTCTGCCTCCATTACGTTTCTTTTCCTTTTTTGCTTGCCATTCCTCTCTAGTTGCCTTTACCTCAATTATCTCTCACCCCCCATCCTCGACCACTCGATAAAAGAAAATGGAGTCACACTCCTGCTCAATAACCGCTTAGGAGCTTCATCCCTGGTGGTCCCAACTCCCGTGTGGTGCTCACACAGACATTTCCATTTGTGACTGCAATATTCCTGAGCGCAGTGTCATCAGTCGGTGCAGAGACTGCGAGGAGGGGGGGTCATTAATTAGGTTGTGCTAAAGTTTGTACAGACCTCCTCCTCCCTCACGCTGTGGTACCTGGGTGCCCTGATGATGGTTTATTAAATGAATTTAGTGACAGCAAACTGTAAAGTTAAACTTTCAGTTAAGTAATAAAAGAACAGGGGCTCCCAAATATAAAAGAAAAAAATAATAATAATATAAACAGAGAGTTTATATTATAGAAGTGTCCCGTTATAAAGACCACAACAATTCTATGAAAGTAAAAAAAGAAAACAGATTTTGCACACAAGCTGGAGTAACACGTTTACAAAAATAAAATTGTATTTTGTTCTGTGTGTAAATTGTGAGTATGCTACTTCAAGAGCAACGTTTAATAGATAACCAATATTAGATATTACCCTAAAGTAATGTTGGGAAATTGTATCAAGCATTCTCTGCAATTAAATTCAACTTTCAGCTTTCTTAAATGGTGTGAAATATCAAAGATAACCGTATCTGAAACATGCATTCTTTCCTCTTTGTTAACACAAATTTAACACAATACCATCTTCAATGAAAATTTCAAACACATGATACGTACTTTGGAAAAACCACACAGACGCATTTTCATGTTCACCTCCGTCTCACAACCTGCAGCACTGTCCAACGTAATTCCTTTGATTGCCATCTTTCTTTGAGGCGCAGGGTGGAGAGAATCCGGTTGTGCATGAGGGAAAGGGCTGCCAAACAACGGGGGAGGTGGAGGTGATGGATATTGCTGGGCGCTTGAAAATAAACTTGTTTGGGGTCCAATCTGGAAAGCAAATTATCAACATGGTAATTAATTAGGTTGTACTAAAGTTTGTCCAGACCTCCTCCTCCCTCACGCTGTGGTACCTGGGTGCCCTGATGATGGTTTATTAAATGAATTTAGTGACAGCAAACTGTAAAGTTAAACTTTCAGTTAAGTAATAAAAGAACAGGGGCGCCCAAATATAAAAGAAAAAAATAATAATAATATAAACAGAGAGTTTATATTATAGAAGTGTCTCGTTATAAAGACCACAACAATTCTATGAAAGTAAAAAAGAAAACCGATTTTGCACACAAGCTGGAGTAACACGTTTACAAAAATAAAATTGTATTTTCTTCTGTGTGTAAATTGTGAGTATGCTACTTCAAGAGCAACGTTTAATAGATAACTAATATTACCCTAAAATAATGTTGGGAAATTGTATCAAGCATTCTCTGCAATTAAATTCAACTTTCAGCTTTCTTAAATGGTGTGAAATATCAAAGATAACCGTATCTGAAACATGCATTCTTTCCTCTTTGTTAACACAAATTTAACACAATACCATCTTCAATGAAAATTTCAAACACATGATACGTACTTTGGAAAAACCACACGGACGCATTTTCATGTTCACCTCCGTCTCACAACCTGCAGCACTGTCCAACGTAATTTCTTCGAATGCCATCTTTCTTTGAAGCGCAGGGTGGAGAGAATCCGGTTGTGCATGAGGGAAAGGGCTGCCAAACAACGGGGGAGGTGATGGATATTGCTGGGCGCTTGAAAATAAACTTGTTTGGGGTCCAATCTGGAAAGCAAATTATCAACATGGTAATTAATTAGGTTGTACTAAAGTTTATACAGACCTCCTCCTCCCTCACGCTGTGGTACCTGGGTGCCCTGATGATGGTTTATTAAATTAATTTAGTGACAGCAAACTGTAAAGTTAAACTTTCAGTTAAGTAATAAAAGAACAGGGGCTCCCAAATATAAAAGAAAAAATATATAAACAGAGAGTTTATATTATAGAAGTGTCTAGTTATAAAGACCACCGACAATTCTAAAAAAGAAAACAGATTTTGCACACAAGCTGGAGTAACATGTTTACAAAAATAAAATTGTGTAAATTGTGAGTATGCTACTTCAAGAGCAACGTTTAATAGATAGCTAATATTACCCTAAAATAATGTTGGGAAATTGTATCAAGCATTCTCTGCAATCAAAGATAACCGTATCTGAAACATGCTTTCTTTCCTCTTTGTTAACACAAATTTAACACAATACCATCTTCAATGAAAATTTCAAACACATGATCCGTACTTTTGAAGAACCACACAGACGCATTTCCATGTGCACATCCATCTTCTGCCTCAGAATTTTTGTGCGCTGCATAATTCCTTTGGATTCCATCTTTCTTTGAGGCGCAGGGTGGAGAGAATCCGGTTGTGCATGAGGGAAAGGGCTGCCAAACAACTGGGGAGGTGGAGGTGGTGGATACGGCTGGGCATCGAATGACAATGCTTGTGGCTGTGGAGCGCTTGAAAATAAACTTGTTTGGGCTTCAATCTGGAAAGCAAATTATCAACATGGTAATTAATTAGGTTGTACTAAAGTTTATACAGACCTCCTCCTCCCTCACGCTGTGGTACCTGGGTGCCCTGATGATGGTTTATTAAATGAATTTGGTGACAGCAAACAGTAAAGTTAAGCTTTCAGTTAAGTAATAAAAGAACAGGGGCTCCCAAATATAAAAGAAAAAAAACTATTACTGCGTACCATAAACAGAGAGTTTATATTATAGAAGTGTCTCGTTATAAAGACCACAACAATTCTATGAAAGTAAAAAAGAAAACAGATTTTGCACACAAGCTGGAGTAACATGTTTACAAAAATAAAATTGTGTAAATTGTGAGTATGCTACTTCAAGAGCAACGTTTAATAGATAACTAATATTACCCTAAAATAATGTTGGGAAATTGTATCAAGCATTCTCTGCAAATCAAAGATAACCCTATCTGAAACATGCTTTCTTTCCTCTTTGTTAACACAAATTTAACACAATACCATCCTCAATGAAAATTTCAAACACATGATCCGTACTTTTGAAAAACCACACGGACGCATTTCCATGTCCACATCCATCTTCCGCCCCAGAATTTTTCTGCGCTGCATAATTCCTTTGGATTCCATCTTTCTTTGAGACGCAGGGTGGAGAGAATCCGGTTGTGCATGAGGGAAAGGGCTGCCAAACAACGGGGGAGGTGGTGGATACGGCTGGGCATCGAATGACAATGCTTGTGGCTGTGGAGCGCCTGAAAATAAACTTGTTTGGGCTCCAATCTGGGAAGCAAATTATCAACATGGTGTGAATAGTCTATTACTAGGCAGCAACCCCAGACATTTCCTTAAACTATTATATTTCCAAAAATTGTGAATTTTAAGGATAACGGAGACATTGTTTGCCCTTGTGGGCTGCAGTGGTATTATTATTATAGGTAAAAACATGAGCTTGTTTCTTTAGGCCCTGCTCACATGTAGTTCAAATTGTTGTGTGATGCACTTGTTTACCCATTGCACAGAGCTGTGGAATATAAAAGGAGTTATCTATACATTATACATTAGTAAATCACATAGAATAATATATTGTTATTGGAGTAGCATTACATTTTGAGGACAAGCTTTTGGGAAAATCAACCTCCCTTTGTCAAGTGAAAAGCAATACTAACCACAAAGCATCTAAGTGCAACGTGGGCAGAACCGGGGTTAAGGCGACGGATAGAGACCGATAAGATCAGGTCACAGCACTTTAAGGTAAATTAGTTTAGCCGTGTGAGAAGAATTTGGAGGGGCAGAGGGAGTGAGGGTGATAATGAAATTTTTTTTAAAAAATGATCTTGTTTAAATCCTGTATCAAAGTGTAATTGTGCAGCTATATTGTATAGATAAACGTAGAGACAACTGGTGTGAAATAAGTGTTTTGGGTTTTTTTGTAAATCTGATGCCACTACAGACAGTCTCTCCATAATTCATGGTTACATTTTAGCTACACTTCAGCTACATCTCTATCTCTGTAATTTCTACTCTGTAACTATCCTATGTAACCCTGGTTGTGTTTAGCCCTGCACAGGTTTACCCTCAGAAATAAACCCTTTACTAATAAAATATGCATCTTCGCCTTATCATTTGTTACGGGACAGAAAGAACAACAGTGTTTACAAACAGCATCTAGAATTTCTTTAATTCCCCATAATCCAGGCTATTCCTAACAAAATGTACTTCTAATTATAATATCTTAATGAAAAAGTAGACGGGACGTAAGCAAAGAAAGTTACCATGAAAAATAAATAAGAACTTTTAACGGATGATTAGCAAAAAACATGACAACATCACTGGAATTTCTGTATAGCGACCCTAACACTCAAAGAGTTAAAAGAGAAGGATCAAATGTGCATGGAAACAGGCTTAGTGCACACTTCATTGGGCCTTGGGATATATAATTAGGTCAGGAAATGCAGAAAAAGCTTATTTTATGTTTCTAAACTCACTATTTAGTTACCTCAGCTAGTGACAGATTCCTCTCAACACAAGGTAGTGGACTTAGAGGAATGAAGGTCGGAAATGCTGAGGCGGCTAGTACATATTGGGCAGACTCAAAATCCCCTTCATAAACTTCTTCTGCTAAGCATTCCAGAACGTCTAAATGTAACCTTGGTTCTTCAACGAATTCACTCTGAAATGAAAATAGCAGTAAATTAGTAATTAGACTAACATTTTGTCTAACTTGAGAGTACAGAGAATTAATGAATGAGTTTGATTCTATTACTAACATAAGCATAATAAACAAGTGCCTCAACAAAAAAATAAACCCCAATACAACAAAACAGTGTCAACAAGAACAGCATATTTCACTGAGGCTTATTTACTAAAGAATGGAAAATAGGTGACATGAAATATTTAATCTCACTAAAATATTAAACTTTAATATGCAACTGTCTTTTGAGAATTGGCAGAAAACGACAGCAGTGATACATTTAATTGGTTATGAATGAAGTTTCATTTTTCCTGATGTAGACCTTAATCAGCCCTTGATCTTGCCTTAGATTCAGGATAGCTGTATGCCAATTCGGTGTTTAAATTCCCTCACTGCATTGGTCTCTACCACTTCTGATGGAAGGCTGTTCCATTTATCTAGATGTGAAGGCACATTTTTGTAATACTTTGCACCCGAAAGCTACTTATTTCTAAACCTTCGGCAAGCGCGTGATAAGCATGAAGCCTGATATTGGGTTTGTGACATAATATGGTTGTACCCCCTGATGGCGGCCCCGATCGTCAAAACGTAAATTTTGGAAATTAACCTATAGTAGCCAACAGAAATTGCAAAGTTTAAGACATAAAAAATAAAAATTTTACACAAACATATGTAAGCCCCGAGGAGCAGATACAAACAAGAACTAGTTGTTGCTATTTTAATAAAGAAACTTGGGTATGTGTTCCTCCTCCAAAAACACCGCACTGAGAAATGGAAAGCCCTGGCTCTATTTAGACGACAGGGCGGCATGTGGTTGTGGGGATTGGGGTCATGTAAAGGTCAGTATTCAGGTCAGGCAGGTTATGTTTAAAAAAAAAAAAAAAAAAAAAAGTGTGTGTGGAGAAGTTTCTAGTTGCGCTCGCGCCGCTTAGTATTGCCGCCTTTTTCATGTTAGTGCGCTCGAGGGCGCCGCGCGCCGCTTAGTTACGCCCCCCTTTTGCGCGCCTTGCGCTTGCGGCTGTCTCGCGCTGCGCTAAGGGCGGGAATTTGCTCTATAAATAGAGCGTCCTTGAGGTACACCTCACTCACCTGCGGCGAACCGCTAGCTGTCTGCACTGACCTCTCGTAGAGTCTGGTGAGCAGCAGCATAGCGGGAGAGCCAAGGGTGGAAGATGGAAGAGCTGCTTTTGAGGCGCCCACCCTCCCACCCAATTGTTAATCTTTATCTGTATACTATTTATGTCGTGGCTTTTATTGAGTTAAGGTTGCCCCTTTATAAAAAAATTAAAAAAAAAAAGTGAAAGAAGGGGTGAACCGGTGGTGCATTTTTTGCTGTCCTGGCTTTAGGGCGGATGGCATGCTAAGGGTTAAAGTGGATTGCACTCTGGGGCTTGGGCCAGGAGTTGCTTTTTTATGGTTACAATGTTTCAAGGTTAAGTGTGTAAGTTGTTAATTTAATGGTAAGCTAAATAAAAGACCACGGCCTGTTTATCCAATTGAAAGTTTCAAGTGTCTTTATATATGTGTGTGTGAGTCAATTCTAGTGTCTGGTTTATATACCCTACAATCACATGTAAAGGAACTGCTTCCCCTGCCCCATTTCCTGACATCATAGCAGGGCTATCTTTTACATGGGGCGAAAGAGGCAGCTGCACTGGGTCCAGTCATTCCTGGGGGCCCAAACAGAGCCGGCCCTTACATTGGTCCCAGTGGGTCCATGGGACCCAGGAACCACTTTGACAAGGGTGGCAATCAGGGGTCTTCAAGGTGTCCATACATGGAGACGGGTGTCCACCACCAAAGTTTGTGATGTCTCTCTCTAACTGTCCCATAATAAAGGAAGATCTGTTCATACAGACCTCTGTTTCACTGCACCCTCACAAAACATGCAGGCGATTGATGATGAGCTCAGCACTGAAGCCGCGAGCACTGCGATGAAGCACTGTGATGGAGCACTGAAACAGAAGTCTGTAGGAACAGTCACTTGCTGGACCCACATTCTTTGCTCCTACCAGCACGTGTGGTGTGAGGATGTCAAGTCACTCTAGGCTCAGACAAAAGACTGCACTGACTCTGACAGTCTCCACCTAATCTAGGACTAGCAAGCCTAGTCCATCCATCCATACTGCTAGGGAGCATGGGGGGAAGCAAATGCTCGCCCAGGCTCCGATCATTAAGGGCGGCCCTGCTTCATAGTTTGACTTGATGAACCCTGCTAATCAATAAGCAGCTGCACATCATTGAGAATAATAACCACTTTTCAATTGCACTAAAATAAAAGGTGGAATGTAAACATTTGTAGCACATTTAAAGATTATTTTGATAATTCTAACGTGATCTTACGGCTGTTAGCTACTGGATGGGGTACATGCACAGAGCCCACTCAGTCAGTCAGAAAAGAAAGCTCAAGGTCATCGTGACTTTTTAATCATACACTGGTATGGATACATTAAGACTCTGAAGCCGACATTTTTGGCTCACTTGACAGGCCCATTTAAAAATACGACCTCCTTTCCAATAGATCTGTACTTTTTTTCGTGGTGCTGCTACTGTAAATGCAGGATTACAAGTGGGGCCTTTTGTTTTATTTAACATGACTGTAATAAGCATAAGCAACAGTACCTCTTCACTGTCAAAATCCATCTGTAAGAAGAAAAAATGCAGAAGATGGTGGTTAAACCCCACAGAACACATTCAAAATTCCATTTGATAATTGTAAGGTTTTTGTTTTAGTCTAGCCATGTATATCTTAAAATGAAAAGAAATGTATACGTGATGCATGGACTTATTTCTGGTAAGTAACATACCAGAGCTAATATATCCTGTTATTGACAGCCTGGATTGAACCGAGGCAGTCCTATAGGTATATTCAAGCTCCTATTGTCTATTTAAGTTAAAAAGACATAAGTAATTATTACCTAACCTACCATCATGATGGCATGAAAGCACAGACAACACGTCAGGAGAAGAAATGCTGTGAATCCATTATGTATTCATGATGTAGACAAATATGAGGTTTCGGGGAGAACGTGTATCCAAACTAGGCTTGGCATGGTTAAAACGTTGTAACATTTTGGTAAGGGAATCACATGCCTTCGTTTACATTGTGATCAGGCAATGTGGTAGCATGGGGAATTACATTCCTTCATGTAGTAGAATGTAGTAGTCTATGCCTATGTTGAGACTCAGAAGGCAAAATAGGCAGTAGGAACTACTACCCCCAGCTTTCTGCAGTGATATTTTGTGAGACAGTGTGTAGAATCCTGGTCAGAAAATACACGCTGCAGAGTCTAGCAACATTCTAGGGGTTTCAGAAGTACAGGATAAGTGGGTTCTTCAGCTGGTATTATACAGAAAATATATTTTATGCATGTTTTTCTTTTTTGACCTGCCAGTCTAATAAAAAATAACCTGCACAGCACAAGACTTATCAATCTATCATCAGTGCTGAAACTGTTTCTTGAAGTCAGGATGCAGCTAAAGAGCCACGTGATCGGTTTGATTTGGCAGAGTGACCACAAGACGTAGGTGGGTGCTTAGTGGTTCCCATGGACTGCCTCTGTTGCATGGCGGTCCTTTGCACTGGAAAACATTAGGTACTGAAGGGCAGGGACTAATACATGGCTACTGAAGACATGGTAAGATTTAAAGACCACCTATTTCATGATGGACTGGAATGTCGTAAAGCCTTCAGTGGCATAAAAGGATGCCCGAGGCACCAGCAATCCGTTGCTAAACCTTGTAAATATCCCTGATCTAAATGCACCAAAAACATATTCCTTATGGGAAACAAAACCCTTGCAATTTTAATCCAGACCATGTTGACTTTCATCTGGGTCATACTAGGCCCTGCAGTCAAAAGATCTAATCAATTTACCGCACCCTAACTAGAGATTCACATCATATATTGGTTGTTGTTGCAGATTTGATGCCAGTGATCATGTTAAAAATCTAAGCCTATTTGAAGTCAGATTAGCAGAAGTATTTTAAATAAATGATATTTGCACTTACTTGAAGGTCAGTAGGGTCAGTAGGGTCAGTAGGGTCCCAATCCATGTATGGCAAGAAATCCACATCTTCTGATGCAATAATTTCCTGAATGTTCGGTTCAATGTCCAGATGGCTTTCATCTGCTTCCTAAAAGAATAACGCAGTTGTTTCCAGTTTGCCTTTGCAGACAAGCACAGACCCATCACCAGACACTGAGAATGTAATTCCATGCTCTCTTTTTTGCCGTGAATTAACTATTACGGTATATTCTGCTAAATGTACATCTGCTTATCGACTTCCTATTGAAATTTAGAGATCAGTTTGTTTACTTATCTATTACTAAACATTTCTTCCAGTTTTCCTCTACTCAAAAACACTAGAAAGATCTATACACATCCACTGTAGTTAAATCATATTTCTGCAGGTTCTAAAATTCAATACATATATAATACAAAGGAAGGAAAAAACATTTAACCCGTCTATTGCAGCAAGTGCAATATTTGGCATTACACCTATGGCACGTAGCTTTGGCATCAGCCCCAGTGACTTTGTTACATGAAATGAAACTTACTCGTTTTTCTACTGCGATGAAGCTTGTAAACTGAGTTACAAGGGAATATTCTTTACTGAGCTCGACAATTAACATCTTCTTTAGTCTTTTATTCAGCTGTAGAAAATAATGGAGTATGATATCCATCGATTAGAATAATTGACATGTAGAAAAGCAACTTATATAGCAAAGACTTGTTTTTGGATCACTCCCTTCATGTTTAAACTTTTTTTGCATTGGTATGGATTTGATGCTGTCCGTTCCCTGCCCTTTAATAAAGTTGATCTACAGGAATCTTTGTTTCTGCTATCAGTGGTTTAAGAAAACAAAATGTTGAAATTTCTCTGTGACAGGGTTTTAGGTTTTCACTGTTTCATATAGAATAGATATAATAATGTCAGAGAATGAACAAGAAGAAGGGTTAAATGTTAAAGGGACATTCCAGCCATCACATGTTGCAAAATATTTATCATAGGTTCTGCCCTGGGACTTACTCAATAGCTGCTATCCTTAATGCTAAGCAACAGGATATGGTATCATATCTCAGCTTTCCACCAAAAAAATACACACTGCACCTGGGAATAACGTGCGATGGAGGCTGTGCAAGCTCAACACAATCCTCCATAATGTAAATGAGCCTAATGGGGAGATCAAAAGCTCTCCCTTGTAACCAGCCCACTGAGCAGCAGAACAAAGGGGATACTGATTACCCAAAAGGGCATCTGCCCCCTGCCTGGCATCAGCCCAATCCTTCAAGGAGTAAATCAAAGGTGAAAATTGTTGGACCATGGTGAAGGCAGGGAGCTACAGCTGTAGAGCTTCTGTGCAGCTTCCGCCTAAGGTAAATATTTTTTTTTAAAATGTTGTAGGAAATAGGTATTAAACTACTTAGCAAGTGTGCTTAATGTGTTGAACTGTACCCAACTGCTAAAAAGATGTCCCATCATACTAACCTCATGTTCATCTTCTTCTTCACCTAGAATTCCATCTTCATAATCTCGAATGAGAGCTCTAGCTGTCAGCTTGTGCAACATCTAGATGTAATGGGATATGAAGTAAAAATGAAATGCAGTGTGTATCTATATAGAAGGCAGAATGCCAAATAATAAAATATTCCTGCGGAACCAATAACTTGCCCTCCAAGGCCAACAGCCAGGTTGGCTACATTTATCTGCTGTGATTTGAGCCTTATGTTCTAGTTAGGGGATGCATCTCAACAACCAATTCCACCTAGACTGCAGACACCCTTCATCTACCTGCCAATATATTCATGGATGGGTTCTCTGACTTTATCTCTTGACACTAATTATAAAAGGTGCAATTCAATAAGCAGGTGGTTTGCAAGAAAACTAAACAATTAAGCGGTCTGGTATCACAATGCATCATGATAAGCCAGAACTGGCTGTGCATCATGTATAGTTAAACCGTAACTATGTTACGTGGGGCCAGACAGTCTCAACAACTACAATTGTGAATATAAATGGTAATGATATTAGAACTGCTGATTTGATAGATCAACTGTTATCTTAAGCATATAGATAATATTTGTCAATAGATACAATACATGTAGTAATTTGAACTGCGTACACAAATTAGTTAATGGTTTGTTGTAACTGCTAATTTTGTACTATCCTAACAAGTTTAAATCAAAATGTACCGTTCCTGTTGTCTTCTGTAATTCTGTTGTTGATACCATGGTATCCAACTCTTTATCGCCAATTAAACCCTTCAGGGTGGCCTAAAATGAAAATAAAATAGACTAATATTTATATTGTGACATTTTATTCATCGAACTTATAGAAGCATTTTCAGAACTTAAATATTCAATAACAGAACAGTCACAGTTTGCCTTTCATCCAAGTAACTATTTGTCCGCTTTAAGGGGAAACTCGCCCATCAAATTCAACGCCACTTGGGCCATAGGTGACAACAAATGGATTTGTGTCCTGTATTTTTACCCAAACTTTGTCCTGAATCTTAAAAATAACCACAATAAACAGTTTTTTGGGTTTTTTTGCATCCTGACTTGTGTGCCGTGTCATTACTACCCACCTGTAGCAGGCACTTACTATGAGGTAGGTGACAGTGACAGCCAGAGATCCCATGGCCGACCCCTGGTTTACTGCTACACTTGATGACACAAGGCTGACAGCAACTTACCCAGTGTTACTTGCCGGTACATGCAAACAACATGATGTTTATACTCAAATATTTTTCAGTGTCTCTCATGTAAGCTTTGGATCATGTCAAATACAACATACCTGAGTGCAATGGTGAATGAACCCATAGACAAGCAGGGAATCTTGAGAGAATAACGCCTGTATCCGAGATGGTGCTTGGAGTGGATCTGGGGCATTATGATCAAATTGTCTCCATTTGACAGACACAGCGCTACAGTTGGGAGAATACAGTCTGGAAATCTGCCTTTGTACCTATAGTAACAAACATATTTCCAGTAAGAAACAGTGAAAATTCCATTTCATATTTAATTTCAGCATCAAGCTGCTCGGCGTGAAATCTCACTTTTATATAAAATTTCAAATGCTAACTTACTATATATTTGTATTTTACAATTATACAACACATTTGACATCAAGAACCTAAAATATGACTACACTTATTGATGTTTGTTTAAAAAAAAAAAAAAAGAAAAAAAAGATATATATATATACACACCTAAATGCTAATAATCTGAATGTTTGATGGCATAAAATGAAGTATTGCTTTCGTTTTGTAGAAGCCATGTTACTGTCTTTTTTTTAATCATAGCATGATTTTTATCCTAGACTCCAGTACAAAAGACTAAACTCTCATATTTAATTACAAAAATAAATAAAAGGCATTTGAAATACAGTATGACTGTGGATCGGGGAGAAGGATCCATCCCTAGTTACTTAAAGTGGCTCTCTTATTCTAGGTAAATTAGAAGCTTTTGTTTGTTTTGCCACTAATTGTTCTTATTCTCTATGGGTTTCAGAGTACACTGCTGTATCCACTATGACATTACAATAAACCTTCACAAGGATTGAAAGTCTTATTCATCTATGGATTAACATGATTTCTAATATCCACAAGCCTTTGTGATGCTACCTTAATTTATGTCCTTACCTTGCTGTCCCAACTGCTCTTAGATTTGTCTTCAAAAAACTCAAAGGCTCCCCCACTTTGCTGTGACAAACTCCTCAGCATATGGCGGTTTGCTGTTGCACTGGGAAAATATCCATGGTACATATGTTGAAATACATAGGGCACAGTACAGAGAATATGCGGAGCTCTTCAATATACCTAAAAGTTCAGTTCTAGATAGCAGGGAGTAATATTAGGTTTCAAAGGTCAGCAACAGGCCATTTATGGATTTTAAGTAGTTTTAAGGCCAAGTCCCTGATATGGAAATCTAAACTTCAGCCAGGTCCATGTATAAAAGACAGAGAAATAAGCACCCAATCTGGAAGAGAAGGTGCTACAAAAGCATTATTCCTCTCTAAGCAAAAGAGCCATACGAGTAAAAATGAATTATTACAACCATTTCACATCATGCGGCCTTATCTTTGGAACATGCTACACAATAATGGAATGTCACTTACCTAACACCACAGGTGAATAACCTGACTTTCCCCACATTTCTTTTCAGAATCTGGAAGATAGGGTACTCATTTTGAATTTGTCCATCAGATATTAGGAGGATTTTATGTATTCCTGTGGATGGTGGAAGCAAACACATCGAGTTCAGGGGCTTCCAGAATTCTGTATTGCCCATGTCTGGTTTGGCCATCTAGAAGATAAACAAAAGTAATTGCAAGCTGAAGTCATACAAAAGCCCAGAGGGCACAATGTAACCTAGCATTGGAAAAAGTAAGATTGGAGGCCTTACAGTAGATCGGGTTTAATAACAGTTTATTAGGCGTATCCTCATCAGAAGATGCCTAGCATAGTCAGGGGCTAACATGCCTGCATTAAACCTAGAAATATTATACAGATTGTAGCCTATATAAAAAAAAAAAGTGACAAGGAGACCACTTACTTCATCCGGATGCAAAAGCATCACAAAAATGTTATATTTAATCAAAGCTTGCAATTACCGTACCATTTAAAAAAAAAATAGTTATATATCTATGTATAAATTCATGATGAATATATATATATAATCTGTATTAAATTGGTTATTGCATATTTGGATTATAATAAAGTTCTCCTCCTCCAAACACTACCAGAAAGGTTCCCGGATTATTTTTTCGAAAAAATGACATCCCCATGTAGCAGTCTTGCTTACTTTAATAAACTTCTCCAGGTCCTGTAAATTATCTCGTCTTTTTGGACAAATGTCAAACTCTTTGTAAGCTAAAACAAAAAAGAGACACTTAGATGACAATAACATGCATGTACTTGAATTTATGTTAGGAAGTTTCCTTATCCAAATTATTTAGGAAACAATATCTGAGCTATTATTTCCTAATTTCAAGATAATTGTGAAAGAACAATGTTTAGGACAATTTGACACCGTGTTTTAAAATTGTGTAGAGACTTACTTGTACCAAAGAGGATTAGGTTAACATGGTAGGCTAGATGCACCGATCGAAGAATGTGCAGAGCAAGTAGTTTAGCATTTTGGAAACATGGCTCCATGGAATTAGAGCAATCTAGACAAATGGTTACATCTGCTGGTTGATATTCGGACTCAAATTCAGGGTGAAATACCAGCATGCACGCCTGTGGGAGGGGGATCAACGTTTTACTAAAAATGCAATAAAATACATTTTTCACAATAAAAGACCCTGGTCAATGCAGACACAAAGCTTATTCAAAAGATGCATTTCCCAGAATCTTAGGCCTTCGTTTTTTTCCTCTATGCTTCCTCTCTGGGCAACCTAATTCATTCATTCATGCACTCATTCTTCTACGTTTACCAATGATTCCAATGTTGCCTTGAAACTAAACCTGCTCTCTTGGCTTGTGACACCAGCTGTCTTTCCATACCTCTAGTTTTGAATAAGTCAACCCTCTTTACAATATCTGAAGTATGTTATCTTGTATTATGTTCTTTACTTCATTCCTCATATTCAATCACATGGTAAGTCCTCCTACTTCCACTTCCGTAAAATACCTCGGGTGCTTCCGTTTCATACTTGAGACACCACCAAAACCCCTTGCCCCACCTTGCACACCTTGGCCAAACTGGGTTTAGCAATTTACCTCATATTCATACCAACTATTAGGTTACCTCTAAGAATGCAAGACCTTACCTATGTAGCGACTTTTTGTTACTATAGCAATTTATCCAGTTAGGTTGGGATTACATGACCTACTGATTTCCACTCAGCAGATGCAGCGGTTACCAGAGAGCAGGTCAGTGGTACAAACCCTGGATCAGGATACTAGAGGTCAGAATAATCAAGATTTCATCACAACAGGAGTCAAAAGCTACGCTAATAAACAGTATTAAGTACACAGACCAGATACTTTACAAAGGCATGGCTAAAATGCCTCTGAATGTTTAAATATCCTGCTAAGCAGCTGTATCAGTACGTCATGTAATCCCAACCTAACTGGATAAATTGCTATAGTAATAGGAGAGGTCTCACATTCTTAGAAGTAACCTAATAGTTGGTATAAATATAAGGGTAAACATTTCACCTCATTCTACAACACTGATGGTGCTATAAAGAAAAAAATGACAAGTCTTTTTTGATACATTGTAGTTGTTCACGGTAAGCCCTAGAGCTGCTATCCTACAATCATGTCATACCATAAAAAAAATAAAACCAGAGAGTTGTATTTTTGTATACCTCGCTGTTTTTATCTGGGTGTTTTTCTACCCACATTCTTGGAAGATAGGCATCTGTCATTGAAATAACCAATGTAAAGCCATTTTCATCTAGAGAAGCTCCCTCTCTGGTTTGGACTACAGCCTTGCAATCTGTTTTCTAGAAAAGAAAAATATATTTTTTACTATAACAGGTTTTGTTTTCTAGCACTGGAATAGAAGCAACAAATGGTCAAAGGTGTGGATTCAATAAATTCTCATCCTTCAGAAGGGAGAAGGAGAGACAACACCAAGTATGATTTTTTTTTTAGGTTTTGGAGTTCAGTAGTCTAAGGGTTAGACTGGGTAAATTATGATAAGAGACCATAATGTATCTGTACATCTAACTCACTGCTAGCTATAATTATATGAGATGTTTCTCTGATGTACAAATTTATATCACAGTGAAGATATTCCCTGTGTGTTATCTGAAATATGTCAATACTACGTGCTGCAAGCCTCTGTTGGGGAAAGAAGTTACTGTCCCCTTGAAAAAGGAACAAATAGAACCATTTGACACATTCCTGTCTTCTATGGGTTTCTATATTTACGAACAAGAATGTTAGCTTACTTTAATTTTTAGACTGTGTTGATAACTTGATATGTTCTCAATTTTATATGGCATCTCAATGGACATATCCAAACAGAAACACCTGGAAAATAAAATGGAAAATAGTATATCTTGAATATTTAGGCTAATCAACGATACTTATAAACTAATACATTAAAGAGTTTGTCCTACCTACTTTGCTGAATTTAACACTTTCAGTGTAAAACTTTCAAGTCCTTGCAATATAAGAAACATCATTGTGAAATACCTAAACCCTTTCCGGACATAATTTGATAATGTAATATTTTACCTTGTTAACGATTTTTTCAGGGAATAAGATTGCTTTTCTGCCATTGATTGGCTACTTGAGGCCAAATTACAAAGTACATTCAAATGCATTGTTTGCTTAGGGGCACCCTGGTCCTTAAAACAACTGAATGGTCTGCCATTGTTTAACTGCTTAATGTTCTTGGGGGACAGATGATGCTGTCTAATGAGTCCTCTGTGGGAGCAAGTGCCAACACTGCTCCAATAACAGTGTTTGTATGCCCAAACTTCTATGGTGTCAATGCTGGCACAGATGGAAACATTGAACCCTGCAACAGAGACCCGGCATGGTCTGCACAGAACCTCTTGGCAGGATCAGTGCTTAGTGGATGTCTGTGTGAAAAAATGCTTAAAAATAAAATAAAAGTTACACACAGTGATGTCTCCCTAACATTATTAGGAGTTATAAATCTGTTTACAAGAGAGATTCCTACAAAAGCATCAAGGAACAAAATGAAAAAAGCACTTTGCAACAGTCCCTCTTTAAATATAGAATTAAGAAAAAACCTCCAAACCTTAAAGTATAATATTTATGTCTATATGTTGTAGTATGTAAAGGTACCTTAAACATATTTTGTTTTCTTTCACCAGTGGCACACCCCCTGTTCTCTGAAATACTTACCCTTTTGGTGCACCTCCTTCATCAATTTTCACTTTTGTCACTGTGTCCTACAGAACAAAACAGTGAAAGACATGTAAAGAAGTGCAATACATTGGATTTTTAATCAAAAAAAAGAAAGAAAAATTGGGGATATTTTAGAATGGGGGCACAAAATGAAGAACCACGATTAGATTTTGCATGTAGTGCCAAACTGGTCATTGGAAACATGACAATGAATAGCAAAGTCATTGGGATCTTTCCCTGCATATGTCCTGGATGTCCTTTGGTGGTTGGGCAAAACTGAAGGAGAGGACTAAGCCAAACATGAAATTAAATGGTAGATAAGAATCATTCAGCCCATATAGCCTGAGCATTGTTGTCATGCTGTAAAAGCCTTATTTGGTCCTTGGTTTTGCTCTTTTATTCTGGAAAATCCTATGTCTACCTCATGAATGTTTTGAGGTGTCAGGTTGCCAAAGCAGTGGTATATTCTGGCCTAGGGTATATCCTAGCCCCTTTGCTATATAACACAGAGGCAGTCACCCTTTTGGGCTTTCAGGCTCCCTGTAGTGTCACCGGTCAATAAGCCTCCATAGCTTCCTTCCACCTGACATGGCACATTTTTAAAAGTCAGTGAGTCGGTATATGCTGTCATATCCTGGCCCTCAACATTAAGGTCTATGGCACAGAGGGGCCAGCAGTGGTGCTGCTTTGGGTTAAACACTGCACTTTGTGAGGACACGTGTATATATGCAGGGTATGAAGATACTAGTGACAGATGATCTGGCAGATCACTGTGAGCAATGGCTGCCGATTCCTGCATGTGTTCCATTGGGATTTATTTATATAGACGCCAGGTTTGGGGGAAATATGCAAAACAACTTTTGAATCAGTGGTTCCCCATTTCTGCACCAAAGCTTGCAGAATTTCTAGGGTGGAATAAGTCACAAATTAATTTCCTCATTACATCCAGCAGGTATAAGCTGCAGAATTGGGGGCTGTGCAGTCAACTACCCATTTTCTTGTGTAAAAACATGGCCCTGGCTTTGATGTCATCAACATGCTGATACTACAGCCTGTCCAATAATGACTTCTCCACAGCAGCCTGTAGGATTAGTTTCAGGTAAGTTATCTTTAGGTATGAAAAATGAAACACAGATTACCTGAATGTTCTCATTGAGTGCTTTATCCTTTTGCCAGGAAGCCACTGTTCCCGGAATGTGGAAATTGACTTCAGAACATGACATCACCAGCTCAGTTATGTAGGTAATTTTTATAATTACAGTGGAATTTGGTGGCAGGTTTCCAACACTCACAGTGAAGACATCCTAGAAAGATAAAAGGTATCACATGAACCCTTCTCCTTAGCTTTATTTGACATTTGTTAATATTCTTATGACTTGTGGGTGCGGCTTCCACTGACACAGTATACCCCTAAAAACAGATTAACTCATTACTCTTAATTAACATAGGGTTTAATTGGATCAAAACATACAGGTGCATCTTGATCCATTAGATAAGCACCGTGACCTTCTTGAATTGCACTTCTGTACTCCTGGTGAGCTTGCTGCTTTTCCTTAACCTGCAAAAAAAAATTAAACATAAGTCAAATATCTACATACAAGTTTGAATAACCATAATGATATATGCTTTAATGTACCTCTCCCACAATGTGCTTTCCATTGATAAACGCTTCAAAACCGCATACAGCTGCTGAGCTGTCCAGTGGAAAAACATATTTGGCTTCAATGGGCATGGGCGATTTGTTTTTATAGGTTTGAAAAATCACGACCTAAAAGAACACACCAAATATTAACAGTCTACAAAGGATGGTTATGTCTTTGAATTAACGGTACAGTATCTATAAACCCACCTGCGCAATGAGGTCCATCACTTTAGCCTTCACATGGATCATTTCCAAGGGCATTTGCTTACCGTCAACACTCTGAAGACCACCATGTATGGGTTTGGATTGCGGAAGCTCATCTATGGCAGCATCTGTTAAAGTAAGGGAGTTTAATAACAATATTTTGTACGGGAAACCCCATGCACAAAAGGTTGATAAGTAAATGCTTAGCACTTCCGGGTGTCCTAAAGAGGGTATCAATATCATAAAATACTCTTTTTTTTTTGAATAATTTAACATTCACTAATAGGAGACAGAGTATTAGCGAGAGCAAGTTAGTTAGACACATACTATTAGGCCCTTATTTATTTTATATAAAAAGTAAAATTGATTCAAGTGTTGCTGTAGCTGTAAAATAATCCAAAAGGAACAGCGGCACAAGATTCATCGCTTGCCCACAGCTCCCACCCTAGATCAGGTCACTTTGGGAAAACTAAGAGGTTTATTCGGTAAAGGGAGAATTGGCAGGAAAATTGTGGTTTCAACTCCCTTAACATCACATAATAGTTATTATGAAGGATCAATGCTGACAGGTTTTCCCAGAAAGAAAGTTAGCCCTGTAATGTATTAGGTCCTTGAGCAAAAAATCTCATTGATTTTCCTATGACTTTCACAGGGCCAGCCAAGCTTTTCCTGTAGCAGAAACTCAAAGGGATTGGCTTTTCATAATAAATATTGAATCGTGTAGTTAAAATCTCAACTCTCTCTTTAAATGATAAACCCTAAAGAGTTGCATTACAGAGGACGACTGCTCTTGGATTGGCAGCTTTTTAGAATTTAGGACTAGTTTGGTACAAATGTCAGATGAGGCATGGGAATACATGCAAATACAAATCATCATACGAGAATGAAAATCATACTAAAGTTTCTAACCTTCTGACTGTGTTGGCACCATTAGGACATCTTGCGGAGTTTGTTCAAGCTCAAGCTCATTCTCGTTGAAAAGAAACTCAGGTTTCAGATCCACTTTGTCATTACTCACACTAAACCGCACAGCATACCTCATTTTCACTTGGTTCCTGTTATATACCACAAACTCATCATCCTGGCGAAAAAGAAGCAGATCGGATGCTTAACAGGGTTTTTGTATTAAACATTAGAAATACCTGATCCGGCAGTGAACTAAAATACACCAGGAGGAAGATTTATATCCCTGTACAAGGTTGAATGTAATCAAACGTATGCAGATGATATATATGGATATTGTTTTGTGGCTGAAATATGTTGTGTAGCATTTTACTAAAAAGTCCAAATAATTTTGAACATTTTAACATAAAAAACAGGCAGTTTTTAAGATCTGCCATTATGGTGCTATACAAATCAATACACCCCATACTAAAATAAAGCAAACCATCACAAATTGCAATTTCACCTGCTGCAGTAAGTGCCAAGTTTACACATATGCCCATGTTGCCACTTACCTCAAAGTCCGAATTTACCCCTGCAGTTCTCCGTACGCCATGTACACTGTGTAAGCCACTGGGTGGCTCTGTTATTGAGAAGTCCATCTTGTAGGTGTCTTGTGGGTTGCCTAGGGCCACATCACAAAGCACCAAAAGTCTTGCGCCACTGGTGTCACTGGGTTTTGAGTACTTAACACAAGCACTGCAAAGGAATAGGCAAACATGCTCTTGGATGGATACATTCAACTCAAAGGATTCTAAATAAAGTTACAATATTCTTTGCAAGCGACGATGTATCTTTCACTCCTCAGCACTTAAAAAATGATTTAATAGGGAAGGACAATGTGTGGTGTTGTAGGCAATTAATGTAATTACATACACACCTTATTGAATCAGTGAAATAAATGCCACTTCCAAGGTTTCCAATATCTGTCCTTTCCAATCCAAATTCTTCCACGACCGTCTTTGGCAACAGTAACCCACTAGATAAAAATGTCAAAGTAATTTATATGATGTGTGCATTGCTTACATTCATTATAATAGGAAAGCAGGAAAAGAAAGACCTAATTCACTTGAACACACAAATCTACTGTAATAGGCTACATGGTACTACATTCGACCTAAAACTGGGAGAACGGATGAAGATGATATGGCGTTGGGAAAGTGATACAGCAAATCATTCAGACATACCCTTCATATTTCATATGCATAGTAAAACTTGTATTTGACCGTTCTTCTTACATTATTTACATCATTTGATATTTATCCCATATAACAAACAGTATCCAAATCTCCTCTACGCAATCTTACCGAGAAAGGATTCCAAGAAAATTGCTTGCGGAGGACGAATGGAGTAAGGACCTAATGTTTCCCATCTTGCTCTGAAAACTGGAGGTTTCGCTCAGTCTCCCAATTCTGTATACTTCTAAAACCTCAAAGGACTCATTACTGTGTAGACGACATAAAATAGCATGGCGTTTCATTATAATTTTATATAATAATCATATATAAAGCACGTTGGATCATCATATCTCTGTCTGGTACAGTAAAAAACAAAGAAGACAGACTCCAACCATCCACAAGATCTGACTATAACCAAAAAAAGTGTCATTGAAATACAATATATCTATAAGATAATATAATTCTGTTTGTTTATTTAAGAGTGGGAAGGTTAAAAGAGAGAACATTTAGTAGATATGATACTCCGAGTCTTACCTGTAGTTCTTCTCCAAGACTTGATTGGCCACTTGAAGGAATTCCTCAGTGTTGGGATCCACATATTCTATTTTGCATCTCAGAGCTTGGTATTTAGCAAAAGTACTATACATGTGCCATGCTTTTGTAGTCTCACAAGTATTAAGAAAGTCTCTAATAAGCTAAATATAATAACAAGAAAAAAAATGATGGGCTCTTTTCACATTTCAGAACACACCTGAACAGACATATTTACCTAACTAATACTATATACAGATAAAATTATTATTTAACAGACGATCAAGAGCTGTATTTACCATGATGCATTGCACTTATCTAGCTGACCACAACATTTTCAGCTAATGGGTTCCAAAAGGACATAGCTCATGGATTTCTCCAACTACTATTACTAACTCCGCTATCTTCAGCCAAGGATTAATGTTAATTTTTGAGGCTTGGGGAGGGTAAAACATTAGATATTTTGATTAAGGAAGACAAGAATGAAAGTATATCCACAACTGAGACCCTAAATTCCAGGCAAAGCTGTTCATACATCATTATCACAAATATACATCTCCCACCCAACATGGTTTAACTTGCTACTCATTCCAAAAAACACGGAAATTCCACCCACGACTCCCAGGTACATAATCAATTACCGGAAGCATTTCTCCAGAACGTTCTCATAGTTTTTCATTATAATTAAGTAACCTACCCATCCTTGGACCCCGAGTACGTGACACAGAATCAATCTTTTCCCTGTCATATTTATGTAAACTTACCTGGCACAATTCTTGCTTCTCCGATATCAGTTTTTTTGTAATCGGCTGAAATGAGTTAACATTATGAGGGATAAGCCGGTGAAACTCAGCCATTAAATTCTGCAACTCTCCTGGCGTGGCCGCTGTGGTTAGACCACCTTTCAGTTGCAGCAAAATCCCCTCGGCTTTGCTTACCTTTAAACCAAGTGAAGAACAAACTGAATAACTAAAAAATTCACAGTATATAAAAGCCAGGAAACGGATTGGTGTCGGGTACATTTAATAAGCAATAACATTACTTGCTTCAAGAAGAGTAAAATGCTCATATTTTGACAAAGATAATAATAATTGTAGGACACATACATTTTATAACTAAATCTGTTTTCAGTCCTGGTCAGTATGGACAAAAACTGCAGGTTCCCTTGTTTTTGGATAAACTACCTGCACAAAGTATCTCTAATAAAGCAACCCCCATATCTGGTGAATCTTTGGCTGGTGACCACGTTTGGATTCTTTTTGGCTGTGGTGACTGAATCTGGAGTATTTTTTTGAATGTGATCAATGACTATCACAGTATTTTTTGTTGACGTCTGAAAATATTTTAAATATTGTAGGCTGCCTGGTCTTCTTCCAAGCATGCAGCATCTAGTCTTGGGTCCGACAGCAGGAACACCAAGCTGGACACCGCCATCTGTGTACAACACACCACCTCCTGCCAGGTCAAGACATTTCCCACGTAAAAGAAGATAAAAGGGGGAATGTGGCAGAACAACACAAAAGTTAACCAATATTTAGTTTATTCACTGACTTACATCATTGAGACTGATGCTCTCTATGTGCGAGGACAGTATATCAAACAGATGACCAAAGGCATCATGCCAGATGGATTCCACAAAACAGCCAACCTCCTGGGACAGTTTAGTAGTGTTTATAGCCTCTTTCAGTAGCACCTGTTGAGGTAAAACAAAGAAAACGTATTACATTGTAGGCTACATAATAAAGAAATGCACTTTGTTCAAATAAAGTGTACCTATAGTTACTGCATACATACAATACTGAAATGCTCAATGACAAACAGAAAAACCAGCCCTCTGAAAAGGAACATCTAAAGGATCCACTAAGGATAAATGTAGTTTTAACTTTATTAAGTCATATTATAATAAAAACTCATTACCTCCTGCAGTGGCTCTGACATGAAGATCATTGCCTCAGGGGGAATAATATCTTTTTGAAGGAAGCCTTTGTTTTTCAGTTCTTTGACACGTAGCTCATATCTCTCACAGGCCTTCATGGAGTTTTCTGCCAGAAAATATGTGTATTCTTGCTGCAAAGAACAACAAATTCAGTGAATGAAAAATAAATACATTACACAGCGGGCTACGTAAATAATCAAGTTACGTACTATCCAATGGCTAAGGTGTTTAAAAATACATTTATATATAAACATGATAAAATTGTGAGGATGCACAAACATTCATTACTCTTTTCATGTATTTTACAATCAGGTTGTACAGGTGAACAAGGACAAAGTGTAGTAGGTAGAATGAGTACTACCAAGAAATCACCTGTCTAATTTGATTGTAAAATACATAAAAAGTTAAATAATTTTTTTGCACACTCTCACAATTTTGACACTTGATTTACCTTGGTGTCATATTGAGGGCTGTTTCACCTGAGTCTTTGCAGCATTAAATAACAACTATATGTGCCTAAATTCGCATACACTGTTATACTTACTGAGTTAATACAATTTTATACATTTTTATTGCAGGTATAACATAGTTCTTACTTTAGATCCATTTAGAAGGCCCGTCCTTGTAGATATTTTATATGGAAGCAAGCATTCATCTTTAAGGCTGAGTAGCTCCACAACTGCCACTTCCGAGTCCTAAATAACCAATTAAGGGGAAAAAAAATGACTTGTGCTTTGAGTCGCTCTAATATATGAATATGTACATTGTGAAATAGTAAGCTGACAGGGATTTTTTTGGTGCCACTTTAGCATGCGCTCTACCAACTTTGGCGTTCTACCACCAGAAGCTTTGGTGCCACTTTGATGCGGGTAGTTGCCCATTCAATATGTTACAACTGGAAGCAGTTATCAGCTTGTGTGGCAAGTGACCCCCAAAACAATATTGACCAAAGATAAAACGAAGCGACACCATAATCTTTTGGGAGAGCCAACGGATATGGAGCAGGATTATCTCTGTGGAGCTACCATACAAGAAAAAAAAAAAGACAAAAGTAAAAGGGAGAATTCTTGCCTGTTTTACGGTGTCCTCAAAAAGCATGCCACAGTACACGTGCAGTGAGAAGTGGCAACGCCTTTTCAATTACAAACATTTACATGTGTCATTGCAACTTCAGTATATGTGATATTTTAGAACTTCATTATTTTTTTGTCCTGGGGATGCCAGCAAAAATGGTGATTATCCTGACAATAAAGGTCTTCTGCCACCGTGAAAGACTTGGTTAACATGTGCAGGGTTTGTATGGCTATAGTGTCTGTTGAAGCAAGGGGTCAAATAGTGGGAAAAAAAGAACAGCCATGTTTGCTGGTCGATGAGAAATATCTTACTTTACCATTTGGGCTAAAACAGGGATCAGATTGCTGCTACTTCTACGTAGAAGGCTGTGATAGAGCAATGTTGGTTCTCATCATTGAAAGGGAGTGTGATATAAACAGGCTCCGTAATATACGGCATACGTAGATTTAACGCAAAAGGTTTCAGTCAATTCACCAGGAAAACTAAGCCAACCCAAGTACAGGAGCTCACAACCATGGATTACATGGAAACGGTAGATTGTTATTAAGTAATTCATTGTTTCACTTTTTGTGTGGACATTTGTGAAACAAATAAATATGTTGTTCCATTGACACGTGCATTTTATTGTGTACATTTTCATAAATGAGCTGGGAGATGCTAAGGTGGCACCTTTTGTTTTTATTATATATTCAGAATGATGGTCGGACGAGTTGGCAGAAATAGACTAATTGTATATGTTATTTCTAATGTCTTATTCATAAAATAACCTGGCTACTAAATTCAATATCAAGTTGTCTAATCTCACATTAAAAGATCATTACATATAGGTATATATCTAAATAAAATGTTTCAAAAGTTAAGAAAAAAAACCCAAAACATTCACAGAGGACACACACTTTTTGAAGAAAACTGTATTTTGCCACTTCAAAATCTTTTGCAGACCAGGATTCATCCTCCATAGGATCACCGTTATCCCTACAGTGAGAAAATGTCAATATATTATTGATATGCCATGAAGCATCATCATTAGATCATCATGCTGATTCTGAGATGCTCCCAAGTAACATAAAGGTTAAAAAGGTCTGGCCAGAATACAGGGTATCACAGATAATTCAGACATAAAGAAGTGTACACAGAAAACCATTTCATCTCACTCGCTTTACTACAAAATCTGAACAGACAACCCTGACCAGCTTTCTCTAGAAGAAGGGCTGAGCCTGCACAATGCATAGATCAAACAGTAATACGACGTCCTCACTACCCACTGATGACATAGGCTTGGTTAACCAAGATATGCACATTTAATATCTTTTAGATCTTATCAAGAAGCAAAGCTCTGAATTTGCCACACCAGAGAGTCTGGTTATATTTCAGGAGACTGATGCGAATGAAGCACATAAATACCAGACGTGAATGTCTTCCTTGTTCTTTTCTTCATCTCTAGCATATGATTGAGTTTTCTGATAATCTGCCGGAATCATATAAAAATATTGATAAGAACATTTTCTATATCCTGGTCAAGATTTTTTACGTATCACGTACATCTTATATCACGTACATCCTGCCTTCCCTAGATGTGAAGACGACACGTTTTAGGTGGTGTATGCAATGCTGTGTGCATTTTACCAACAAGGGTCTCATGTCAGGTACAGCCCACAATATGGTCTTCATTGAATTATTATTATTTTTTTTTTTTCAAGAAGGAGATTGCTGGGAACAAATTGAAACATACTACAGCTGAGTTGTATTGGGCTATTGTCTGAATTTGTGGGACCGTTTAATTATTGTTCTAAGATAACATAACCAATTCTTTTTCCAGAAACTCAAGGGCCATTAAAAATCCTGGAGGACAGTGCCATGCCTGTGGACCGTTAAAGGAACAAATGGGCATGGATTCCACATCTGGATGACCAAAGCATTAAAAGCGTATGTTTCGACTGAAATACATGTCATCATTAGGGCATAAATCACATATGGGAAAGTACAAAGACAGAATACAGGCTTATTTGAATTATTTGCCTTGTGGTTTAAACACCGACAAGGACCTTAGGTGTTTTGGGTGAAACATATGCTGACGATATCTCTTCCTATTGCAAGCTGAATGTATTCACAATGTAGTAGATGCTAGTAGCAAGCAGCGCAAGAAATTGATAGGATTTTATAGTGTTCGGATAAAAATAATTGTTTATTTAAAAAAAAAAAAAAACAATATACATTACATAATATACACCATATGTAATACAACTGATTTTCAATACAGAATTTCCTCAACTTATAAACATAACTTCTGTTTGTAGTTCGCAAGCTAAATGTAACCACAAGTCTTTTTGAAATATTTTTGAATGTTCACGTCTTCTACACCAAATTCTGAATGCAATAGAACACGACTAAGAGATAAAGCGGTAATGGAGGCTGCTTAAAACATATAAATAACTCCACCTGATCTGCCTGAAAGTGTTATCCCTGGATTGCTGAGTTAATCCATTGGTAGCAAAGCTGGCAATCTATTTTCCTCCAGAGTTATATTTATCAGACACCTTGAAGGCACCTTTCAATATAAAACTATTTTTAAATATTTTAAAAAAATGGCTTATCTTGTTTGAAAATGAATTTTAAAAAGATAATCTTGTGTTTCCCTGGTTTTACAGCACTTTTAGTTTTAGTAGGTCAGCTTAAATCCCCACTGTAACTAGATAGTTAATTTACATGAAAAATAAATTTACTCTCCAGCAGCCTTCGACAAATCAGATCCCCCATCTGCCCCCCCCGCTGCTTCAGAGAAATTTTAGTTTTTTTTCAGTTAAGAAAAAAGGCAAAAAAGATACATATTAAAAAAATTACATAGATAATAGAAACATAGAATTTGATGACAAATAAGAACCATTTGACCCATCTGGTCTGCCCATTTTTCCTGATGCAAGACTTTATGCCTATCCCATGCATCTGTAAATTCCCTTACTATATTAGCCTCTACCACCACTGATGAGAGGTTGTACCGTTTATCTAACACCCTCTCAGGAAATTCAAACCTTCTTAACAAAACAAAGTTTGGTTTTTTTTGTTTTTTTTTTAGGTATACTTAACTGCTCTTAAATCTAATACTGAGGCCATATTTGTCTGAAATATGGTCAACCGAAATGAAGAATAACTGACTAAAAAAAAAAAAAAAAAAAAAGAGAGAAAATAACCTTACTTTGTATGTTTTTGACTTTTTTTTCTGGAACAACATGCACGGATTTGTTATCATCAGCTTTCTCAATAAGTTGTTTCTCTTCTATGCATTTCCATATGAAATCAGGGTCAACAACTGAAATCTGATGTTTCTGAATCTTTTTCAAATGGGAACCTCTGAGATCGCTGACATTATACGCAATGATGTGTGTGCACTATAATAAACAAAACATGTAATAGATTGAAAAGTAACAAAATTTAATTGACACAGCTACCAGAATTCATCTTATTGCACAGAAAATAATTTGACGAAACAGAGCCTAGACCACCACGGGGTGCCTTAGAGCACAATGGCAAAGATGCAGGAATCAGAATAGATGAGGTTGCAGATAACTCTGTATCATGTCTTCACAAAGTCATTGATAATGTGAGCAATACTTTCTATGTTTCACCCACGGGCCACACGTTCACATAAACTTTATAAACTAGGTCATGTTGGATATAACCATGCAGTCTGCGTCAACTTTTAAAAGACGTATTTCACTCTTACCTCTGACATCTGTCTTAAAAACTAATATATGTACAGGACCACAGAGGTAACTCAAAGCCAAACAGAGACTATAATTGTTTGAAAGCAAGGTGTGTGGGCACATTTACTTTTATTATTTCAATAAATACCGGAACTTGCACTTATCAACACACACATGCAACCCTACCTTCTCATTCAGCACATAGGAAAAACTCCCACCATTTGAAGAGATTATGTTTTTTAGCCTTTTCTTTTCTTTAAAGGATGAGAGGTTGACTTTGATGAAGAAGACACAATCTGCAAAAATGCCTGCAGTCATCCTAAAAGTTAAAAAGATTAAGCATCAGATTTTTAATGGAATATATAGGAATGACGTCTGTTACTGGCTGGATCTGCCTCGCATTATAAAGATTTGTAATGCTATCTATGGATTTCAATTGAAGGCATTTTATAGTCAAATAAACATGACGCAGGCTTCACACTCTAAGGATAAATATAAAGTGCTTTAATCCCTTAAGGTTAGAGCAGTTTTTTTACTTTGTGAAAATGGCAGTTTTTACATCTCTGTGGTATTTGTCTTTAGCTGTAATTTTCTTCTTTCTCATTTACTGAAACCACACAACTTATATATTTTTTTTCAGAACAAGAAGGGCTTTCTTTAGATACCACTATTTTGATTTATCATTTAATTTAAATTCTAATATCTGTCCTGAGGTATGAATTTATATCTTCTGGTATATGCCACAGCCAAACAACCCCAATATGTGTTCAGAAACATTTCCTAGGTTCAGTGATGTTGGGTTGTTTGGGGGATAAAAGGCCACCTTTGCGAGGTGTGCATTTTTTGGAATTCCGACATCTGCTGAGTCTGTGCCCATGTCCTATTAATTAGGGCTGAAACAACTCATCGATAAAATCGATAATGAAAATCGCTGTCAACGATTTTCATTATCGATTAATCGGATCAATTTTTATCGATTATAAAAAGAGGTTTTTTTCAGAGCAAATGCTCTGAAAAACTCCTCTCCTTATATAATCCGACCTCAAACAGAGATCGGATTATAACACCGGAATCCAGATCCCCGCTACGCTGCAGGGGACCTGGATTCCCCTCACTGTCGGCCGGTCTCTCACTTCCGTCTCTCTCCCCCTCCCATCTGCCTCCTCCCCCCTCCCATACATCACTCTGCCTCTCTACCCGGCACCGTTCCTGACATGCACTTTCCCTGCAGCTTCATAGAAGCCTCAGTGTAAGTGAAGGGCAGTAACGGAGTCTGTCTGTGCGATGCAGACCCCCACCGGCTGACAGAGAAACATCCTCTCTGTCATCCGGTGAGGGTCTGCATCGCACAGACAGACTCCGTTACTGCCCTTCACTTACACTGTGGCTTCTATGAAGCTGCAGTGAAAGTGCCTTCAGTAACGGAGCCGGGTAGAGAGGCAGAGCGGTGTATGGGAGGGGGGAGGAGTCAGAGGGGTGTATGGGAGCCACCCTCCAATACACCACTCTGGCTCCTCCCCCTCTCATACGCCACTCTGCCTCTCTACCCGGCTCCCTGGTGTCTTGTCAGAAACGGAGGTTCACAGGAGGCAGAGTGGAGTATGGGAGGGGGAGGAGGCAGAGTGGAGTATGGGAAGGGGGGGGAGGCAAAGTGATGTATGGGAGGGGGAGGAGGCAAAGTGATGTATGGGAGGGGGAGGAGCCAGAGTGGTGTATGGGAGGAGGCAGAGTGGAGTATGGGAGGGGGAGGAGGCAGAGTGGAGTATGGGAGGGGAGGAGCCAAAGTGATGTATGGGAGGGGAGGAGGCAGAGTGGTATATGGGAGGGGGAGGAGGCAAAGTGATGTATGGGCGGGGGAGGAGGCAGAGTGGTGTATGGGAGGGGGGAGGAGGCAGAGTGGAGTATGATAGGGGGAGGAGCCAGAGTGGTGTATGGGTGGGGGAGGAGCCAGAGTGGTGTATGGGAGGGGGAGGAGCCAGAGTGGTGTATGGGATGGGGAGGAGCCAGAGTGGTGTATGGGTGAGTTTATAGTGGTGTATGGGGGTATTATGAATTTTTAGGGCATATAGGGGGTATAAGGCATATGGATATTAGGCATATCAGGGGGGCATAAACATATCTGGGGTAAAAGGCATATCAGGGGGCTCAGTTGCATATCACTGGCATATAAGGAGTATAAGGCATATTAGGGGCACAGTGGCATATCAGGGGGCACAGTGGAATCTGGCATATAAGAGGTATAAGGCATATATGGGGGCAGAGTGGCAAGCTGGGGGTCAGATGTGCATAACCGGGGGCAGTTTGGTAAATAAAAAAATTTAAACAAGGCTTTTTTCTCAGTTTTTATTAAATATGAAAAATAGTTAACATATGAATTAATATTTACTAATAACTTTGTATTAAAACCTAGTTTGAGAAACACCGTGTTTGGGTTCTTGTAGCTTTTATTATTATGTCAGTAAAATAAGAAGGTGAATAGAGAGAGGCCATTGCAATAAAGAGATGAAAGTGTAAATTGTACGTTTTTTATTTTTCTTCAATTTAAAATAATGTATTTTTTTATCCAATTAATCGATTAATCGACAAAATAATCGGCCAACTAATCGATCATTAAAATAATCGTTAGTTGCAGCCCTACTATTAATAATTCCTTTGTTATAATTACAAACTAGTGAATAGATATGTGACATATATTAACCCCAATAACTAAGAAGCACAACAGTGGGGTTTAACACTACCATTCACATCTGTTTACAATAATGGTGCATTAGTAGAAAACTTTCAATGCATGATATTAAAGTTCATAAGTACATATATATATATATATATATATACATATATATATATATATATAGTATGTTAATATTCAGATTTTGGGGGGGTCGTCTTATAATTGAGCAAATACAGTAAATACAAGATCAGTAAGACTGTAAATGTTTTCAATATTACTAACGGTTACAAACTGGATACAAGCCACAAACAAGATACAATGTTTCTGAAGAAATCAGGATCTCATTAACTATTCACTGTCAGAGTTCCCCGGCCGCCCCGGTGCGGGGAACTCTGATCTCTGACAGCCGGGGAAGGTCTGCGCGATGGACGCAGACAACCCCCACTGCTAAACGCAATTCCTCCCAGCTGCAGCTGAAGTTGTGTACGCGAATCGCGGAGAGCTCTACACGCTGCCCGGACTAAGCACTGGGGACTCAGAAGCACCGGTAAGTTGGGGGGCGGTTACGGCATAACACAGGAGGATCCAGGTCTACTGCATCGCTGCGGGGGATCTGGATCTCAGTATCATAGTCAGACTTATTTGAGGTCTGATTATAAGACGACTCCGATTATAAGACGAAGGGTATTTTTCAGAGCATTTGCTCTGGAAAAAACCTTGTCTTATAATCAAGCAAATACGGTATATGGGTCTAGGTTTATATTTTGTAGTTAGTATTGTGAGGGTTAGTTACTGCAGAAATAGTCAGCTAGGGTTTGGATTCGGTAGGGGTTAAAAAAAAAAAGTAAAAAATATATAGAAAATTAATAATATAGAAACATAGGGTGGTTTCCAAAAAAAGGCAGCTTAACTAAAATATTTTCAGTATTTTCCCCCCATATTTAGCTATGCATAATTTATATACCCTGAAAAACTGCGAATAAACAATAAATGTTTTTAAATAAAATATATAAAATGTCAAAAAATCAATATGGTTAAAAAAAAAAACAACAAAGACTTGCTTGTCCCGAAAAAAAAGAATTTGTATCGGTTTATTAAATTAGAGAGAAATAAACAAAGAATGGCATAGCAAAAACACAAAAAATGCTCTGGTCCTGAAGCGTAAAACATCCCTGGCTTTTCAAGGGTCAGCCCCGAGTCCCACTCATCAGGAAAACGAACGGACAGGAAAAGAGTTTTCTCACACAGTGTTTGAGCACCATGGCCCTTTTAACATTTTTCAGTGTTGCTGTAGCTTTAATTTTCTTCTTAATGTGCACCCATACACATACAGTATATTGTTGTTTTTTTCAGGACAAGCAGGGCTTTCTTTAGATACCAATATTTTTATCATCTAATTTACTATAAACAATGGTGATTTTTTTGTTAAAAAAAAAAAAAAACTTACTTTTTAATAAAAAATCTATTACTGATCTGCAAAAACTAATGAAAAAACCTGCTAAATAGATTCTACTATTTGTACTGAGTTTAGAAATGCCCAATGTTTTTGTTTTTTGCTTTTTTCTGCTTCTTATGGGCAAGTACCAGTAGCGTTTTGCGATTTCAAAATCATTTTTCCCCAAATTTGGTCATTCTGCCTCGTGTGCTATCTCTGAAACCAGCCAATGATTTACCCCATCAAACCATATATTTTCGAAAACTAGACACCCCAAGGTATTTCAAATGCTGGCATTTTAACCCTCTCCATGCACTTATTCTACCACCAGCCTTTGTCAATCTTTATGGTAGTAAAAAATTTATTTTTTCCACACACGTTGTAATCCAGGTATAAATTTACTGTCCCTGGTATAGGTCACTGCCAAACACCAATATGTGTTCAGCAACATCTCCTGAGCGCAGTGATACCCCACATGCATGGGTTTGTTGGGTTATTTGGGAGGTAAAAGACCACAAAATGAGGTGTGTATTTTTTTGCAATTTAGACATCTGGTCAGTCTGTGCCCACATCCCATATTTGGGACATCTTTGAAGCCGGCCAATTCAATTTACCCCATCAAATCATAATTTTTTTTAAAAAAAAAACTACGCACCCTATGGGCATTTATAATGCCAATACTTTAACTCTTTCCATGCAGGACTTTTTGTGGATATATTGCTAATTGTAGGACTTGCTCATAAAAAAACTATATATTTGCACTTTTTTGGTGACAGTGGGGAATTATTTTTACATGTTACCATATTTTTTAAAATATATTTATATTTATTTATTTTACTATTTGAATCACTGGTCTGTCGTTTAACCCACCGATCGGGAGGTTGTGAAGCCCCCTCTGGGGCATTGCAGGCTTTGTGGGTGTGTTTAACAGATGGGTGATTTGCATCACTGGTCTGTTGTTTAAACTGCCAATCGCGGTGATTCATGGCAATCGGAAGGTCAGAAAAATTTGTTTTGGATAGCTTCCAGGAAACCGCTGTGATCAACGGCAAATAACGCTACCACGTACATGTTGACATACAGTTTACAAAACGTGTTAAAAATAAATATTCTTGCCAACATTATTTTTTTTTGTGGTTGTCTTTCAATTTTAAAGTGTGTGTGTGTGGGGGGGGCACCTACAGAACCCACTCCGGGTTCCAAATACTCTAGGAATGCCCCTGGAGAGAACAAAAAGTGTTAAATTTATTGACAAAGCGCCAGCAGATTCTGTAAAATGGAAATTAACAATAACATAAAGGACAATATGCAAAACTGACAATAGTGTACGTTACTGCATTCTAGCACAGAAGAAAAGGCAGAATGAGACGGCAAAAGAATATAAATAGTTAACAGTGATGCAGTGAACGTAAATAGTTAATGTACTTCAATTTGCCACCAGTTTCCTCCTGTCAATAGATTGCACCTGTTAGGATAGCTATTGGCTGGACTTGCCTCCAAAGAACAGGGTGGGTCTTCCAGTAAATTCTTTTAACACTTAACCACAAGCTGTTTAACAACCACACACCCAGAACTATTGAATTTGGTTCTTGAGGGCCCATAGTCCCACAAGAGTTTCAATACTTATTTTGTTAACACTATGCATCACACCATGAAGTTTAAGGCTAATTTCTATACTGTTAATATTAATTAAAGGTATGGTCATTAAGGCCCTATAAAGTTCAGACTGCTATACATGGGTAGAAAGTTAGGGTGAAGTATGTTGTGTGTCCCTGTTCACAAGGAAATCTCTCTCACAGGAATCTGCTCTGTAAATGCTTCACGCCACTCCCTGATTTGTCGAATTGCTGAAGAAAAGCATATTTCTTTTGTTTTAGAGTCCTGGAGAAACAAAGCAGAGGTGATTGACATACAACCTTGTGTATCATGTTCGGTATTGCGTCCTTCTACACTTAGTGGTATCAAAATTAAACCAGGGACATCCTAATAATAACAGAATATGACCCATTAGTCTGCCTCAAACCATAAGGTGTTTTCACTTTGCCTGCAAATCTGTCCTTTTCTGTGTGACATATTATATTCTGTCTTCAACACTAATCAATTATGTCATATCTTGTGCGGTTTATTGACAGTTTAGGGAACTGTTTTAAGACCTATGTACTGTAATCAATTATGGGGCTGCCATTCATAGTTTGTTTCATATACATAACACCTTCAGTGCCAAGTACTTTTTAAATCAGAGCATCGCTTTTTCCTCACCTTTCAACTTTCTTCTGTCCAGCCGATCACAGCTGACTTAATGTCCGGATAGCTGTATAGGGTGCCCGGAGTGAACGTGTAACTGTGAGCCCTTCTGCCCCAGGCTTAATGTGTTGTAGGTTACAGCAGACTTCTTCCTGGAGAGGAGGAGGCACAAAGTCTACACCCTCCCTTGCTTTTAAAGCTGTATACAGCAATGATATGTTCAAGATTGGATTCATATCAATAATTTTTTTCAACATTTTATGTCATTTTGCAGAGGATACAAAGGTCTGCAACAGGGTAGGGTTTTCGGGTGGAACAAGTCAAATGGCAAACAATTTAAGTTAGTAGAATGGACAGTGTAGCAGTAGACTATAGCATTGGCACTGTTTTGTAAGCAACAATAGAGGAGAGGGATTTGAAAATTGTTTCCAATGACTTAAAAATAGACAATGCAATAAAGCGTTTGTTAAATGTTAAAAAGAGTTACGTAATTTAAACATGCATGGGATAGGGATAAAGCTATCCTATAGGAGCAGACCAAGGCTTAATTGGGGTTTGAGTCCTTACATCAGGAAAAATGGGCAGACTAGATTCTTTTCTATGCTCCAGAACTTTATACAACTGCGAGTTCTTGTTTCTCATTCACTTTTGCAAAAGCAAAGTGTTCAAAAGCAAAGTGAAAAAACACCTTTTAATTGTAGCACTACAATAAGGTAAATTTGGACTTGACATGAATCAGAATTCATGTAAACGGTAAACACTGCCAAGTTTCTCCAGCAAGAAAGGCTGAGATGGCCCTGCATAATGCAGTATCCAGTTGAGTGAGGAGTCTCTCTGATTTAACTATACATTATACAGGAGACACCCAAGATGTTCCTGCAACAGAAGCTCACTGGGTTTGGACCTTCATAATGTACAGTGAAGCTGAAACATACCTCTCTTCCTTAACCGTCCCTTCAGTGAGTAAACTTGTGTTATGTCTAATTTACATGTTGTAATTCATGTAGGTAAGAAAATCCAAGCTGCATTTATAGGTGAATTGCAGCACAAAATATATTTAATACATAACTGAGCCCACCTTTTTGCAAGAGGAGGGAAACAACCTCTTATTCAGAAAACAAAATCAGAACATTTAATATGCAGTTTCAATGGTTGAAATGTATAGTGTATCTTCATCTGGATTACACAGGTTTTGCCTCCACCTGTAGGCGACTTGGAGATTTACAGCCATTACAGGTTCTACCTTTTCCCTTGGAAATACGCTTTTAGAAAATGGCACAAAAACGTAACACACTGAACCGAAACAGCATTCTAAAATTTGTAATCCTGGATCACATGCTGATGTAGTAACACCACTACATTATATTAAAGACAAGCGGTGATTTACTACACTGGAATACCATTCTCTCTTTTCTTCATACCCTCCCCACCACTAACTACTCACAGGTAAAGGCATCCCATCTCCACAAATCACAAACCCATTTCTGTCTGTATCCTTCTGTGCTCAGGTGACATTAAATCTAACCCTAGACCCACATGCGCCACGACACCTTCCATAATAACACAAACTACTGCAATCCCAAATGACCCTAACACACCTTTCTCCTGCGCCCTCTGCAATACTCACTGCTGACTTTTTCATCTCTAACCACCACTCCTTGCACCCACTACCTCTCTTGCTGTTACAGTGGTCTTTGCTCCAGCCACACACCTAGACATTGAGGGGGTGTTTGCATTCTCCTCTCCCCCTGTTGCACCTTTTAATGTCTGCCACAAATTCCTTGCCTCACCTTCTCTTCTTTCAAAGTACACTGTCCGTCTATTCTCCCCAATTGCTGCTTGTGTTGCAGTGATCTGTGGGCCTCCTTTGGGGGGGGGGGAATCAATATTTATTGATTTTTTTTATAAACAGGATACAGAAGAAAGAGAAAGCAGGGGGGAAATGGTCAAACAATACAAAGGAAGGTGATAAGCCCCAAAGCATAAAATAACATAATAACCCCAGAGGTGTATGAAAACTGACAGCAGAAATGCCGCAGTAAGTAGGTGACGCATACCATGAGATTGAGATAGGCATATGGTGGAGAAGATCAAATTCTGGCGTAAAGGGGGATTGCCTTGTCCGTAAGGGCTGTAATCCACGTATGGACAGCTTGCCAATATGAGACAATTCGTGGGCAGTGCCACCACAGGTGGATCAAAGAGCCAGGAGAAGGCCCACACCTCCAACAGGAGTCCGCAATAGCAGGATTGTAGCGTGATGCCACCTCTGGGGGCCGATACCAGAGGGCCAGTAGCTTATATGATCTTTCCTGGTCTCGATTGCTCAGAGAGCAACGATGGGTCAGGATGCACACCTTTTCCCACTGCTCCTCCGTGAGGACGACCTGCAACAATGACTCCCAGCGACTCAGAAAAACTGGGGGAACCGGATTCAAGTTGGACAACAAGTTGTAAAGCCGGGAAATTCCATTGGCCAGGCACAAGGTGGATGCGCAAAGCGACTCAAACACAGTGAGGTCCCTCAAAGCATGGTGCAGTCGCCACAGGGAATGAAAGAAATCGCCCAGCTGGGCATATCTAAACCAATCCAGCTGTGTAGGGGACCGCCTGTAGTTCCCAATTTTTGATTGCTTTGCTACATGGCTCTCCGACTTTGTTTCCTCCATCATTCCCACATTAATTCTAAGTGACTTCGATATACCTATTGATGACCCATCCTCACCTGCTGCTTCCAAATTACTTTTGCCCTCCACCTCACTTGGACTCTCAACCATCCAGTTTGCGTTATTCTGTTAGCATCTAAACTGCTGGAATCACCAACTTATAATCAACTAATTTCCTCTCTTCGAACTTTACGCTTGACGCTCTACATTCTGGTTTCCATCCCTACATTCAGCTGAGGCTGCACTCACTAAAATAACTAATGATCTCCTCACAGCTAAAACAAAAGGCCACTTCTCACAACTTCTTGGCCCTCTCTGTAATCTTTCGCAGTGACCGCACCATCCTCCTACAAAGCCTCCATGCTCGTGGCATCTGTGACAACACTCTTTCCCCCGTCACTTCCGGTAGCATGGGAGATGGCTCCGCTTATCCGAATAGGGCAGGAAAGAAAACCCCCCAGAACCACCTCCTCAAGCACAGTTCTTTCCTGCCCTATTCAGGGTAGGTGCAGTCACCCACCGTTTGTTGTTTGTCTGAGCTCATGGGAGAGCTAATATCTCCTGCGCTACCATCCCGCTTTGGGTAGCAGGGAAGCACTTTGCTTTCCCCCACTCCGATTGCTTTGCCAAAGCGGGGAAAGTGTTAATGTTGTGCAGGGGGGACCCTAGCTTGCTTACCTTTGGCAGCCCTTGGGCTGGCTAGCTTGTTCCAGGACGAAGGAGACCCCACTACACTCTGCCGGTGGTTGCAGCAGGTCCTGCCTGTGACTTGTTTACGGTTCTCATCCCAGGCTGCCAGGGGGCGCCTTGGGTAGGCGTCTTCCAGCAGCAGGAAGCAGCTCTCAGGTCAGAGTTTTTTTTGGCGGTTTCTGGACTGTGTTTTTCCCACGGTTTTGATAAGGTTTCTCTATTTATTTGCTTGTGTTGCAGTTGGCTTCTGATCTCCTGCTTTTGGTGTCTTTCTACCCCTTAGCCCAAGTAGGTTATGAGTCCATGGGAGTTTATTTGCTTCTGTCTTATTTTTTATATTTTAACCGTCACCAGTCATTTGTTATCAGGATGTCACCAGATAGGCCATACCGCCCCGAAGAATCTCCAGCTTCTAAGAAGGCTACATCCAAGACAAAGCATTTTGCCTGTAAAAATTGCAATGCTACTATGTTGCTTTTCCTGCCTGAAAGCCAGGGAGGAATCCATTTTGGATTTCAAGGAATGGATGAAGGCTAAGCTCCAGTCCTCTGCCTGGGTTCCAATCAGGTTCCTGGAGGAACCCGAATCTCCAGAAGTAGGGGAGCTCTCTGAAGAGACCTTTTTCTTTCCTGTAGAAGAGGTGAACAAGCTGGTTACTGCAGTGAGGTAACCACTAGAAGATCTGCTATTCCCTTGGAGGATTCCATGGACAGGAAGGCGGAAGGGGCAGCTAATAGATCTTCTGAAGCCTCAGCAGCGATATTTAAACCAGGCATTATGGAGACTTCAGTGGCCAGAGCTATGCGCTTGTAGGATTCAGCTATGGAATCTGTCCGTATGGCTGCTAGGGCCCCTGCCTTATCGGTGGTCTCAAGAAGAGCTCCATGGCTCAAATCCTGGTCAACAGACTCAGATTCCAGGCACCATATGTGTGGGATCCCCTCCTCTGTGAAAGATTTGTTTGGGAAGGAACTAGAAGTTCTCTTGGAAAAAGTTACTGGTGACCAGTACTTTTTGCCGAAATGCAAACCACTGCCACATTTTTGTCCAAACCCAGTTAAGTCATCCAGAGGTCAGGATTCCAGACCCCATTCCGAGATAGACCTTATGGTTCCAGATTTTGGCCTTTCCACGGCAGAGGCAGACCTTCCTCCTCTAAACAGGAGAACAGGGATTCCAAGAAAACATGACACCAGAAGCATTGCGGTAGGGGGCAGGCTGAAGAGATTTCTACATCAATGGGCTCTAATATGTTCAGACACCTGGACCCTGGGAGGAGTCAATCAGATCCACTATAGAACTTCTTTCCAAGAGAGATTTTGTGGCTACTCTCGATCTTCAAGATGCCTATCTTCATGTTCCCATGAGGCAGAAGTCACAGAAGTTCCTTCGGGTGGCCATTCCGTCCATAAAAGGGATTCTTCACAGTCCTAGTGATGACAAAGAACACTGGCTCCATTGCCTGGATGTACGCAGATGCTTGGCCTTATACCTACAGAAGACTGCTCCATGGAGAAGATCTTCGAATCTGTTTACTTTTCCAGAGCTAGGAAAGGTCTTAGCGTTACAAGGTCCTCTATAGCTAGATGGTTGACCTCCTCCCTCTGGTCTCAAGGCTCATTCCAATTGGGCGGTCACAACATCTTGCTGGAGTTCCAATCGAGCAAGTTTGTAAAGCTGCTGTTTGGAAGTGTTCATACCTTCTTTAAGCATTATCGTCTGCAGGCTGCCAGTCTGCATTATGCCAAGATCGGTAGAAGAGTCTTGGAGTCAGTTGTTTCATTCCCCCTAATGCCTTTTTTATATCTCCTATGCTACCAAAAGTGACAGGGTGTTGCCCTCCCTAATAAAGGGTTTAGTTTTTTTCCATATTTGGTCTTTTGTATTCACTGTGGGTAAGGGAGGAGGATTCTGGGGGTTTTATTCTTTCCTGCCCCATTCGGATAGGCAGAGCCATGAAGTGACAAGGAAAATAAATTCTCAGGTAAGAACTTAATGTTTCCTGGTAAAAAAGCCTACCTCTCTGACCATACTTTTAGTGTCTTATTCACTGGATCTTGCTCCTCTCCTACTATCTGTTGACGCCCCTTTTGGGCGCCTACTAATCTCCATTTACACCCCTTCTCTCGGAACTGATATAGGATGACACCTATATGCAGATGACACCCTAATCTATATTTGCTCTCTTGACCTTTCACCCTCTTCTAGCTCGTCTCACAGACTGCCTTTCAGGAATTACATCATGGATGGCGTCCAATTACCTAAAGCTCAACATCTCCAAAACTGAGTTTATGGTAATCCCCCCATCCTCTCTGTCCACAATTCCTGACATGGCTCTTACTGTTGATAACTCCACTATCCAACCGACAGACCAAGTTCCCTGCCTTGGTGTCACACTTGACTCTGCTCTTTCTTTCACCCCTTACATCTAGTCCCTCACCAAATTCTACTACCTTCACCTGAAGAACATCTCCCAAATCTGCCCATTGTAACACGTAAAAAATGAAATATTAACCCACTCCCTTGTGATATTCTGTCTGTACTATTGCAACTCCCTACTGACTTGTCTTCCCCTCTCCAGCCTTTCACCATTAACACTGCAGCTAGATTAATCTTTCTCTGTCACCGTTCCTCATCTGCTGCTCCACTATGCCAATCCCTCCATTGACTCCCTATACCCTTCAGAATTAAATGTAACAACTCCGCACCCCCCTAACCCCCCTCTTCATTCTTCTCATGACTTGGTCTCTTCTACAGTCATTGCCTCTTTTTAACTTCCATATTCAGGATTTTGCCCATGCTACACCACTTCTGTTGAATTCTCTTCTCAGTTCTGTCAGACTTTTTGAGAAACATACCTTTCTTCCTATCACTCTCAGCCATCTTAACGATCAGCAACTGCAACAGATCATCTGGACCCCATCAACATATCCTCATCCAAGTAGTACTCATCTACACTCCCCTCTCTGACACCAACTAGTTTGTAAGCCTCCAAGAGCGGGGCCCTCTTATCCTTTTGTACCAGTTTGTTATTGTGTGTGACTTAAAAGTATCCTACTGATTGTAACAGTGCTATGGAATCTGCTAGCACCATATAAATAAATGTAATGTTATTTATAGAACAGAATCAAAGATTATTTAATATGCATTTTCAACAGTACAGCAGTATCCACAATCTTGTTGAAAAACTTCCCCCGAAGAGTGGAAGCTGTTACAGCTGCTAAGGGGGGGGGGGGACCAACTACATATTAATGTCTATGTATTTAGAATGCGATGTCACGAAAGTCCCTGCTGGTGTAAATCCTAAGAGAAATTTCAAAAAAAAAAAAGTTTTTTTGTCGTTTGGTTTTAGGATAGGGCTCAGGGCTCTATGCGGCCAGTCATGTTCTTCCACACCAAACTCATGATGTTTTTATGGAGCTCACTTTGTGCACAGTCATGCTGGAATAGAAAAGGGCCTTCCCCAAACTGTTCCCACAAAGTTGGAGGCATGGCAGTATCCAAAATGTCTTAGTATGCTTAAGGGGACATATCAAAATATTTCTGACAATGCTATGTTAATTGCTATAAATAAATCATGTGTCATGATTGTAAAAGAAGGCCCTACCTGTGCTGAACAGAATGCTGCCTAAATTGGGTGGGTTCATCAAATACAGAACAGGGGAATGATGGTTTAACAAATATATAGTAAAAATTACAAAAAAAAAAACCTTCAGTCCTTGGGGTACATTCCCACCTATCATGCCCGTTAACCCATAGCTGCACCACAACAGCCACCGTATTCTCTGCTAACACAAAACTATACAAACCCACTCAAATGCGCCACAGCTACACAGACTCCCGCCAGTGCAGGCAAACCACTTTTTGTTTAATCTCCCGACATCCTTTTCTGCAACCAACGTACTTTTCGTGGTGAAGAATGGTGGGAAATGTAGTCGTATTGACAATAATACCCAGCGGGCAGGTTCCACTTCCGTTTCCAAAGCACTACATTTCCCGTGAGCCTCTGCCACGGGCTGTTAAGAAGTGCTTTGTTTGCAAAGGGTTTGGCAGACGGAAATCGTAGCGGGGTATTTAACAATTCTTCCTTTGGACGAGCTTTAATCGCATGTCAGCGAGAGACAGACCAGGTGGGTAGGTGCGGGATTTTATTCTACTGTATTACATTCTCTTCTTTTTTAATATATATTATATTATATGCTGTTTATATACGGAGTCCTTGCGTTAACTTGTTTTTCCTGTCAGTGAAATGAGTGAACATCTGGAAATAAGTTTGTTAAATGAGTTGTGTCTAAAATACTGGACAACATTAATAAAAAGGTAGTGGGGGAAAGGTCAAAGATCCAGAATGTTCTCTTTTACTATAGAGGAACCTATATTTTATTGCTGTGTAAATGTTATCTGTCGGTCTCTTTATCTGTCCATATAATATAATATTTATATATATATATTACTTTGGTGTCAACAATGCCTGTTTTGCCCCCGTTTGACGTATGGACTCTGTAGTAATATTTTTCACTGATAGATGTGTTCGGAATTATCTGTCATTTAAGGTGAAAGCCATCTATATGTTGATCAGATATCCCCCTGCCATCACATAATTTATGTGGGCTATATATCACCCCATATGGATCTTAAATTACATTTTAGCAGTTAATCAGAGTAACTGATATGCAAAGTGTGTTATCTCCATAGCAACCGATGGAATGGTGCAAGCAGTGGTCACATTGTGTCTGTAATGATACCACCAATTGATTCTTCTAATTATATTGATAATGGTGTTGCACCTATACCTGTTGAGAGACCTACAAGCGTATAGTAAGTATTGATGTAGTTTCAGCTTTTGAGGTCCACCATAATTGGTTTTTTTTTATACTTAACTGTGCATGTTGTCTGTATAATAACCCCAACCACCATAAAAATCATACAATAAAACCCCAGTATATCAACTGACTTTACTCGGGGAGATAAGGTTATAGAATAAATGTAGAGGAATAGGTTCCCCAGTAATGGAGGGAATGGATTGTACGTTTAACTTAAGTCATTTCCAGGTAGCTGTTGTATCCAATGCCAATAGTAATTTTTATGTGTAACCTTTATTCTGTTTTCTCTTTATTTTTGGTTTTTTAGATATTTGATGGTTGCATCAATTGCCTCACAATGCCAGAAATGCCATCTTCCAATTTTCCTGGAGAAACAAATTTTATGGCTCAGTACATACCAAGCCTTTCACGCTCAGGTGTGATTTTAAATCCCACTTTTCCGATCTTTGAGCCAGATAGAGACTTCCAGATGTTAAATCCTTGCCGTGCCTCCGGGGGTTTTAATATGACTCATCATGCCGAGAGTGGCATTGGAGTACTCAGTGAAGATTCCCTGGAAGAAGATCCTTATGATGAAACGCTTGCTACAGACTCCAGAATGTCCGATTTCAGTGTCGATGACAAGGGGGAGATGTTTGGATTTAAAGGCTCTGTTTGTAACCATGAAGTTGTCCAGAGTTCAAGATCAACAGAAGATGTTATAAATACCAGCTTAAATAATCCACTTTTAAGAAAGCTTGAACAGGTATCATGTTGTGCAAATAGATCAAAAGTATAACTAATCAACCTCCAAGATTCACACTTTAAATAACACATTGATTAACATACTGTTTCATAAATGCTAAAAATTGCAAGCCATTTTATTCTGCTTTAAGATAATTATATGGTCTAACTTGCTTGGAATAAGCTAATAGCCTCACAAATGAACAGTAGGGTTATGTATAATTGTGACCTTAAGGTAAATATTGAAACATGATCTAATAACTAGCAACCAATGAAAAATGTCCCTGCTGTTTTGTGCCATTCCATTGGCTGCTATGTTGAGGAGTTCATTTTTAGGTCTTTACACCAAAGTCACTTTTTCATGTTTCGTGCCACCATTTATGTACAATGTATGCACTTGTGATAATGTAAAATGTTATTGTGGTGTCTGAACTATGGCCCCTGGGAACTGTCATATTATGTTTACTAGATTTCCATAAACTTATTTATTAAGGGATCATAGATTTACGTAATGCTTTACAGTTTGAAGTACGGTATAATGCAGTGGGGATATACAGTGTGTGTCTGTATGTGTATACATAAATATACCTTTTTTTATTTCTCTGGAAGCTTAAGGAACTACAGCAACAAAAGCAAGAACAACTGAAGCAACAGCAGATGGAACAACTGCAGAGACTTATGGAGGAACAGAAGATGCTGCTGAGCTTGGTAGCCAACCGGCCGGCCTGCATTGGTAGGTAAACTTGGTCCATTTTTTGATGCTCGCTGTGTTCCATATATTTTTCACAGAATACTTATATGAACGATGGGCTTTATTTATCAACATGGGAGCGGGCAGGAGATCTGCAGCAGGAACTCACTGATCTTATGCAGTATGAGGGGTTATCCCTGACAATTTTTTTGTACAGAAGGAAGAGACAAGATAATGTCTTGTATAATGAATAATCCAGTGAGCGAGGATTTTTTTTTTAATGGATTAAAGAAACAACTAGTCTCCAAAGCTTTATTTTAGATATTTAATGCATGTTGGAGTCCATTTCGTAAATTGAATCATCTCGAGTTACTGGAATCAGACTTCGTAATGTTCCTTTTAAATCAGACTGATGTCCCTTACAGCCTCATCAAAAATAATGCTTATTGAAGTGCATTGAGTACTTGAATATGAATTAATTAAAAATAAGTTAGCTATATTAGAGAGAAGCTGCAGGGCCTCCATAGTTTGATTATTTTCTACCGATTGGATGCTTGAGGTAGCCAATCAATGACACCTCCTATTGAAATCAACGGCGGTGTACATGCATACAGCATTTGCTGAGCTGACTAGCACTAAGTATATCACATGACAGAAGATGTGTTCTGCAGAATCCCACAATGCATTTTCAAGAGGAATGCCATGAAAATTTTAAAGGAACCTCTTAACTATCATATGCATTTATGATACATATGATGGCTGGAGTATGCCTTTAATTCACTGAAACCTTGAAGTATTAGTATATAAACTGCTTTCACATCATCAGTAGCGCTACTACTGACTCTCTGAAGCCGTAACCCAGGGCTTGACAAATTTGTTGTGAATCTAGGCGCCAGCTAAAAAAGTTAGGAGCCAGGAATTTTTTTAAACTAACAGTTGGTTAGGAGTGATCTGATCATCATCAGCCCACTTACTAAACTCACAGCGTTTGACCTGGAAGCACCCTGGACTTTCAGGTCAGTGCTGTTTTTTTGGCTTTTTTTTTTTAAATAATTTTTTTTGATATATATATTTTTTTTAACACTTTCAATGCTGATGTTCCATTGGAGCACAGCATTGATTGATATTTAGTCCCCACAAGCTTGTGGGGACAAATGTTAACCCCTGCAATGCCACGAATGTGTTATAAACAATTGTGGAATTGAAGGGGTTAACGCTGCACTGTCGCTCTCATGGAGCGATCAGGCAGCAGGGGGGTGTTGGGGCTGGTCTCCACACTCATGTGGAGACCAAAGAACCCTCTCCCCTGTCCCTGAAGCTGCCTCTGGCAGCTGGGAAGCAATTGCTGGTCTATAGACCAGCCATTGCAGGGGGGAGTCTCTGATGACTGCTGTAGGCTTCCATGCCTACAGGAGTCATCAAAGGGCTTGTGGGGGCTCGTTTTTGCTGTTGCTGGTCTGCCTGGACTTCCAGGCAGACCACCAGCAGCAGAGCCCCTTGAAAAACGGGAATTAACCCCTAAAAGCCGCGATCGCGGCATTGAAGGGGTTAACGCTGCCCTGTCGCTCTCATGGAGCGATCAGGCAGCAGGGGGATGTTGTGTCAGGTCCCCACACTTGTGTGGGGACCCAATCAACACTGAACCCCCTTTCCTGAAGCTGCCTGTGGCAGCTGAAAACGCTATTGCAGGTTTCTCTGCAATCGCGGTTTCAGCCTACAGGATCACTCCGTGGGACACGGGGGCATTTTTTTGTGAATGTAAGAGGCTGACAAACTCCTAGGCGCCAGGACAAAATTCTGAGTCGCCATGGCGACCTGGTGCCTGGGATTTGTCGAGCCCTGCCGTAACCAATGGCATGTATGCTAGCTAAACACCAATGTTTAGATAGCATGTATGTGATAACTTTATTTCAATACTAGCTCAGCTAAGGATGTGCTACTTCTGTAAGCTTTGCTGCTTACAGTACATACGTTACAGAATACATGTACATATTTAAATGCCGTAAAAAATGCTTGAAACTTCAATAGTTTTTAATAACTAATATTGTTTTTTATAACAAAGGTAAAATAGACTTGCAGAATTTTAGCTTACAGTTCCTCTTACTCGCCACCATTGACATGTTTATGTATGCTGTGTTACAGAACCTGATCCTCCGATTCATCCCAGCGATTCTGCAGCACCGCACCATTCACCCGTTAACTCTCCGGTCAGCCATAATATCCCCAGGAGCTATCCTTATAGCCGGTCTGATGTAATCAACAGCAGCATTATGTCCTTTAAGAACCAACCCAATGGTTTGTGGGCTCAGGAAATTTGCTCTGGTGCATCCCTGAGAGAGGATTGCTTTGTAGATGAACAGGAACAAGGGCATTGCAGTGGTAAGTAGTATGACGTGATGCAATTTTAACAAATGGAACTTGCTTTGTTTCAGTTCAATGTGTTGGTTCTTGTATAAAAGGTAGAGCTACACACTTTGTGTCACAGGGAAGTAGGGCTGCAACAACTAATCGATAAAATCGATAATAATCGATAATGAAATTCGTTGGCAACGAATTTCATTATCGATTAGTTGAATCGATTATTATCGATTATAAAATGAGGGTTTTTTCAGAGCAAACGCTCTGAAAAATCCCCCTCATTATATAATCCGTTTAGTCTGACTCACCGTCTCACAGCAGCAGCTCCTACTTACTCCCCCTCCCTGTAATCACTGTGACAACTGGCCCCGCCCCTTCCTTCTCCAGGCCAGAACCACATGGCTGTGACACTCATCTAACTGTAAGTATATATATATATATATATATATATATATATATATATATATATATATATAATGTGTATGTGTGTGTATATATATATATATATATAATGTGTATGTGTGTGTATATATATATATATATTTGGGCTACTGAAAGTTAGGGGAGGTGGGGGTTAATTTAGGGGCAGTTATGGTTAGTGGGGTGTTTAGGGTTAATTTAGGGGCAGTTATGGTTAGTGGGGTGTTTAGGGTTAATTTAGGGGCAGTTATGGTTAATTGGGTGTTTAGGGTTAATTTAGGGGCAGTTATGTTAATAGGGTGTTTAGGGTTAATTTAGGAGCAGCTGTGGTTAATGGGGTGTTTGGGGTTAATTTGAGGCAGTTGTGGTTAATGGTGTGTTTAGGGTTAATTTAGGGGATGCTGTGGTTGATGGGGTCTTTAGGGTTAATTTAGGGGATGCTGTGGTTAAGGGGGTGTTAAGGGTTAATTTAGGGGCAATTTTGGTTAATGGGGAGTTTAGGGTTAATTTAGGGGAATCTAAATCCTGGGGGCAGTGAAGTGACATATCTGGGGGTATAAGGCATATACAGTATATAAGGCATATGTGGGGAGGGCAGTGTGGCATGTCTGGGGAGGACGGAGTGGTGTATCAGGGTGTATAAGGCATATCTGGGGGTAGAGTGGCATATCTGGGGGTAGAGAAGTGGCATGTCTGGGAGGCAGGGTGGCATGTCTGGGGAGGATGGAGTGGTGTATCAGGGTGTATAAGGCATATCTGGGGGTAGAGTGGCATATCTGGGGGTAGAGAAGTGGCATGTCTGGGAGGCAGGGTGGCATGTCTGGGGAGGATGGAGTGGGGATATAAGGCGTATCAGGCACAGTGGCAGATGTGGGAGGCAGCGTGGAGTGGCAGATGTGGGAGGCAGCGTGGCATATGTGGGAGGCAGCGTGGCATATGTGGGAGGCATTGTGGAGTGGCAGATGTGGGAGGCAGCATGGCGTGGCATATGTGGGGAGGGCAGGGTGGCATGTCTGGGGAGGATGGAGTGGTGTTTCAGGGGGTATAAGGCGTATCAGGCACAGTGGCATGTGGGGGGTAGAATGGAGTGGCAGATGTGGGAGGTGGCGTGGCAGATGTGGGAGGCAGCGTGGAGTGGCATATGTGGGAGGCAGCGTGGAGTGGCAGATGTGGGAGGCAGCGTGGTGTGGTATATGTGGGAGGCAGCGTGGCGTGGCAGATGTGGGAGGCAGCGTGGTGTGGTATATGTGGGAGGCAGCGTGGAGTGCTGTGGTAGGCAGCGTGGCATATGTGGGGGGGCAGCATGGCATGTCTGGGAGGCAGCGTAGCAAGCCTGGGCTCAAATGTGCATATATTGGGGGGCTGGTTGGGAAATAAAGACAAGAAATGTATTATCAAAGTTCTTTTATTCTGCTGTTTGTATTTAACATCATTTGTTTAGTAAATTATTTTAAATAAATGAAAAATTTACATTCATTTTTTTTTATCCGATTAATCGAAAAAATAATCGGCCAACTAATCGATTATTAAAATAATCGTTAGTTGCAGCCCTACAGGGAAGCATAAGTTGGGTGTCTCAAACCCTAGGATAGAACAATAAGAAGTAGATGAGCAGCGCATTCACTTCACTGTTACGCTGAAAATCACGTCCGCACGCGAGTCCGGCACGATACAAAATTTAAATCTTTATTTAATGTTTAAACTTCACAAAATCATTATTGCCTTAGCTGCTTAATCATGTACAAACATTTTAAAACCGTAAGGGACCTAATTAATATCGAGTTCACGGTTAATACCTAGAGGGGCTTTAGTTCCCATTTCAAATATCGGGTTTGTTTAGAAGGGATAAAATATTTCCACCTCTTACTCCCAGTTTACAATGTTCTATTTCCATGAACGAAAACAAACCTGATATTACCCTCTACACACATAGGGAAATATCTAGGCGATTTATTTCAATTTAAATAAATCACATTGTTTCTATTTCAATTAATAGAGTCTTTCAAAATAAAATAGTTGAATTAAAAAAAGATTTGGTTGTATGAACAAATTTACAGCAACTATATCTCCCACAATGGCAAGAATGCATTCCAGTAGTACGTAACCAAGCAGAATCTCCTTTAGTACTAAATAGGGAGATAACTTTGAGATAGCATATGCTGTAAAGAACAAGCCTTGCGTGCAACGTACTCGATATTACATCCACCATCAAGTTTCTTTTCCAAAGTAGTAGTGTTTTATTTCTCAAGCATGGATCTATCTCTGTGCTTAGCTTTGTTATAGGCTCCATTTATAATCTTAACCAGATATCCTCCTCCTATTAGTCTATAACTGTGCAGCCTGTTTTTCAAATTCACTGAAATGCAAAAATTCACCAATAGGAATACTGAGTTACTGGACTGGAAAACAAAAAGAAGTGTATTGCTAGCTGTGGGCTTTCTATATCCAGCAGTGATTATATCGCCTTAAGATTATGAGTGTAAGATCCAAGATAGAACATTTGGAAAAATGAAACGTTAATTGCAGATTCAAATTGTTAGTATTCAAAAAGTTCACGTACTGTATAATCGACTTGTCATCCCCAGACCACATAAATAACAGATCCTCTACATACCAGACAATAGTATATGTGAAAGTATTTCATGAGACATGCGTCTACCAACCTAAAAATGGCTGTCATGGGTCTTCCCATAGCTTGAGAAAGTCTATCAAATATGGGAAATAACCACTATGATGGTGGAGAGAGAATATGGTGGCCTTAACCCCACAATAATGAGTGTAATAATCTAGTGTAACCCACACATAATTTGGTTTTCAACTAACAGTAGCAAATTGATTTAATAGATATTTAGAGCCCCGCATATATTCCTCAAATGATCTAAGTGTTGTAAACGATACTCCACAAATTTAGATAGGCCCTCCCCTATGCAACCAATGCCTGCAATAATAGGGCGGCCAGGGGATTAAACCAAGTGTTTGTATTCTAGATGAAAAACAGGCGTAAAACAATTATGATTAAATATAAATAATAGTGATGCTTGTCCATTCACCCAATAAACTAAATAGTTCTCAATTTTAACAAATTGTGGGATTATTTATACACTCTACAACTTTCTTCAGCACTGAATCATGGAGACACAGTTATAAACAGAAGCCAGGAGTGTATTGGTTTTAAAACTTTCTTTTATTGCATTATTGTAGGTGAAACTGATATTTTTGATGACCTCAAAGAAAACTCTGAAACTTCTTTACAAGTTGAGCAGGAATGTTTGAGCAAGCAAAAAGATGAGACCAACGAAGAATTGGCTTTCACAGAAGAAAGGTATTTTTACACTTGGCTACTATAAATATCACAGAAAAAGGCTACAATTATACCATTTAATGGTAACTGAGTATGACTTCAAGCTTTCAAGATCAAGTTGAAGGCAAGGGGGAAAGACCGAATGGCCGGGAAAGGGCATTCCAGAGGATAGGGGCAGCACATGAGAACAATGCTATATAAAAACAATAAAGTACTTTGAAAGTAGGAGTCAGGATTCTGAAATGAATTCTGAAGCGCAGAGGGGAGAGGTGTTAGGAAAAAAACCTGGCAGCAGTGTTTATGGTTGCTTGTAGAGGGGCAAGACCGGTATGAGGGAGACTTTCAGAGTGCAGAGGATAGTGCATTTTATAAGAGCTTAAAACTGTCTAGCCATACATCATTCCATTTCCAATCTCCAGCTTGTGGTATAATAAAGCCATTCTGATTAACAGGGCTATTTATTTTTTTAAGTCATACAAATTTATGTGGTTAGTTTGTAAAGCCTGTATGGAAATATTGCACATGAACTTTTTTATTTTTATTTTTTATTATTACCCAAAGACCAATCTTATCAGAAATTAAGGAACGGAAGAAGTCTTTTGAAGAGTTTTTGGAGGAGCAAATGAGGCTAGAAGAACAAAGATTGAAACAAATTGATCATCAGGTAATGACAAAGAATACTATAAACTATTTCCGTTTCGTGGGAAATTACACACATTTGCGCGTAAATGTGTGGGGTTTTTTTTGTTTGTTTTTTTTAATTTAAACAAAATGCTGACTCCTTACCATACTGTCTTGTAGTAAACCATAGAATGGCTAAGCATTAATCATCCAGCTGGACGCTCTCACTATTGAAAGTCTATGAGGCGATGGACTATGTTAGCATTTCCATAAAGGATCTGCTCAATGTGGTGTTTTTGCTGAGTAAAGTCACCAAAAATATCACAACTGACTGCAATGGCACCCCCATTGCAGTATTTTACCCTTAAGGAGAATATTATTTTCCCTTTATAATAAAGCATCTGACTGCATCTTAATTTTAACTTTTTAGTATTAAAATTAAGTAACTTTAATATTACTCTACCAGTATTTTTATTGAACTTAAGGCATGTTGTCCAATATATATAAAAAAAAACAAAAAAAAAAAACTAGTAGTACCAAAGAAATGAAAACACTGGACAAGGGCTAAACATGAGTTGGCTTCAAGTCACTTCATATGAACTCGCAGCCCCGCTCATCAGCAATGCATGGAGACTATAGAGGACCGTAATGATGGGTTTAGGAGTCAATAGCTTCCCATTGACTGAATTGAAACAAAAGTAATACACTTACTATTAAATAATTCCTGCTTCCATGTTGACATTGGAGATCTAACAATTGTTTTTTGATTCCAGGTACCAAAGGATGAAGAGAAACCTGTCTTAAAAAGACCATTTCTTAGAAGAGGAGAAGGACTTGCCAGGTTTAGGAGTGGAAATCCTAAAGTATCAAAACCTAAGGAGAATGACTTTGCCCAGCTAAAAATATCAGAGGCCGCTAGCAGCGATAAAACACTAAAACTTCACATGCAAAGGAAAGTTGCACCTGTAACCAAAGAACAAACTTCAGAGAACAATATGGTTGGATCTAAAAAGTTAAACCAGACTAGCAAAGGGAATACTGAGCTTCTTCAGAAGAAATTGGTGCTTAAAAACCACAACATAAAAAATCACCCTTCAGTGATACAAGGGCAACAGGAGAGTAAGTCTAGCTGGACTGGTAAAAGTTCTATGAAACGGGACAAGCTCAACATTTTAGAAGCCAATAAAGAAAATATGGAAAATCAACCTCCAGTTGAAGCAAACGCACTCCGTTCCAGGTTAGGAAGCCATGAAAACCAAAAGAATTCTACAAGAGCGAATGAAAAACCTCCTTCAGACACCACCCATTCTGAACTGTCTTTTGAAGTGTCGTTTCAGAAACGCCAGGCAAACTGGGAAAAAGAGAAGCAAAAAGAAAACTTTGAACTTGATGAGTTTTTACTTTTAGAACAGGCTGCTGAGGAGATCTCATTCTCTAGCAACTCCTCTTTCGTCCAGAAACTGCTAGATCCAAACTATGCGATCGACAATGGACACGGCAGGCACTCTTCTACCCCTGTTAAAGTGCAGCAGGTAAAAACTGTTAGCCGTGATGAAGATGCCAAGGACGGAAAACTTGATAGGATCCAGGGGAAGAATGATGCCAAAACTGTATTAAAAAATAATGTAGCTTTAACTGCTGTTGTACCTCACAAGCAGTGTGAAGAAGTTGAAGTTATTCACACGGCCAACCAAGAAATTAAAAAAACTAATTTTACTGAGCCTGTCCGAATGTCATGTGAAAATGAAGATGATCCTCTTTCTGATGACTTTAAAGACCTTTGTAAAAATACAAAAAATAACAACAGCAGGGACTTTGATCTAGATTTATCAAACGGAGAGGACAGTGATGACGACGAGTCAACTCTTCTGGAAAACAAAAGTAACCATTTCCAAGCTGATGGCCCTTGTTCTTCATCCTCTGATACCAGCCAAATCGAGTTTGATGATGAACGCACTTGGGCAGATCTGGAAGACTTGAAAAACCAGGAAAACTTCCCTGAGCAAAATTTTCCAAGAAAAGAGTTTGTGCCATCGGAATACACCACGAGTCCTACATATGTCCAAGACAAAACCATAAAAAGAAAGGTGGCTTCAAAGAAAGGGGACGATCATCTGAAAGCAGAAGTAACTGTTTGTAGTCAGAGCCCTCCTCCAACCTCAGATCTAATGATGAAATTATTTCCATCCCTAAAGCCCAAATCAAAGTCCCAGCCAGCATGCAAATCCACCCCAGTGCAAGAGAATGCAGGTATGTGGACCCATGAATGTTACATGTTTTTTCTTCCTAAAATGCCAGAACCTGCTAAACTGTATAGATGTAACTATGGATGATCTACCTTCATGTTGAGGTAGATCATCCCACTAAAAAGCAGTGGATTGGGAGTGCTGGAAATTGTTTTGTTTTTGTACATCCATCATATATAAAACAAGCCAGATGGAAACGAAGTCACTGCCTCTTGTTGTTTAGTTTGCCGTTTAATACCCCCAGCTACAGAGCAATGGCTATTAAAGAACTCTGTGACTACTTTAATATACACAACCATTTAAAAGTTTTGAGGTCATGGAAAACATGGACTAGCTGTAACATAACTGCAAAAGGGCTTTCTTATCTTTAACCCCTTCGTGACAATGGCTGTTTTAACATTTCTCCGGTGCCCGTGTTTAGCGGTAATTTTCTTTTTTCCTGTTTGCTGAACCCACACAAGTTATATATTGGTTTTTCAGAACAAGAAAGGGCTTTCTCTAGATGTTATTGTTTTGATTGTATCATTTACTATAAAAACAAAAGTATAAAATATGGTTAAAGATTGAGGGAAAAAAAGGGGACTTTGTACTTGAAAAATATTTTACTCATCTATAAAAACTAATGAAAAAACCTGCTAAGTAGATTTTACTATTTGTCCTGAGCTTAGAAATACCTAATGTTTTTATGGGGTTTTTGTTTTTTTTGCTTTTCTTTTTCTCTACACATTATGGGGCAATAAGTACAAGTAGCATTTTTTGCTGCTTTTTCAGGTATCTTTGAAGCCCCCATCAATCCATATATTTCTGAAGACTAGACACACCATGGTATTTCAAATGCTAGTATTTTAACTCCTTCCATGCACTAATTCTACCTCTAGTCAAACTTTGTGGTAGTCCATTTGTTTTTTGCACATATTTGTTTCCACACCTTTTAATTCAGGTATGAATTTATGGGTCCTGGTATGTCACACTTCACCCCAATATGTGTTCAGTGACATCTCCTGAGTATAGTTATACCCCACATGCATGGGTTTTCCTGGCTGTTTGGGAGCAAAAGGGCCACGTTTGAGGCATGTGTGCTTTGACATTTGGTGATCGTTTGCCCATGCTCTATTTGGTACATCTTGGAGCCGGGCCAATTCAGTGTGCCCAATAAAACCATATATTTTTGAAAACTAGACACCCCAGGGTATTTCAAATGCTGGTATTTTAACTCTTTCCATGCACACATGAAAAATTATAATTTTCTTGTTTTAGAACATTAACTACCCACAATGTAGCTTTGTTGCATTAAATTATAGTGCTGTTATATTTTAAATTCTTTTTATTTTTATGTCCCTTGCCTCAATAGATCCTACTCATTCTCGGCTGTTAAGGGAGAAATTAATTGAACTGGAAAATGAAATTGAAAGATTTAAAATGGAAAATGCATCGTTAACAAGACTCCATGAAGAAAAGGAAAAGGCTATGGAGGCCCTCAGGTATCTGCATTTTGAGGGACAAATTGTGGGTGTGGGGGGATTTTAGATATTTAATGTTGTTTTTAATAACAAATAGAGCTGTATCAACTCAACTGGAAATTTCCCTTATAATAAAAGGAAAGAGGCAGCAGACTTTGAGCAGCAAAAAGCTAAAGAACTGGCTCGGATTGAAGAGTTTAAAAAGGAAGAAATAAAAAAGCTGCAAAAAGAACGTAAAGTTTTTGAAAAGTATGCCAGTGCAGCTAGAGCTATTCCAGATAAGAGAGAACGAGAAGAAATACAGGTAAGACAACAATGGCTGGTGAGACTTTTTGTATAGTATTTTTAAATTTCTATTACAGTTACAGAAATGTCCACTTGGTATCTTCGTAAACTTTTTATGGCCGTAAACGCTCAGGATTCTGCTGTTTACTTTTCACCCATTTTAAAGTATATCTGTCATCAACTAACCCTGCATGTAACTATTCAAGTTCATGTATACGATGTTAGGTTATACTTGCCTGCCCGTGTCCACAGTCCTCTGCCGTACAGTCCTGTACGTGTTAATCAGAGGGGATTGCAAGAGCGTACTTGGGCATTTGCAGTTCATCAGGTCTCTATTTGTAGTATTTCTCTATGCCATCAAAGGCAGTCTGCACAGATCTAAGAGCAAGTTCAGATTTGCTCCTATGCATTTGCCTCGCTCAATGTAAAGGTAAAATTTGAGGCATGAGCAGAGTCCTTGTCGTCTTCTGTACCAGCATGTCTGTGTGTTGCTGTCACTATAGCAGTGCAGAATCTGACGAAGCTATAAATAAAATGTAATAATCCTAAATCAACAGAGTCTGCAGTATGTTGGCTCTACCATTCACATACAATCGGTGTACATAAACGTATTTTATGTGTAGTGCTACGGAATTTGATGGTGCTATATAAAACAATAAATAATAATATGCGTAGATAATGTATTTGGGATTGACAAGTGTCCCCCTCCCAAAGCTGTTAAAGCAACAAGTGAAAGACCTGCAAGAGGAACTGAAAAGAAAGGAAGCAAAGTGGTCAACAACTCATGGCCGTCTGCGAAACCAGATAGAGACCTTATCAAAAGAGAATGGAGAGCTCCGAGAAGAAATAAAGTTTATGGAAAAGGTCCGTGTAGACGCTTGGAAAAAAGCAGAGGTGGCAGAAAGCAAAAAGAAGACGGTGGAAAATCAAGCATCTGTTCAGAGACCATCTGAGTCTACGGTTAGTGAAATTATGATTGAATTTGTGCCTACATGCTCCAGATCTTATGTGCAGACATGTCTCTTGACAAATACAGTCCTATTGTCATTCTAGTTTAATAAAAATGCAGATGTTCTTAAAGATAATTCGCCACATTAGAAGAGACCCCGCACTGAAACAGAATGTAAACAAGAAAAGCAAATGGTGCATTCTGTTTGATATTACTTAAAATGCACAAGTGTTTATTTAAAATTGTATGTTTTCATTTTAAAGTGTATCATTAATAGTGAAATATGTATTTTTCCCCCACCCAGAGTCCTTTAATTACTGAGAAGAACAGGAGTCCACCTTCATTTCCACAACCAGACAGCATGAGAATAACTCCCGGAAACCAGGCACCAATAAAAGGTACCCCCTCCCCCCTCCTCAACTGGTCTGTATATTGTGTCTTTGCACCCATATGTCAAATCTGGACCTAAAACCATTCACCAGAGGATGGCGAACTGTAAGCACATACTTGTATTAAACCAAGATACCTGACTTAACTTGATGATGTAAAGGTTAATTTAAATACCAAAAATGGAGCCTGAATCTTTTTTTTTTTTTTTTTATTTGCCTTTTCTCCTTAGGAAAAGCCCCAAAACATGACAAACCTTCTCCTGTGTGTGACAAAACTAAACCCAAGACCAAAGAGGTAAAAAAAAATTCAGTTTTCATGTTCCTGGCAAAAGTCTTCAAATTACTGAGCATTTACTTTTCCTTTCAAAAGGACTTGCATCATAAAATCTTGCTCTTCTTCTAAGTATAGCATTACTTCTATCCTATGCATGGGTCTTTCTATTCCACTCTTGCTTGTGCTGGTATTAGAATGAAATTACAGGGAACACAGAGAAATGTAATAAAACATATCCCCCCCCCTGCAGTGTTCTGACATGCCTGAGAGAAATGAAGTCCCAGCTACTAAGGGCCAGGCGGAAGATGAAGTTCAGGGGGAAATCTCCTATCCTGATGGGAAGGTGAGGATCCACCGTGTAATGGTCTGTGTAACCTTTGTGATTTTATGGTCAAGCAGTCATATCAAATATGCACGCAGAGGACATAGTAAGTTACTATTGCATAATTTCAGATAAACATTACACAAATCAAGAAGAAAAAGTGATTATTAAACTCTTCCCTTTGACTGTTACACGTGCCATTACTTTGGAAAACCTGCATACACATCCACATGCCTGTTGTCACCCAAAAGAATGTTGCTTTATATCAAAGTTTGAACTTTATTTCAGATTGAGAGGATTTTAAGAAATGGCTGTCATGTGATCTTGTTCCCCAATGGAACCCGTAAAGAAGTCAGTGCCGATGGAAAGAGCACAACTGTAACATTCTTCAATGGAGATGTGAAGCAAGTGTTGTCAGACCAGCGCGTGGTATGTGTATGATCCGTGTATGATCTGTATTTTACTTATGATTGCTTATTTGTTCAATCAAGGATTTTTTATTTATTTTTTTAATAACCATACACAGATTTACTATTATGCTGAGGCCCAAACTACGCATACAACATATCCCGACGGAATAGAAATCCTGCAGTTTCCAAATGGACAAATAGGTTAGTATAGCATCTTATGTCTCAGCTATACCTTTTTAACATTTCAAATGTGACTTCAAAATAAAAAGCAGGTTCACAGGCTTCCTAGATCACAGGTTCCTAGAGATGTTAATTCAAAGGCTTTTCAAGCAATTAAAAAGTGTAGTTTTGCAATATTCAACACCTTCAATGTTGTTTTTTTTTTTTTACTTTCAATTAAAATTAATTCATAAATATAAATTCCTGTGCCTTTTATAGAAAAGCATTTTCCAGATGGAAAAAAAGAGATAACATTCCCAGACCAGACAATAAAGAATCTACATACAGATGGAACAGAAGAGAGCATATTTCCTGATGGGACCATCATAACTATCCAGCCGTAAGTTATTTTTAGCCATGGAGTAGGAACATTCGGTGGGGGCGGCGACTATGATGGGATTATCAAGTATTCTTTAGTGACGGTTAGCTTTGTAGATGTGTGTATGTGTGTGTATATGTATACACAATTATACATACATTATAGCACAGTTTATATTATAGCAGTTTTTTTGATAGATTTTCTTTGTCAACAGAGTTGATTTTCACTAAAAAATGTACTTTAGAAAAATCTTCTGTAATATAAACATGCATGGGGTAGGCATATGGCTATCCTGAACCTAAGATGAGGCCAAGGACTGATTAAGTGCTTTGTCACAGGCCAAATGGTTCTTACCTGCCATCAAATTCTGTTTGTGTCCCCCCCATAAGCCACTTCCGTTTTCCTGCTAGTAATGCCTCCAACTATACAACCCAGACTCATGCTTTGCTGCATTGCTTGTGGTTTCCTTTCCTTTTACTCTTATTAACCAGTTTAGTACAGCAAACTTACAACGTCTGTACTCTTGACTGACCCCCTGCTTGTTTTTTCCCCCCCAATATCAGGAAGATTAAAGTCCCCCTTGATGTTAGCCTTATCTCGCTGACATTTATTTCCTTAACCAGCCTGCTTTTCCAAGGTGTTTATGCATCACATGATTGCGAACAACCACTTTGTTTCCAAGTTGTAAAGTTACCCAAACCACCCCTTGGCTTTACTTGCTACCTTATATCAAGATAAACTTACAATATTTATCATAGGGTAACCCCTCTGTTTCTGTATAACTCGTATCCTGGTATGACATCTGAATCTAAAATCTTTTTTTTTTTTTTTTTTTTAATAATGCCTGAGTTTTAGGGTATAAGATGCTTGAATGTATATATAATAGTTTTTAAATTATCCATGCACTGTTGCGTGTGAAGGCGCCAGTAATGTTATCCATTACCCCATCTTAGTTGTTTTTTTTTTATCAATAGTAATATAAATTATAATATAAGATAGTAATAAATCTCATTTCTTTTGAGAGATAGATGCAATCAACCCCCCCCCACATAAAGTTCCTTACTACACCAAATACTACTAGTGTGGGCAATAAACCAAATCCATGTTCTTGGCATTACCCTAGCCATGAATTAAAATCCTTGAATTTACAGCATCTTCTATAAAATGTTACACAAACAAAATACTCATTAATCTCGATATGCACTCCAGTACTATAATCAATCAAGTTTGCCCAGGTCCGGCCTTAATAGTGGCATGATGTAAAATTGCAGATATGTCGCCTCTTATTGGATACATTTAAATAACTACTTTTATATAAACTTTTTTTTTTTCTTTTTCTTGTAGTGATGGAACCAAAATTATAGTATTTGACAACGGGCAGCATGAACTGCATACACCACAGTTTAAAAGGCGCGAATATCCGGATGGAACAGTCAAAACCGTATATAGCAATGGTCAGCAAGAGACCAAATATGCTTCTGGCAGAGTGAGGGTTAAAGACAAGGATGGCAATGTTCTAATGGATGCTAAAATGTGACCCATGTTTTCTAAACACTCATTTTTATTGTTTGATGTCAAGTAATCTTATTTAATTCTTATTAACTTAATTTAATATCTGCCTGTGTATATACTTTGTATTTAATGTAAATATGAAATGTAGATATGTGTCTTGAATCTAAGAATGTCTCTTTATTTAAGTGTATTTTTTCATTTCACAGTTTTATATGTTGTATCCTGCATAAAAAAATAAACAGAACCTAAAGGTTTAAATGAACATAACTAGATGAAACCACCTACAGCTTCCAATAGTGCTCCCTGACTGCTGTAAAGAGGGCGACCACAGGGAAACTGAATTGAAGGGCAGCTAAACTAACAAGCGGCACTGGCGTAGCTACAGGGGTACTGAGACTGTCCAAAATAGTTTCGAAAGGGGCCTTCCGACCTGGAGCATGCAGATCGGAGGTAGTCTTCACGCGTAGCACAGATGTTCTCTGGCTGTTAGAGAGGAGGATCTGCAGCGCTGCGGGGATCTGGATTTTAGTCTTGAAGTCAGACCTTTTTTGGGTTTGGATTATAAGACTACCTCGACTGAGACAATGTGTATTTTATATTCAAGCAAATACAGTACTTTGGCTTTTAAATATGGCTTCAAAAGAAAGCCCTACTTGTGCTGGGGAAAAAATCCTGTGGGTACATTAAAAGGGACATCGCGGACAATGTAACATGAAAATCGATCCAGTCCTGTAAAAAGCCCTGGTCCCTAAAGTGTCAAATAGGGGAATATGTGAATCTTGGTTATCTTGATAGGATATACCGTATTTGCTCGATTTTATAAGACAAGGTTTTTTCCAGAGCAAATGCTCTGAAAAATACCCATCGTCTTATAATTGAGGTTGTCTTCTAATCAGACCTCATTCTGCTGGGGCCGTGCTGCTTACCGTGCTTTGGTCGTGAGCAGCGTCTGTGCCACTAGCAGCAGGAGAACAGGAAGCTAGCACAGTCCTCACATAACTCTACCTCCCCCCCTCCTTCCTCTGGGGGTGGGGCCAGAGAAGTTGCTCGCACAGGCGGGCCCCTGCAGAAGTCTGCGAGTGGGAGATCTGCAGTTCATGTAAGGGGGTGGGGGAGGGTTTTTGTGATAAATGTGTGAAGTATGTGTGATTAATGGAATGAATGAGTATTTAAATGTTTGTGAATGAGTGTGTGTGTGATAGCATGGATGTGTAAGGGGGGTGGTGGTGGTAGCATGGCATAGGGAGGCTGTAATCACACTACTATCATCCCCAGGTTCCAGCATGTACTGGCTGCCTTGGCTTGATAGGAGTGTGATTGCTGTTAGCAGTTTATATATATATATATATATATCTCTCCAGAAATGCATTTTAACCCCCTTTATGCCACTCAGCCCCATGATATGCCTTTTAACCCCCTATATGCCACTGTGGCATATAGAGGGTTAAAAGGCATATCATGGGGCACAGTGGCATATAGGGAAGGTATAAGACATTTCTGGAGGCAGAGTGGCATATAGAGGGTTAAAAGGCACATCATGGGGCAGAGTGGCAAATAGGGGGGTATAAGGCATTTCTGGGGGCAGAGTGGCAAGTCTGGGGGCAGATGTGCATAACTGGGGGGGGCAGGTTGGCAAATAAATCATAGCTTTTATTAAATATGAAAATTAGTTTACATGAATTAATATTTACTAGTAAAAATGTTTTCCTATAGGGTAGTCTTATATTCAGGCTTTGTTTTTTTCCTAAATATTTTGATTTTGGGGGGTCGTCTTATAATCAGGGTCGTCTTATAATCGAGCAAATACGGTATTGTAAAACCCGATATGTTTCATAATGCATTGTCCCTACACTAAGGATTTGGATCAGAAAACCATTGAGGATACACTGTGCAGCGCCTACCCAAGCTGTTCTTGCAATACACACTTATTGGTGTATTGTGTAACTAAGGAACCAGAACTGCAACTTTAATGTTCAGTAAGTATGCTATACTATATGAGAGCAAAGAACCAAAATGTTACATTACTTAGAGAGCCAGGAGATTCCATAGTACTATTGTAATAAGGGGAACATGAAAAGCACAGTAACCAAGGGTTTTGGGTGCTTACAATCTATTTAAGGGGAAAGAAGAGGGACTTACTTTGGTAAGAATAGTAGGATTTCAGTGGTATGGAGTTCTTAAAGGTGGTGAGAATAGATGGTTTCTTTCAGAAGTTGGTTAGGGGTATAAGGAGCATTGGTGGTATGCGTCTCTGATTAGGTGGAGGTTTTTTTTAGCATGGCTTGTACAGCTAGTATGAAGTTTTGGACAAACTGATGCATGTGAGCAAACATGGTAGTTGAATGTATATATTTACTACAATTTATATATTTTTTTAAAAATAAGACATTCATATAGTATTTGATATTCACTAAGGTGAACATTTCAGCTTTGATATCACTAGGGCTGCAACTAACAATTATTTTAATAATAATAATAATAATTATTATATAAATAAATAAGGCACCATTTGTGCCTTATACCTCCCTATATGCCACTGTGCACCCTGATATGCCACTCCACCCCCCATTAATGCCATGCACCAGCCTAAAATTCATTATACTCCCTGATTAGTTGGCTGATTATTTTTTCAATTAATCAGAAAAAAAAATGCAATTTTTTTTTATTTAAAATAATGTCATAAAAAACTTACTTTCATCTCTTTATCACAATGGCATTTCCCTATTCACCTTATTTTACTGACATAATAAATGCTACAAGAACCCAAACAGTGTGTGATGGAGTTTGTGACGGAACTGTCCATCACTGGGGCCCCTGGAGAGGACTGAAAGCAAGCTTGCTACCCGCAGATTATGGACCCTGTCTCCCTGCCCTGGAGAGTGGGACTGTTGTCCTCGTCTGGGACCCGAACTCCCCAGTCTCTAAGTGCACCCCAGGACTGGTTAGTGGGACAGGTGCCCTTTCCCGGCCCCCGGCATCCACAACTCTAGGAGCGATGGAGCTGTGCTCCCCGACTGAACTGGATGCAGACCCGGTTGGGGTCTGGCCCCAGTTCAGTCTTCTTTTTAAAAGGGGAGATATGTGACAGAATGACCTGTCATACAAGGCCCCAAGGTACTCAGAGATGGCTCCAGCCTCGCTGCCAAACAGGCAGGAACTCCATTGTTAAAGTAATCCCATTAACAGGATGGCTACCAGGGGGATATTCAGTAGCTAAAGGGTATTAAAGGTTCGGTTGTCTACCTGTTTATCAATGTTAATTTATGTTAATGAAGTTATGTGGCTATATCAGTCTATGTTTTACAACAATAAACTGTTCATTCCTGCTGCACTCAGTTCAAGGTAGTTGTGTCTACTTATTGGGTACACATAGCAGCGTTCCAAGGTGCGCATGCTGACTGGTGCTGGAAGTGATTCCATGGACAACAGGAGGATACATGTGGGTGATCTCTGGGAGTTACTACAGCTCTCTTGGTGAACCCGTTACAGTGTTTCTCAAACTAGGTTTTAATACAGTTATTAGTAAATATTAATTCATGTTAACTATTTTTCATATTTAATAAAAACGGAGAAAAGCCTTGTTTATATTTTCTTTTATTTACCAAACTGCCCCCAGTTATGCACATCTGACCCCCAGATATGCCTTATGCCTCCTATGTGCCAGAGATTCCACTGTGCCCCCGATATGCCTTATACTCCTTATATGCCAGTGATATGCAACTGAGCCCCGATATACCTTTTACCCCCAGATGTCTTATGCCCCCCTGATATGCCTAATATCGATGAGCCTTATACCCCCTATATGCCTTATAACTTTCAATATGCCACTCACCCCATTTGTGCCTTATACCTCCCTATATGCCACTGTGCACCCTGATATGCCACTCCACCCCCCATTAATGCCATGCACCAGCCTAAAATTCATTATACTCCCTGATTCACCACTCTGCCTCCCAAGATATGCCATTCTGAAATTCATTATACCCCCCCATACACCACTCTGCCTCTCTCCCCCCTCCCATACACCACTCTGCCTTCTGTCAGCAACGGAGGTTCACAAGACACCAGGGAGTCAGGTAGAGAGGCAGAGTGGTGTATGGGAGGGGGGAGGAGGCAGAGTGGTGTATGGGAGGGTGGCTCCCATACACCACTCTGCCTCTCTCCCGACTACCTGGTGTTTTGTGAACCTCCGTTGCCGACAGGCACTTTCACTCGAGCTCGTAGGAGCTATGCAGATCTATTGTACTTCGGCACTGAAGAGCAGCGTAAGTGAAGGGGAGTAACGGAGGCTGTCTGTGCGCATCATGCAGACCCCCACCAGCTGACAGAGAGGATGATCCTTTGCAGGAGACCTCGATTCTCTGTCAGCCGGTGGGGGTCTCCACGATGTGCACAGACAGCCTCCGTTACTCCCCTTCAATTCCGCTGGGGCTTCTACATCATGTGATGCTGGCGCTGCATCGTAGGAGCCCCAGCGGAAGTGGAGGGGAGAGGCGGAAGTTGTCTGTGCGCATCGTACGGACACCCACCGGCTGACAGTGAGGGGAATCCAGGTCCCCTGCAGCGTTGCGGGGGATCTGGATTCCGGTGTTATAATCCGATCTCTGTTTGAGGTCGGATTATATAAGGAGAGGAGTTTTTCAGAGCATTTGCTCTGAAAAAAACTCTTTAGTAAGTTATCGATTATAACTAATTGGTTATTATCGATTAGTTGTTGCAGCCCTAGATATCACTATAAATAAAGGGTGGTCCCTAATGCAAGTAGGGTTCAGCTGGCCCTGTGTAAAGCATACCTACCTCACTTAAGCATTTTAAGAAACTCCCATTACCTATCCATTATACAGGGCCAACTCTGACCTTGTTCCGGGAAAAGCTCATAGGAGTTTGCCCATGATAATTCTGTCAGTTCTTCCTATGATAGTTTTTTTTTGTTACATGAAAGCAAAACACCCCAAAAATACCTCAATACCTTTCAAACCCTTATGGTCTAGTGGAGCTCAGCCTTGGTAGTGTCCTTCTACTCACTGCTCTCACCCTCAGAGTTGAGCAGCACTGCAAGAGGGAAGAAACATGCAAGTAATGCGACAATGAGAGGACAGATCTTGCACTTCTTCCGCGCGTGCTGTTCCAGCTTTGTGCATGCGCGCGCACACACACGCACGAGTCCTTGGGTAAGGAGTCAATCATGGACTGTGTGTCCTGCATGTCTCAGACATGTCCATATCTTGGCACAAGTATTTTATTTTGCTTAAAATGCACAATACATGCCTTTTTCCCTAAATGCTGTTATTTTGGATGAAATATTTTAAAGTTTTATTAAACAAACAAGGTTGAACTTGAAAAACACTTAAAACATATTTTTTTATTTCAATACAATCTGTAAACACATTTAGTTTAAGGAACACTTTGAACATGTAGCAATTTGCAGTATCTTCAGTATATTTGTCAGGCAACAAAAAGGAATCATAAAACATAAAAATGAACTTATAATGATCCAAAAACAAGCAGGAATGGCTGTTATCTTCACAGCGATCAAGTTCTAAATGCTCCTACAGGGAAACAGATTAGAGCTCAATTATACACACACACACACACACAATTAAGAATTTTTATTTACCATCTTAACCCAATTCAAATGCATATACAGGAATAATGAAATATCCTCATTAAAACACTGTGCAGTTGCTTGACCCATTATGACTTGATGGCCTATATGAGGAACAAACACAACCGTGAGCTGATCTTGAATCCTGCTGCTAGGCAAGAAAGCACAAGCATGGGGGGAGGGGGGCCTTGAGTTTGTAAAGCAGCTCCCCCTGCCAATCTGGCAACAGATTTTACTTAAATTCTCTTTAGTTTGAACAGTTCAAGGGGTTACCAAAGCCTCCTTCGGTATTATTAAAACCTTAAATAGGACTTGGTAGTGGCAGCGAATAAAAGTTTGGGGGTCGTGAGGTGAAGTTGCTCTGGGACCTGCAGGAAGTGCAGCAGGTGAGACTAAGGGCTGGTTTTCGCCATTAACCCTTTTCACGTCCTTGTCCCCCTTAACTTCACGGCGAGAGCCTGTTGTGTTATTTTTGGGGCATCCGTGACATCAGGGACTAGTGAAAGCATTCAGAAACTGGGCAGACTAGACATGCCGAATGGGTCTTATCTTCTGATACGTTCTATGTTTAACCAAAACCATGGCTAAGCATAATATTAACCCCTTAAGGACAATGGGCGGTCCCTAAACCCATTGAAAACAATGCATGTACGGGCTTTGTCATTAAGGGGTTAATAAAGTTAAACACTTCAGTGTTATTCTTCACACTAATATGCAAAGAAAAAAAACTAAAACATTTCAAGCTGACTTGCCTTAGACCTCCCTCGTACAGTTTTAAAGCCTATAACAAAATATTATGAAAAGAAAAAAGGGAAATGTTCTACTTACATTTTTAACATAAATCTGCCAAGCCCACTGATATTAATGGCTTGTAAACTAGTTGCTGATTTTCATCATACAGAAACACAGTGACTTCTTGTGAAGTAGTAGCCTATAAAATATAATATCACAAAATAGTTTTCTTAAATAGGCCTTGTGGGAACATTAAGAAGGCAACAAAAGGAACAATATACTATACAACAGACAAGTTACTGGAGCTCAACTTGCTGAAAAAGTTAATGCCGGTTCTGAAAAGTGTCAGTACATTGCAGTTTGTTGTGTATGGGGCTGTGTACCCTCAGACCAGTCGGGTGCCCATGAGCATAAGAACTGGAGCACGGAGCAATGGAAGAAGGGGGCCCAGTCTGATGAATCACGTTTTCTTTTACATCACGTGGATTGCCAGAACACACGGCACCCGGATGCATCCATAAACGCTGCACCCAACTCAACAGACAGAATACATTCACTATTTTCAAACAAAATGTAAAATGGCTAGAAAAAAAAAACAGAAAAAAATCTCACACTCACTATTAAGACCATTAGGGTTGGATAGCTTTTTTCCCTTCTATACACAATATAATTATAAAAACTGCATTTTTGTTTACCCAGGTTGTCTTTGTCTAATATTAAAATGAGTTTGTTGATCTTTAACATTTATCATGTGTGAGAAATAGGCAAATATACAAGAGGAGCTGTCATGCATATCAGCGCATGTACACAGATTGCTTCTGTCAGAAGCCCGATTTTCCAACTCTTATAATAATTAAAAAAAAAAAAAAAGGCCTCAGTGATTAATTAGCATAAAACAAAATGTACTGGAATTCATGCAGAATAAATTGGACTCTCTCTTTAATATAAGCTCGAGCTTAGAGCTGGATGAGTTTATGTGGGCTAGAGCATTATGCCTGCCTCAGCTTCTGAGTAGTAGGTATCCAATCCAGATGGAAGGACCATTTG